>NC_045447.1:70277170-70380377 GCF_002776525.5 Piliocolobus tephrosceles
TTTATTTATTTATTTATTTATTTATTTATTTATTTATTTATTTATTTAGACAGAGTCTCACTTTGTTACCCAGGCTGTAGTGCAATGGTGCTATCTTGGCTCACTGAAACTTCCATCTCCCGGGTTCATGCAATTATCCTCCCTCAACCTCCCGAGTAGCTGGGACTACAGGCGCGCACCACCATGCCCTGCTAATTTTTTTTTTTTTTTTTTTTTTTTGTATTTTTAGTAGAGACAGGGTTTCACCATGTTGGTCAGGTGGGTCTTGAACCGCTGACCTCGTGATCTGCCCGCCTAGACCTCCCAGAGTTGTAGCTGGGATTACAGGTGTGAACCTCCGCACCCGGCTGCCATTTCTTTAAAAACTTTTTAGACATTCTATAGATGTATAATGGCATTTCATCCCTTTACCATATGTCCTTTAACCAACTTCTCCATATACATCTTATAAAACCATAGAACCATATACATATGTGTGTGTGTGTGTATATATATATATTATATATATTTATATATGAAGTAAAAACTATGACTAGGACTAAGAAACAGAAAAACCACCATTTCAAGATGTTGCCAGATCAGCCTATAGATGGCATGGTAATAAGAAGATAGGCTGTTAGATGTAGTTACAAAAAAAGAAGATATTATTTACCTTAACCAAAAACAAATCAGTAAAAATTGAAGGATGGCAAGACAAATTACATCAATAGAGTAAGTAATGAAATGTCACAAATAGGAAAAAGAGGGAGAATGTGTGACTATGTGAGTAGATGATTAGTTTCTTGAAATCTCAGGAAACTGTGAAATTAGTGATGAAATAATCGTTGAGAGAAGGTATGCTGCCAAGAAAGGTGGGTTTGGATAGAATAAAGGATGTTGACCATGGGTAAATGCTAATGGAAAGGGCTGGAGGAAAGGCTTGAAGATGCTATACAGAGAGACAGTGCTCCTATAATCCCTAAGTACGTGGTAGTGGCTGGGAGAGAATGGAGCTTAGACAAATGATTTTTATTTAATTTCTGCTTTAACAGAAAGCAACAATCAAAGTCGAATGCATAAGTACCTTCATTTCTCATGGTAAGTCAGGCTTCTATTTTATTTCTGAAGAGAAAATAGGTCAATTTGTTGAGAGGGAAGGAGGAAATGGAAGAAAGATGGTGGGTGGGGAATACAGGACTTTGGTGAGGTTTTGGGGAAAAATACAAGCTACCTGATAAAAATCACACAAAAGATTTGATAGGCACATTAAGGACCAGCCTAAGGTTGCAAACCACGGTTTAGAGTATTAAAGTATAAATAGAGAAGGGAAATATTTGATCTTTTTATTGCACTGGGGTTGAAATTGTCCATATGGTAGAAAGGAAAGAAAAAAAAAATAACTTGAAGGTACTGTCAAGAGGACTAAATTTATTTACCATGAGATCTAGGATAGATAAGATATTATTTAAATAAATGAAAGAATTACCAGTTTGGAAGAAAAATGAACATAATTGTACAGATTTTTGTGTTATCAGAGTCAAAGACAACCTGGTGAAAAATAGCTGAGAAGATGATCTCCAGTTGACATTAGGGAAGGACAGAAAGTGGTAAGAATATTTTGTTTTTGTTTTTCTTTTTGTCACTGTTATTATTTGGTTTGATGATTGTGTGTGTGTGTGTGTGTGTGTGTGTGTGTGTGTGTGTGATTTAATGAAGCAATGAAGCTTTTATTTTAAAAATGTCGTTTGGAAGTTATATAAGGATAATGTCTAAACGGTAGTTACCAGTATGAGGAATAACAGTGAATGACTATAAGGGCAACAGGACAAGCAGTTTTTCTTGTGAGATATTCAGCTGTTAGTTTATGAGGAAGTTAACCAATTTGGATGCGGTTAAGAGTGTTTACTATGGTATGGAATTTCAAAAATACATTGAAAATATTTTAAAGTGTGAGAAGAAATTGGGAGTGGGAAGAATCGTCAAAGAAGAGCGATGGCAACTGCAAGCATGTAGGAAATAAGGAACAGGTCGATAAGTTAGTCATTAGAGCTGGTTACCAAATCAATTCTGCTTTTTCTGGGAACATGGTAAGATTTCAGTTTTCATCTCCTTTGAAGTTGGGCATGTCCAAGTGATTTGACTTGGTTAATGTAATGTGAGGGAAAGTGATGTGGGTCACTTCCTGGTGAATACATTGAGAGTCAGTACCTGATTTGCCAAGTCTCTATCTCACTGTGGCAGCAGTCAATGATTAGGGCCTCCCTGGCAACTTACATTCGACACAGAGTGTAAAATAAATTTTTAAAACTGTATCAAATCACTGATAATTGTTAATTGGGGATTCTTTTTAAATTCAGCATAACCTAGGCCTCCTGACTGAAACATGAGCAAGATACCAGGATGAGCCATGGTATTCTCAGGGTTCCAAGCAATGCAAAACCATGGAAATAAAGCTACTTCAAAGAAGGCACACAGATGGAGAATCAAATGACAATGACTTGACAATGCGTACTGTTCCCTTATGTGTAAGCTTTGTAGATCATTATGACACTACATTAATGTCAATTCACATCAGCTAACAAAACCAATCTACATTTTAAATCAATTATTCATATGGAACAAGTGAGTAAATGTCAGTTTATAACTTGGATAACATATTTATAAAATGAATAATCAATTACCAATCAATAAATACAAATTTATACATAGATACATACATTTACTTGTTCATTTTGGCACAAGTATGGATACTTCTAAACACTGCATATTTAATTTTTCTTTTGTGTCTTTTTTTTAGAAACTCTTCTTTGGGGAACAAAATCACAATTTTAAGAATTACAATTACATTTAGAACTTTGGTTGATAAAAACATGATATGATCATTAACAGTCTTTAATATTCATAATTTGAGCATTTAATCATATATAGTATATATACCATAGTTTGTTATAAATATGGACATATATAGTTACATATATTAAAAAATAAACATTTTTTTATAAATAGGAAGGTGATTTGATCTTCTCTTAGGCAATGAATATTTTATATTTTATTACAGTAAATATTCAAATTATTTCCAAATTGCACTTATTTTTTCTGTATTATTCACGGTTTTGGAATTCAGTAACTTTTTAAGAACTTTTATTTGAATAGTTAACCAAGTGACTTTTTTTCCTCTTGAGAATTTAAATTAAAAAAAGGAATGTAAAGCAAACATATTCTTTATTGTATTATACAGACTAGATAAATTTATCTATAAGCAAGATAGTTTGTTTCTGATGTATCCAGATTTAATAGGCATTACAGTGGTCCCAAAATGTATCCACACAGTTCTTTTAAAAGCATGAATTTCTACTACTAGAAACATATGTGTTTACATAGTAGTTCACCATTCAAAAGAAACTATTTTTAAAAATGCAAATGCTTCTGGGAACCAGGGGAAAAAGATGGATTAAATTAATTCACATAAAATTGTTGATGATTTTTATCAGATTCAATTTTTTTCTGAAGAGGAAAAAGGAGAGATTGTTAGTACTTAAAAAGTAATGTAGTAAAATCACCTAAAACATGACAAAATAAAGCTTTGCTACATATAATACTATCCAGCCCATAATTTCTCAATCTGTATCTAATTTATAGGCCTTTTAAGATAAAAGCCAGTTTCCCATAACAACTTTCTAACACAGCACCAAACATACGTTGGAAAGTATAACTTCAACAGATTCTTGCTGCTAATTAAGTAATGTATTCTGTTCAGATACCAATTCTCATGAACTACGAGAAGAGAAATATAAATTTATGCTCCATGTCTTTTGAAAAATGCTAAATATTGAAGCTACTGGATATCTAATGATAAAGCCTTTATGGTCCACAGTCAAAACTATAGACTGCTTGGTCTTTTATTACCATTAAAGGGTAACGCATTTGGTGATATTGATTATTGCTAGCTTGAAGAACAAGAAAAAGTACAATGTAGGGGTTATGATATTATGAATAATGTGAACATTTTTTCTTCATAGTTTCAGCATGATTTATTTTAGGCTCATGTAATATTTTTACATTTTTGTTTTAATTTTTATTTAAAAAATTGTATTGTGGTAAGAATACTTAATATAAGATCTACCTTCTGAACAGATTTTTAAAAGTACAATACAGTCTTGTTAACTCTAGGAATGATATTTCACAGCAAATCTCTAGAACTTATTCATGTTGGCTAACTTAAATTATATACCTGCTGAATAGTAACTCCCTATTTCTCTTTCCTTCAGACCCCAGCAACCACCATTCTACTCACTGCTTCTATTAGTTTCATTATTTTTGATACCTCATATAAGTGGAATCATGCAGTATTTGTCCTTCTTTGACTGGCTTATTTTACCTAGCATAATATCCTCAAGGCTCATCCATGTTGTCATATATGGCATAATTTTCTTTTTTATGCCTGAGTAAGATTCCATTGTATGGATCTACTACATTTTCCTCATTTATTCATCTGTCAGTGGACATACAGGTTGTTTCCACATGTTGGTCATTGTGAATAGAGATGCAGTGTACATGGTAGTGCTAATATCTTTTAAAGATACTTATCTAAATTATTTTGAAAAATATCCAGAAATAGGATTGTTGGGTCATATGGTAGCTCTATCTTTTATTTTTTGAGAAACTTCCACAATATTTTCCATAGTTGTTTCACTTTTTATATTCCTACCAACAGCGTTCAAGGGTTCCAAATTTTTTGTATCCTGGTCAACACTTGTTGACATTTTTTTTTTTTTTTTTTTTTTTTTAAATAATAGCCATCCTAACTGGCATGAGGTGATATCTCATGATGGTTTTGAATTGCACTTCTTTGACAACTAATGATGTTGAGCACATTCTTATATATCTGTTAGCTACTTTTATGACATCTTCGGAGAAATGTCTACTTAAGCCCTTAGCTCATTTTTTAATGAGGTTATTAGATTTTTGGAAATGAGCTGTAGGAGTTCCTTATATATAACAAAAATTAAACCTTTATCAGATATATGGTTTGCAAACATTTTCTCCAACTTCCGAGGCTTCCTTTTCACTCTGTTGATGGCTCTCTTTGCTGTGCAAAAGATTTTTAGATTTATGTAGACATACTTGTTTATTTTTTTCTTAATTTGCCTGTGCTTTTAGAGTCATATCCATGAAATCACTGACAAGGCTAATATCATGAAGCTTTTACTCTATGTTTTCTTTTAGCAGTTTTAGAGTTTCAAGTCTCATGTTCAACCGTTTATTTCATTTTTAGTTGATTGCTGTGTCTTTTGTAAGATAAGGGTCCAATTTTATTATTTTGCATTTGAGTATCTAGTGTTCCCAGCACCATTTGCTGAAGAAACTATTATTTTCCAATCTTGTATGCTTGGTAACCTTGTGAAAGGTCAGTTGACTGATCATGTGTGCTTTCACTTCTGGATTTGCTATTCTATTTCATTGGCCTACATGTATCTTTTTGTTTGTACCATACTGTTTTAATTACTGTAGCTTTGTCATATATTTTGAAATCAGGAATTCCAATGCTTTCAGTTTTGTTCTTTCTTAAGGTGATTTTGTGAATTTGGGGTCATTTGTAGTTTCAGAAGAAATTTTAGATTTTTTTTCCATTTCATTAAGAAATTACATTTGAATTTTGACAGATATTGCACTGAATCTGTAGATAATTTTAGGTAGTATAGATATTTAAACAATATCCAGTATCCCAATTCATGAACATGGGATGTATCCCCATTTGTTTGCGTCTGATTTAATTTTTTTCATCAGTGTTTTGTATTTTTCAGTGTACAAGTTTCTTACCTTCTCAGTTAAGTTTATTCTTAAGTGATTAATTCTTGTAGGTACTATGGTAAATGGGATTGTTTTCATAATAAATTTTGCAGATAGTTTTCTGTTAGTGTATCAACATGCAACTGATTTTTGCATGATTTTATTTACTAAAACTTTACTCAATGTGTTTATTATTTCTAGCAGTATTTTTTGTGGACTCTAGGGTTTTCTACATATAAGATCATGCCAGTTGCATTTTTCCTTGGTATATTATTCTTACTAGTTTTCAGATTAGGAGAATAAAACAAAGTATTTTGTGCAGTGTAATTTTCAGAACAACATTAATATTCTGTGTAGTATATATATGAATGTATCAATATCTATAGTTTTTGCTCTCTAGATACATATATATACATTTATATAACACCTCTCATTTGTTTATTATGTTATTGCAGTTATTGGTGAGAGTACAATGTAGAAAGACAGAAGGAAGGGTCTTTGCTTCCAAGTTGGAAATGTTAACAACAGTAATCTTTTTAATAAATATATTTCTCCATTGACATAATATTCATTTATAGGTGTTTGCCCTTTGAATTTAAAATGTGTGTTTAAAGAATCTGTGTAAGTCAATGAAACTGAATAATTTTACTTTTCCATATGCTGAAAGAGATCCACTGCTTCTAAGGTAGAGAGTTTTGAACAGAGTTTGGAGCTTACTGAACATGAATTGGAATATATTGATTATTAACACTACTAAATATATACAAGTATAAATTCTATAACCATTTAGGGAAGAAAGGAAAAAACTGTCACATAGGTGAATGGACTCAGTAACCTCAATCCATTGTTCTATTCCATTGTTCTAACTCGAACATAATAGTATTCTTATTGAATACCTGTGTACTGATCACCTGACAAATTATTCTAATTTGATATTAATAGTGAGAAAATTAAGGATAATAATTTTATTTTTTAATGGTTCAATATCTTTCAACTACCAACTATGTAAATCATGAATAACATTTCATTAGGGAAGCTGAAGAGCCTGGCATATGGTTGTACATCTCACTTCTAGAGACTGGCAAATTCACTTATCGTATCTATTAATTATGTACATGTAGGGCAAATTTTACAAGTAGAAAAAAATTAAGCACCATGTTGGCAATCAGTCTAGTGGGAATTGAGTATGAAATAAAGATGTTTCATTCCATCAAGTTTAAGGAATTAAAAGTCAAATGTGTACAGCTTGGTCAAGGTTAAAATTTATTATATTGAGATCATTTACTATTTTTGGATGTATTTTGTTTTGTTTTGTTTTGTTTGAGACGGAGTCTCGCCCTGTTACCCAGGCTGGAGTGTAGTGGCCCGATCTTGGCTCACTTCAAGCTCCACCTCCCAGGTTCATGCCATTCTCTTGCCTTAGCCTCCCAAGCAGCTGGGACTACAGGCAACCGCCACCACGCCTGGCTAATTTTTTGTATTTTTAGTAGAGACAGGGTTTCACTGTGTTAGCCAAGATGGTCTTGATCTCCTGACCTCATGATCCACCTGCCTAGGCCTCCCAAAGTGCTGGGATTACAGGTGTAAGCCATCGCGCTGAGCCTTACATTGTTTTTTTTAATAATAATTGAAATTCTTTTAAAACCCATTTCAAAATAATTAAAATAAATCCTCTTCATACATAAAAGATAATGAACAGGGCAAGAAGACGCCATGCTAATTTTCTTTTTCTGGGTAGATTTTTTTTTTTTTTTTAATGGTCAGAAGAAACCTGCACACTTATCTCCTGTTTTCAGCTAACTCTTACCTTTTTCCTTCCAGCTTTCTGATACTACAAATCCAACAGCATATCCTCATTGTCAGACAAGAAACTTGAAAGGGATTTCATATGGTGAAAACAGTTAGATAACTCTTGAGGACAAAATGGCAATGTAAAAATATCCTCCTCCAGCTTTGCCAGTACACAAAAAATCTAGGTCATTCTATTCAGCAGGAAAAGTTATTAGAAGAACTCCTCTCATTTCCTCCACCAAAGGAAAAAAAAAAAAAAGCAACCTCACAAAATTTAATGACCTGCGAATTCTCCTCTGGGGAAGGTACCATGCCCTAGACATTTCATTAAATATATATGTACTGTTACTAAGACTTTAAAAATCTGATGATTGAAAACACATTACAAAAATAACATAATAAAGATATTCAAACATCTAACAATTAACCAATATATGCCAAACAAAATGCTTGGCAGAATTTTAAATGAACATAAATTGAGCCAATTTCATTTTTAAATAGCCTCTTAGAGCTGAGTATAATGTGTCTTAGCACATAGAGGCATACCTCATTTTATCATGCTTCACAGCTATTGCATTTTTTTACAAATTGATGTTTCCGGTACATCTGTATTGAGCGAGTCTATCAGTGCCAGTTTTGCAATAGCATGTGCTCAACCTATGTCCCTGTTTTGGTAATTCTCTTAAAATTTCCAACTTTATTATTATTATTGTTGTATTTTTTATGGTGATTTGTGATCAGAGAATCTTTGATGTTACTATTGTCATTGTTTGGGGAAGTCACAAGCCATGTCCATATAAAAGAGTAAGTTTGATTAACTAATGTTATGTGTGTTTTGACTGCTCCAAAGACCTGCATCACCCCTCCTCCATCACTTTCCCTCTCCTCAGGCCTCCCTATTCCCTGAGACACAACAGTATTAACATTAGCCCAATTACCAAAAACCACCTGTACCCCCAAAACTAGTGAAATACAAAAATTAGTCCAGTTAATAATTCAACAATGGCCTCTAAGTATTCAAATAAAAGGAAGAGTCACACATCTCTCCCTTTAAATCCAAAGCTAGAATGATTAAGCTTAGTGAGGAAAGCATGTCAAAAGCCAAGAGAGCCCCAAAACTAGGCCTCTTGTGCCAGTTTGACAAGTTGTGAATGCAAAGAAAAAGTTATTGAAGCAAAAATGCTACTGCAGTGAACACATGGATAATAAGATAGCAAAACAGCCTTATTGCTGATATGAAGTAAATTGTGGTGGTCTACATAGAAAATCAAAACAACCATATTTCCTCAAGCCAAGCCCTAAACCAGAGCACAAACCTAACTCTCTTTTTCTTTCCCTCCCCCCTCCCCCCCCCCATGATAAGACCCAGTGTGTGATGTTCCCCTTCCCGAGTCCAAGTGATCTCATTGTTCAGTTCCCACCTATGAGTGAGAACATGCGGTGTTTGGTTTTCTATTCTTGTGATAGTTTGCTAAGAATGATGGTTTCCAGCTGCATCCATGTCCCTACAAAGGACTCAAACTCATCCTTTTTTATGGCTGCATAATATTCCATGGTGTATATGTGCCACATTTTCTTAATCCAGTCTGTCACAGATGGACATTTGGGTTGATTCCAAGACTTTGCTATCGTGAATAGTGCCGCAATAAACATACATGAGCATGTGTCTTTATAGCAGCATGATTTATAATCCTTTGGGTATATACCCAGTAGTGGGATGGCTGGGTCATATGGTACATCTAGTTCTAGATCCTTGAGGAATCGCCATACTGTTTTCCATAATGGTTGAACTAGTTTACAATCCCACCAACAGTGTAAAAGTGTTCCTATTTCTCCACATCCTCTCCAGCACCTGTTGTTTCCTGACTTTTTAATGATTGCCATTCTAAGTGCTGTGAGATGGTATCTCATTGTGGTTTTGATTTGCATTTCTCTGATGGCCAGTGATGCTGAGCATTTTTTCATGTGTCTGTTGGCTGTATGAATGTCTTCTTTTGAGAAATGTCTGTTCATATCCTTTGCCCAATTTTTGATGGGGTTGTTTGTTTTTTTCTTGTAAATTTGTTTGAGTTCTTTGTAGATTCTGGATATTAGCCCTTTGTCAGATGAGTAGATTGCAAAAATTTTCTCCCATTCTGTAGGTTGCCTGTTCACTCTGATGGTAGTTTCTTTTGCTGTGCAGAAGCTCTTTAGTTTCATTAGATCCCATTTGTCAATTTTGGCTTTTGTTGCCGTTGCTTTTGGTGTTTTAGACATGAAGTCCTTGCCCATGCCTATGTCCTGAATGGTACTACCTAGGTTTTCTTCTAGGGTTTTTATGGTATTAGGTCTAATATTTAAGTCTCAAATCCATCTTGAATTAATTTTCGTATAAGGAGTAAGGAAAGGATCCAGTTTCAGCTTTCTACTTATGGCTAGCCAATTTTCCCAATACCATTTATTAAATAGGGAATCCTTTCCCCATTTCTTGTTTTTCTCAGGTTTGTCAAAGGTCAGATGGCTGTAGATGTGTGGTATTATTTCTGAGGACTCTGTTCTGTTCCATTGGTCTATATCTCTGTTTTGATACCGTACCATGCTGTTTTGGTTACTGTAGCCTTGTAATATAGTTTGAAGTCAGGTAGCGTGATGCCTCCAGCTTTGTTCTTTTTTTTTTTTTTTTTTTTTTTTTTTTTTTTTTTTTTTGAGACGGAGTCTCGCTCTGTTCCCCAGGCTGGAGTGCAGTGGCCGGATCTCAGCTCACTGCAAGCTCCGCCTCCCAGGTTTATGCCATTCTCCTGCCTCAGCCTCCCGAGTAGCTGGGACTACAGGCGCCCACCACCTCGCCCGGCTAGTTTTTTGTATTTTTTAGTAGAGACGGGGTTTCACAGTGTTAGCCAGGATGGTCTCGATCTCCTGACCTCGTGATCCGCCCGTCTCGGCCTCCCAAAGTGCTGGGATTACAGGCTTGAGCCACCGCGCCCGGCCAGCTTTGTTCTTTTGACTTAGGATTGTCTTGGCAATGCGGGCCTTTTTTGGTTCCATATGAACTTTAAAGCCGTTTTTTCCAATTTTGTGAAGAAACTCATTGGTAGCTTGATGGGATGGCATTGAATCTGTAAATAACCCTGGGCAGTATGGCCATTTTCACGATATTGATTCTTCCTCTCCATGAGAATGGTATGTTCTTCCATTTCTTTGTGTCCTCTTTTATTTCACTGAGCAGTGGTTTGTAGTTCTCCTTGAAGAGGTCCTTTACATCCCTTGTAAGTTGGATTCCTAGGTATTTTATTCTCTTTGAAGCAATTGTGAATGGAAGTTCATTCATGATTTGGCTCTCTGTTTGTCTTTTACTGGTGTATAAGAATGCTTGAACCAGTTAATTTCATAATGGCCAGATCAAGTTCACACATATCAATATTAACCTTAAATGTTAATGGACTAAATGCTCCAATTAAAAGACACAGACTGGCAAACTGGATAAAGAGTCAAGACCCATCAGTCTGCTGTACTCAGGAGACCCATCTCACATGCAGAGACATACATAGGCTCAAAATAAAGGGATGGAGGAAGATCTACCAAGCAAATGAAGAACAAAAAAAAGCAGGGGTTGCAATCCTAGTCTCTGATAAAACAGACTTTAAACCATCAAAGATCAAAAGAGACAAAGAAGGCCATTATATAATGGTAAAGGGATCAATTCAACAGGAAGAGCTAACTATCCTAAATATATATGCACCCAATACAGGAGCACCCAAATTCATAAAGCAAGTCCTTAGAGACTTACAAAGAGACTTAGACTCCCATACAATAATAATGGGAGACTTCAACACTCCACTGTCAACATTAGACAGATCAACGAGACAGAAAGTTAACAAGGATATCCAGGAATTGAACGCATCTCTGCACCAAGCGGACCTAATAGACATCTATAGAACTCTCCACCCCAAATCAACAGAATATACATTCTTCTCAGCACCACATCGCACTTATTCCAAAATTGACCACATAATTGGAAGTAAAGCACTCCTTAGCAAATGTAAAAGAACAGAAATTATAACAAACTGTCTCTCAGACCACACTGCAATCAAACTAGAACTCAGGACTAAGAAATCCAATCAAAACCGCTCAACTACATGGAAACTGAACAACCTGCTCCTGAATGACTACTGGGTACATAACGAAATGAAGGCAGAAATAAAGATGTTCTTTGAAACCAATGAGAACAAAGATACAACATACCAGAATCTCTGGGACACATTTAAAGCAGTGTGTAGAGGGAAATTTATAGCACTAAATGCCCACAAGAGAAAGCAGGAAAGATCTAAAATTGACACTCTAACATCACAATTAAAAGAACTGGAGAAGCAAGAGCAAACACATTCAAAAGCTAGCAGAAGGCAAGAAATAACTAAGATCAGAGCAGAAATGAAGGAGATAGAGACACAATAAACCCTCCAAAAAATCAATGAATCCAGGAATTGGTTTTTTGAAAAAATCAACAAAATTGACAGACCACTAGCAAGACCAATAAAGAAGAAAAGGGAGAAGAATCAAATAGACACAATAAAAAATGATAAAGGGGATATCACCATCGACCCCACAGAAATACAAACTACCATCAGAGAATACTATAAACACCTCTACACAAATCAACTAGAAAATCTAGAAGAAATGGATAATTTCCTGGACACTTACACTCTTCCAAGACTAAACCAGGAAGACGTTGAATCCCTGAATAGACATATAGCAGGCTCTGAAATTGAGGCAATAATTAATAGCCTACCAACCAAAAAAAGTCCAGGACCAGATGGATTCACAGCTCAATTCTACCAGAGGTACAAGGAGGAGCTGGCACCATCCCTTCTGAAACTATTCCAATCAATGGAAAAAGAGGGAATCCTCCCTAACTCATTTTATGAGGCCAACATCATCCTGATACCAAAGCCTGGCAGAGACACAACAAAAAAAGAAAATTTTAGACCAATATCCCTGATGAACATCGATGCAAAAATCCTCAATAAAATACTGGCAAACCGGATTCAGCAGCACATCAAAAAGCTTATCCATCATGATCAAGTGGGCTTCATCCCTGGGATGCAAGGCTGGTTCAACATTCGCAAATCAGTAAATGTAATCCAGCATATAAACAGAACCAAAGACAAGAACCACATGATTATCTCAGTAGATGCAGAAAAGGCTTTTGACAAAATTCAACGGCCCTTCATGCTAACAACGCTCAATAAATTCGTTATTGATGGAACGTACCTCAAAATAATAAGAGCTATTTATGACAAACCCACAGCCAATATAATACTGAATGGGCAAAAACTGGAAAAATTCCCTTTGAAAACTGGCACAAAACAGGGATGCCCTCTCTCACCACTCCTATTCAACATAGTGTTGGAAGCTCTGGCTAGAGCAATCAGGCAAGAGAAAGAAATCAAGGGTATCCAGTTAGGAAAAGAAGAAGTCAAATTGTCCCTGTTTGCAGATGACATGATTGTATATTTAGAAAACCCCATTGTCTCAGCCCAAAATCTCCTTAAGCTGATAAGCAACTTCAGCAAAGTCTCAGGATACAAAATTAATGTGCAAAAATCACAAGCCTTCTTAAACCTAACTCTCTTAATCCTACAAAGACTAAGGAAGGTGATGAAGCTAAAGAAGGAAATCTTGAAACTAGCAGAGGTTGGTCCATGAGGTTTAAGGGAAGAAGCCCTCTACATAACATAAAAGTGCAAGGTGAAGCAGTAAGTGCTGACGTGGAAGCTACAGCAAGTTATCCAGAAGATCTAGCTAAGATACTTAATGAAACTGGCTACACTTGGCAACAGATTTTTAATTAAGAAGAAACAGACTTCTATTGGAAGAAGCATGCCATCTCAGACCTTCATAGCTAGAGAAGGAAAGTTGATGCTTGGCTTCAAAGCTTCCAAAGACAGGTTGACTCTCTTGCTAGGAACTAATGCAGCTGGCAACTTGAAGTTTAAGCTAATTTGCATTTACCATTCCCCAAATCCTAGGGCCCTTTAAAATTATTTTAAATCTACTCTGCCTTTGTTCTATAAATGGAACAACAAAGCCTAGATAACAGCACATCTGTGTACAGCACAGTAAACACAATATTTTTAAACCCACTGTTGACACCACCCTGCTCAGAGAAAAAGAGATTCCTTCCTAAATATGACTGCTCATTGACAATGTATCTAGTTGCCAAGGGCTCTTATTGAGATGTGCAAGAAGATTAATGTTGTTTTATGCCCAGTAACACAACATGTAGCCTATGGATCAAGGAGTAAATTTTGACTTTCAAGTCATTATTTTAGAAATACAGTTCATAAGGCTGTAGCTGCAATAGATAGTGATTCTTCTGATGGAGCTGGGAAAAGTACACTGAAAACCTTCTGGAAAGAATTCACCATTCTAGATGCCATTAAGAACATTTGTGATTCATGGAAGCAGATCACAATATCAACATTAACAGTAGATTGGAAAAAGTTGGTTCCAACTCTCACAGATGACTTTCAGGATTCAAGATTTCTATGGAAGAAGTTACTACAGAGGTGGTGGAAATAGCAAGAGAACTAGGATTAGAAACGGATCCTGAAGATGTGACTGAATTGCTGCAATGTCATTTTAAAAACTGAATTGGTGAGGAGTTGCTTCTTGTGGATGAGCCGAGGAAGTGGTTTCTTGAGATGGGATCTACTTCTGGTGACGATGTAGTGAACATTTTTCAAAAGACAATAAACAATTAGAATATTCCATAAACTTAGTAAATAAAGCTGTGGCAAGATGTGAGAGGGTTGTCTCCAATTTTGAAAGAAGGTCTAATATGGTCAAAATGCCATCAGAGAGCATTGCATGCTACAGAGAAATCCTTTGTGAAACTCTGAGACAATCAATGCAACAAAATCGTTGTTATTTTAAGACATTGCCACAGCCACCCACCCTAACCTTCGACAACCACCACCCAGATCTGTCAAAAGCAATTAGCATGGTGGCAGAAATCTATACTGGCAAAAAATTATGACCCACTGATGGGACAGATGACTGTTAGAATTTTTAGCAATAAAGTATTTGTAATAAAGGTTATGTACATTGTTTCTATAAACATAATGCTACTGCACACTTAATGGGCTACAGTATAATCATAATTATTATATGTATTGGGGAACCAACAAATATGTACAATGTGCTTTTTTGCAATATTTGCTTTATTGCAGTGGTCTAGAACCTGCATTCTCTGAGGTATGTCTGTATTGTCTTTTTGATCCATAAATATACAGACTGTCAGGGAAGGGATGTATACATGTGTGTATACCCACACACTCATAGATGGATATAATATTTAAGGAAAACAGGGAGATTAGGTGTGAAGGAAAGGTACGGGTGGTATATGACTTCAAATACCTAAAGGCCTGGTCTTCCTGACTTACCTCCTCCCAGTGCTACTTCATGCACAGTGGATATCAAAGGAATTGTGCCATTAACCCTAAGGAGTCTCTGAAGGGAATATTCTTTGTAAACTAATGCCAGGGCCAATATCTGCAAAATCTTGGGGCAGTAAAATGTGAGGCTCTGAATACACAGCCAAGTGTGTGGTGTGGACATCACAAGCATCCTTGTCAGTGGAGCTTATATATGATAATTCAGAATTTGCCCAAAGCTTTTGAGAGGTGCATTTCCATTAAAGGCTGAGAAAGGCTGTTTTATTTTTTAAGACCTCTCACCACATGGTGTAATTTCCAAAAGCTTAAACTTTCTAAAGGAATAAACATACCTGATTACTTACCTATGTCAGAATGTTTGGAATTTGTGCCTCTTAAAAGTAACAGCAATAAAGTTGAATCCAGATTTTACAGAAAGGACTGATATACTGAGAGAAGCTTGTAACTCTGAAAGCACCAACTGTGACCTACTGGGAAGTGTAGACTCAACCTGAACCATCATATAATATTTTACATTATTTTCAATATGATGATACCTGTTCAAGTATAACTTCAGTTTTCAGACTGAAAACTGAGAAAGAAACTGAGGGTTCTTTCAGTCTAAGAACCCTCAATTTTGATGAAATTAGCACAGTAAAGCTGGACTTTAAAAAAAAGTTGAAAATAAGAAACTAATGCATAGATAGAAATATTAATTATTTTATAGCATAAATACAACAGTGTTCATCTAAGAAGGGTATTTCCTAAATGAGAAGCTAGGTTTTTAGTCATAATTTTTACTAATGTTCTGTGAGGGGGTTCATAAATAAGTATATAATATGAAGTAGTAGTTTACAATCAATTTTTTGATGAAATATTCCTCTTACAGCCAAACACCTGTTTCATGTTTGTTGGCTGCATAATTAATGCAACCTAATGAACATGCTTCATCAAAATTTCTCTGTGGTTGAAAAATAAAATCAGAGTGGTAGGTCTTGCCAATTAGAACATTTGGGAAATATACAGTAAAATGTTTTAAGTACATATCATGATGTTTTAATTTAAGGCAGAGTTTGCCTAGATTGCAAATCCTATATGAAATCACGTAACAAACGCTACAATTTACCACTACATAGTACCACATATGAGGCTCATTTAATCAACACTTGTGTTGCCTGCCTGGATTCTCTAGAAGGCATGTGTATTTCCTGCATGCCTTGATATATTAGGTGTCTGTGACAAATCAAGTGTCCCAAGCAACACTTCTCCTAGCTCAGCAAGTCTCCTACTGTTCCCACTTCAGGCTTTTCTTTCCTCAACCATGCCCTGCAATCATAATGAAGGCATTCATCCTTCTGACAATAAGTCTGACTTTAACCCTTTAATACAAACAAGCAGGTAGAACTGGAAGAAAAAGTATCTTTTTAATAAAATCTCTCCAATATTTTTCAAGTATATTTATCTGTGTGTATATATACAGATATTTATCTGTATATATATATATATATATATATATATATATCTGTGTGTATATATATATCTGTGTGTGTGTATATATATATATATATGAACAGAAAGAAAGAGAGAGAGAGACACAGGGAGAAAGAGAGAGAGAGAGAGTGTCTAATATGTTTGCTTACAGGTGAAATTTTTTATAAATGGCTATTGATTCTCTTTATGATTACTTTTGAAAATAAATGACATGTGTCAATTGATAGAAGTAAAAATTCAAACATAATGCTGGTAGTTTTGGTTTCAGGGGCCTAATTATATATTCTAGATGCCAATAGATTTTATCATTTAATTAATACAATGTAAAATGCTCATTCAGTGTGCTTGGGCTGCCATAAAAAAAGTTCACAGCGTGATGGCTTAAACAACTGAAATGTATTTTCTCTCAGTTCTGCAAACTAGAAGTCCAAGATGATGGTGCCAACATGGTCAGTTTATGCTAAGGGTGGTTCCCTGGCTTGCAGTAGGCGTCCGTCTCGTAAGTCCTCACGTGAACTTTCCTTGGTGCATGCACAGATTTCCCATACTCTCTCTTTCTTCCTCTTCTAAGGTCACCCATCCTACAGAAAGGCCTTATCTCCAAATACAGTCATATAAGGGAATCAACATATAAATTTGATGTGTTAGGAGCCATTCAATCCTTAGCATGTTCTGAAGAAACTAGGCACTTGGGAGCATCTATCATACCACTACCTGCAAGATTTACATTTGTTTGGAGGCAGTGCAAAATGTGGAGGCTGTTCTAAATTTAAAGGCATTGTGTTTGATACACAGTTTACTGTACAATAAGTTTAACTATTACTAGTTTTATTTTTAATTTTAAGCAACCTACCTCTGAAACACACAAATGCTAACATATGTCTATGTATCTATAACTTAATACAATAGGACAATGAAATTCTTCTAACACCATAAGTCATAAAATAAAAATATTTTTCAGAAAAAAAAATCATTTCATTAACAGACCAAATCCTTTATGAAGTCAATGTCATATTCTGTCAAAAATCTTTTAAAGAAACACGTTTTTCAAAAATGATATGTGTTACCATTGAGAGCACATATTCTCTTTAGCATTTGAATTTAGCATATATAGAAGCAGTCAACTATTTTTTAGTTAAGAGGAGTGTTTTATCCCCTAGTAACCAATAATCTCACTTTGAGAAGCAAGAATCCAGTTCATGGACAACTGCTAACAACAGCTTTCAATTAAATTCATACTATTCTAAACTATTTTTATTTCATTTTTACATTGTAAAAGAAGGTACCTGTTACTGTTTTTAAATCATAGCTACAGGTAAATTTAAAAAGATAGGGGTAAATTGTAAAAACAAACTACAATGTGATATTTCAAAAAAAAGCAAAATAAATGTAATATATTCTTGGTGGGCTCATAGTAGGGTATATTACAATACTAAGACCTATATCTTATGTTTCTTCTCTGCAGACAAATGCTTCTATTTCTATTTTCAGGGTAGCAGTCCTTACTTTCTCTCAAGTGATACTATCAGGAAGAGGTATTATTTTGACAGTTCTTTTATTCCAACATAATAAAGTTAATACATTTATCCAAATTATTATTTAATTTCCCAGGATTCTAGTTATCAGATTTGTCAAGCCATATAAAATATGAAATTTATAAATATTTCTAATATTTATTTTCACAAATTTCTGAAGAAGCCCTGCAATAATAACATTAGAAACATGTAGATATATTTCAAATAAAAGTTTCCCTATATAATGGTTGAACCAGATGCCACAATGCAAAGAATGGCAGGGAATTTTCACTTGCTTAGTGTTAGTATCCTAACACTAAGCAAGTGCTCAGAGTACTTTTTCTATACCAAGCCACCCAATCATTATATACTCTGTACAAATTACAGATAATATGAAAATTAACCCAACAAAAACTTAAGAGTTCAGGGCACAACCCAAACAACTGTAATTGATTTATAGTTTCTAATCACATAGTTCCAAGTTGATGTTATTTGCTTCTTGCTTTAGGCAGGCTCTTTATTGTCTTACTTCAGAGTCTTGAGGAAATGAACTCATTTAGAAATCATAAAATTAAATTATGAATAAAAATATTCTCCACACATATCCAGGAAGCTTGAGCCATCAATTTTCACAAGTCAGGGAAGGATCCACACAGATTTTCAATGTGTGTGTGTGTGTGTGTGTGTGTGTGTGTTTTCCCTGAAAAACTGATACATTGGAGAATCCATCTGCCATTGAGTCATCACAGGGTTCTCGCTTTCCACCTTTGTTTTTACATTTGTTCTTCGCCCACTAAACAAAAAGTAAAGCCCACTTCTCAAATATCCTATGTTAAATGCATTGCCCTAATACTATGCTATCCAAGACAGAGTTACTATCCTCATGTGGTTATTTACATTTAAATTAATTAAAAGTAAATAAGGTTAAAAATTCAGCTTATCAGCCTACTGCCCACTTTTCGAGTTACTCAATAGACATAAGTGACTAGTGAGTGTTGTATTAAGCAGTGAAGATTAGAACATTCCTACTGTCATAGAAAGTTCTTTCGAAAAATACTGTTCAAAGATTAAAGTCCCTCTGAAGGGCAATATAAAGCAACACTGCCAACTATAGGTCAATACCAACTACTTCTTTGAAGAATAAAATACAGCATTTCATTCAGATAAAGTTCTGTTGAGAAATAAAAGGAAATGCAAATAAAAGGAGAAAATCATGTATTCTTTCTGATAATAATTTCTTGGGCACATATAAAAACGGATGATTGTGAGTATAGTATTGCTAAAGTGTGGCTATATCATTGAATACATTTTTAAGTATAATAATTATATTTAAATAAACATAATTGCTGAAAATCATACCCATGCCAATTTCATCTTATAAGGAAAATGGTAGATTTGAGAATAAATAGGTAAAAGGATATATATGTTTTTGAAAATTATTTCAGGAGCTTATAAGGAGAACATTTTGAAGTTGCTATACAAAACTTCTTTCAGTTCTCACACCAGAAATCTCTTACACCCAATCTCTTTATTCTCGGATACTCCTCATAAGTTTCCACACAGTACCCTCTTAACTCCTGTTCTTTAATTTAATTATCTTTCGATACTCTTTATATAAAAGAGTGACCCAAATTTTAAAACAATTTCTTCTACCCATATCTACTGGCAATAGATACAGTACTGAGGTTCCTCACAGTTATAGTAGTGCAGCAGAGAAAAAGGAAATTTTATTAACTTAAACAAACCTCAGAAAGAGGGGAATGGCTAAGGCAAGCATAATATGTGTCTCTGAGGAAAAGCTTCATTATCTATGTGCTCATCTTCATCTGCAGGATGGCAACAAACTGAGGAACATGGGTTCGGAAATCCAGTTTCCCCTTTCTAACTACTATTCTTATTCCTCTTAGCCTGCTCCAAGGAAAGTCTTATTTAATATAAATGTACAATTGAAAAGCAACTCTATTTGCTTAACATAGCTCTCACCAACTTCAGAATAATAAATTAGACAAAAGATAAATACAATTGGAAAGAGTGTTATTTATCACCAGGCTATGGTGTGAATAGACAGAAACTAAGAATAAACCATTTAATTGATTTCAGGCTTTGCCATTTCTCTTCATTTCTTTAAAAACGGGTAAATATGCTCCCAAATCTGCTCATGCCTCTCACTACAGAGGCAGGGATATTCATGACTCAGTGTACCACTGATGCAGTAAAGAACAGCCTCAAACAGCCTGTCTCAAACAACTGAGATAAGAGACTAGGTAACAATAATTAGTGACACACCTGGGAGGTCTATTTCAAAACACATGAACTACTGAATGCAGATTATGTATCCAATGATAAAGAGGAAGTAAGAATAAAAGCATAAGTTAATTCCATATACATTAGGTAGACTGGAAGAAGACAATTCCAAAGAAAAGCCATAAATGGCTTGTATATTGTCATAAAATTTAAAAAGCATGAAGGTTAATACATGTAGAATAGCTTAAAAACACAGACAACACTAGAGATGTAAACCACTGGAAAACGAAACAACAGGAGATTAATTTGAGAATTTTCCCTAAAATTCAATCAGCTTTAAGGACCTACAAATGTAATCACCATAAGAAGACTCACACTGATAATTTTATTAACACTAACTAGAATGATTTACTTTCAAAGTTTATGTAACATGTAGAGCCATTATATCAGCAGATGGGATTTTTCTTTAGCAATAATTACTTATAGATATAATTCATTCTGCCTAGTTCAAGATAATACTTCAATATTCAATATTTATGGCATTATGAGAAAGATAATTATATGGATTTCAAGTGAATTACCCTTGATTATAGTTTTCTTGTTTTTTATATACACTATATTCTAAATAATCCATAGTAAATATTTATAATAATTTAAAAGATTAAAGCGAATTTTGACCTAAGCCTTCCATTGATTTAATGTCCTTTCTCACAAAACCTTGACAAGGATTCTTCAGATCACACCCTATAACATACACACACACTGAGTTGAAAGCTCAGCGAGGGCAGGAGCCTGATGCAGATCTCTACAGTGAATCCTGCTCTAAATTCCTCCAGAAGAAATGGTTCTTTCTTACTGTTCTCATCATGAGGCCATAGAAAGAAGCAGTTAAAAACATGGATGCTCCAGCCAGATATCCTGAGTCTGATTCCAAGTTCTACCATGGGCCTGCTGTGCAGCTGTGCATGAGTTATTCAAACTCTCTGGACCTTCCCACCTCCAGATTCCACTCTGCCAATCTACCTTTTAGGATTGTCAAGAGAGAAAACTGAGTTCACATATACAAATGCTTCAAACAGTAACTGACACATAATCCATGCTATACTGTTAGCTACTACTGTTAATGTGGAGACCACCTTCATTATAGAACCTGTTACAGTATATTATAACATCTTTTACCACCACAAGAATGTCAAATTTAGGAATATATATTCTACTAAAATATATACAAAATATGAAATTTGTATTATATGTATACTCAGGGCCTAGCCCAATGGCCAGAACACATTGACAATCAATGCTGTATAAATAGATGTTTGATTGTCTAAATGGCATGCACATAAGTTGACACACAACTTGTCCAGTAATTTTGGCATTAATTAACATTGCTATATATTTTGCTTGTATAATCCTGACTTATTCTCCAGGCAGTTGAGATTTAACTGTAACTGTCTTTGAATATTCTCTAATAATTACTCCTTTATCCATAATATTTCAACAACATTAAATGATGCTTTTATAGTTATATATTCATATTAGCTACTCAAGTTTTTAAAAGAAATTAAATATAATTAAAACAGATTTATATCTATATATGTTTGTGTGGATAGGGTTAGGTTTGTGGTGGATGGAAAAGACAGATATTGATTTTTTTAATTAAGAACAATAGATGAGCCTGAAAAATTTATGGTTTAGGTTTAGCGAAGCTCCTACTTTAGCTTTTTCTTTTTTATTTGTTCATGCTATAAAATCATTCACTTTCATGAAAATGAAAGCAAAAAGACAACTTTGATATCCTTGATTTATTTTGGCAGATACATTCACATATCTCTTTTAAATGCAGGAACTCAACTATTCTAGGATCTAGAACCAGAAATACCCTTTGATCCAGCAATCTCATTACTGGGTATATACCCAAAGGATTATAAATCATTCTACCATAAAGGCACACGCACACATATGTTTATTGTGGCCTGTTCACAATAGCAAAGACTTGGAACCAACCCAAATGCCCATCAAGGTTAGACTTAATAAAGAATATGTGGCACATATACACCATAGAATACTATTCAGCCATAAAAAGAATGAGTTCATGTTTTTTGCAGGGACATGGATAAAGCTGGAAACCTTCATTCTCAGTAAACTAACACAGGAACAGAAAACCAAGCACTGCATGTTCTCACTCATAAGTGGGAGTTGAACAATGAGAACATATGGGCACAAGGGAGGGGAATATCACACACCAGGGCCTGTCGGGGGGTGGGAGCAAGGGGAGGGATAGCATTATGAGAAATACCTAATGTAGATGATGGTTTGATACGTGCAGCAAACCACCATGGCATATGTATACCTATGTAACAAACCTGCATGTTCTGCACATGTATCCCAGAATGTAAAGTATAATAATAATAATAAAAAGAATGAGTTCATGTCCTTTGCAGTGACATGGATGAAGCTGGAAGCCATCATTCTCAGCAAACTTACACAGAAACACAAAACCAAACACCGCATGTTCTCACTCACAAGTGGAAGTTGAACAATGAGAACACATGGAAACAAGGAGGGGAACATCACACACTGGGGCATGTCTTGGGGTCAGGGGCAAAAGGAGGGAGAGCATTACCTAAGGCATGCGGGGCTTAAGACATAGATGACAGGTTGATGGGTGCAGCAAACCACTATGGCACATGTACACCTATGTAACAAACCTGCACATTCTGCACATGTATCCCAGAACTTAAAGTAAGATTTTAAAAAGTCAAATAATTTTTTTAAAAAAATTTTATTGCAGTGATTGACACTCATACTTAAGAATATTTAGAAAAATATTTAGACAATAAACCTTCTAAAATACAGTCTATAGTAAAATTATCTTTTGCTTACAGCCTGAAATCCTGTGGCCTGATATTAGACTCAAACTAAATCTATACATCCATGTTAGACGGTAGGTTATATACTCAGTTCATTATTTAAAGGTGTCCAGTGGCAAAAATACGGGTGTACCAAATTAGACTTTTTACAGGAAAAAGAATCTAAAATGATTGTAACTTATAAAAAAGTAAGAAATGCAAAAAGTTTAAACCCCATGCAAATGGAGGGCATTTTTTTTTTTTACAAACTCACTTTTGTCTTGCAAAAAGTACATTTTTTCAGAACAAGTTTCCTCCACATTGTTATATGGCCCCTAATAGTAATTAGCACACATGCCACGTTTTGAATGCTAAGTATTATTGCCAGAAAAAGAAGTCAATAAAAGGTAATAACTGATCCCAGTGCTGATTCAGGGAAAGCATACAATGAGCCTGCAATAGTAAGCTGTGTATGAATGTAGCATAGAACTCACGGAATGAAGGGAATATGGCAAAATAATAAATATTAACAATAATAATAAGAGCCAGATTAAAAGAACTTTCACAGGCTTAATTTAGGAAATCTGACCATCAAAATAAATAATGATGACAATGAACTATAATGTATTGAACTAGAAGAAAAATTCACGTTAACACAAATATCAAATAAATAAATAAATAAGCAGAAGAATAGTGAAAGTTCATCCTTACAGCAGACTACCACTACTAAATGTAGAATATATTAGAAAACTGACCTGTTAAATACACCATAGTTATAATTAATCGATACAGGCAATGGATGCTACAATTAGTAGATGAATTTTTTTTGTTTATTTGTTTTGTTTTTTTGTTTTTGTTTTTTGTTTTTTTTTTTTTTTTTTGGAGTCAAGAGTCTTGCTCTGGCAGCCAGGCTAAAGTGCCATGGAGAGACTGTGGCTCACTCCAACCTCACCTCCCAAGTTCAAGCAATCCTCCTGCCTCAGCCTCCTGAGTGGCTGGGATTACAGGTGCAAGCCACCACATCCAGCTAATTTTTGTATTTTTAGTAGAGACGGGGTTTTACCATGTTGGTCAGGCTGGTCTTAAACTCCTGACCTCAAGTGATCCGCCCTCCCCAGTCTCCCAAAAGGCTGGAATTACAGGCATGAGCCACTATGCCCAGCCAGTGGATAAAATTTTGATGGAAAATAGGATATATACACAGCCTTAAAGGATCTACATCGTATTCCAGTCAGTTTCGCCATAGCAGAATAAGTATTCCTAAAGATCACCATACCCTGCAAAAATGCACAATAAAAAACATAGGGATGATGGGGAAATGGCATTAGAGACAGAACACTCAAAGCCAGCATCAGTGACACATTAAAATAGATGCGAACCTAATAAAAACGGTAGCATATTAAATAATGAAGAAATACATAAACTACAATAAATAGGGCACTTTACCTTGAAAAAGACTTGAAATTTGCTTATAGTCATGAGGTTTGGAAGAATTGTAGCTTGTAAATCATTGTGAAGTGGTGAAAGGAAAGTTCTCTGACATTGGATACAAAGTTGTAATATCAAATATGGCTGGCTTTAGGGTGTATGTATGTATGCATTTTGTATCTTCCTACATGCCATGGCTCAATTGGGTGCAATTTTCTGTGTTCATTTAGTGTTTCCCCATGACAAAAATCACAAATAAACAAACACAATTGTAGCTTTACTGGAATAATTTCCTGATGTGTCAATGGTATTGCAACAAATTTGCACTTTCAAAGAAATGTAATAGCAGAACTAATTATATTTATTGTAAAGTGGACAATGGTAACTTTCCCATGGAGAACTCCAACAGACCTGCCTTAACCAAGTGATCAGAGTTAACCTTATTTAATGGTGGGAATAATTGTATTACATGCCATGTAATCCATTTAATACTTTATTTTAAAATGACTCTCCCACTTGTTGGGGAGCCTAATTTCATTTAGCATTTTGTAAAACAAGCATTAATTTAAATTAATGGACTTTTAAGATGGTATTTGTTGCAGAAGCATATAAGCTCTTAGATTACTTGAGTGCCACACCCATCTTTATGTGTTTGCATCCACATGATGAATGTACGTATGTCAAGTTAGTGGGGACCCTGTGAGCTAAACAGCAAATCACTCTAATTAAGGTCGATGACAAGAACAAACTGAGGAAATTGGTAGGCCTCTGTAAAATTGGCAGAGAGGGACAACCTCATAAACTGGTTCGTTGTCGTTGTGTAGTAGTTAAGCAGTGTGGCAAAGAATCTCAGACCAAGAATGCCACTGAAAATATTTCAAATGCAAAAAATGAACAAATGACACATTGGTTAGTGTTCCTAAAATAAATAAATACATAAATAAACAAACAAATAAGAAAGACCCTCTCCAAATGACCAGATGAACAGTGTCTGTGAACCTTTTGTAAGACCTCTGTTGAATATGGTTGTGATATAAAAATCTTATATATGTATATATCCTATATATATAAATCCTATATATATTAGATATTTCTTTAAAAAGATTCCACCAGGGAATCTCACCTAAATAACAGGTTTTATTCTTTTAATCAATGAGAATTACATAATAAATAATAGTTTTCTTTTTCACTTTGTGTGTAAGGACTCTTGAAACAAAATTTAATGCTTCAAGACTAAACTTATCTTAAGCTGTGGTTTTCATGTATTTACCTGATCCCTCAGTTTTATCACTCCTCATGTAAATTTTCAGAAAGCCATGTGCTATTTTTTTAGTTTGTCCCCACCAAAACTCATGCTGATACATGATTCCCGATGTGGCAGTGTTGGGAGGTAGGGTCTAGAGGAAAGCATTTGGGTCATAGTGGTAGTTCCTTCATGAATAGATCAATGCCCTCTAATGCCTTCCAGATGGGGTGAGTTCTCCTGCAAATGGATTAGTTCCTACGTTATTAAAAAGCATCTGGCATCCTGGGTTTTTCTCTCTTGCTTCCTCTCTTCTACATGATCTCTTTGCACACACAGGCTCCATTTCTGCTTTCCTCCATGAGTGGAAGCAGCCTGAGGCCCTCACCAGATGTCACCGCTCAATTGTCAACCTTCTGGCCACCAGAATTGTGATCTAAATAAACATATTTTCTTCATAAATCACCTAGTCTCAGGAATTCTGGGATAGCAACACAAATTGAACTAAGACAGCATCCAGCCATCGTACATCACTTATGTATTTAGCAATTAATTAGGTGTTGACAAGAAAAAAATATTCTTATATTTATCTTTATTTGTAGATGAGAAAATTTTGGGGGATGAAATTTACAATCATAGAGTGGGAATATACACTCAGCTGTCTCGCTGAGTCTTACTTTGTTGATTTATTTCCATTCTATTGAAATTAGTCTAATTTATGGTGCTTTTTTCAGTAAGGTATTAAAGAATATGGTACACATAAACTTCATATCACACACTTATAAATAATAATAAATAATGATAATACGGATTAATAATAAATAGTCCCATGTATAACAAAATGATCCAAACTGGCCGGGCGCGGTGGCTCAAGCCTGTAATCCCAGCACTTTGGGAGGCCGAGACGGGCGGATCACGAGGTCAGGAGATCGAGACCATCCTGGCTAACACGGTGAAACCCCGTCTCTACTAAAAAATACAAAGAAAAAAAAAAAAAAAAAAAAACTAGCCGGGCGAGGTGGCTGGCGCCTGTAGTCCCAGCTACTCCGGAGGCTGAGGCAGGAGAATGGCGTAAACCCAGGAGGCGGAGCTTGCAGTGAGCTGAGATCCGGCCACTGCACTCCAGCCCGGGCGACAAAGCCAGACTCCGTCTCAAAAGATACAAACTAACACCTCCATCTGCATTAATATGAACTAAATTATATAGATATCAGGGATTTAAGAGCTTTTTAAAATAGTCCACAGGCTAGTGAGAATATAATATTAAATTAAAAACTTTTCATTATTATCTATGTTTTTGAAGTCATATTTGATACATACTTTCATCTGAACATTTGTGACCTATTTTATAGTAAAAACGCTATGTTATAAGCATTTCAGAGTATACAACTAGTTTCATCTTTTTTTATTAAGAAGTTTTTTTTATTAAAATTGTTCAGTTAACAGTTAAGTCTGTAGCCTAATGTTTTCTAAGGGAATACTTTATTTTAGTAATAAATATAAAATATTTGTTACCGTTTTTCAATATTCATAGTGAAATGTATTTTTATTTAAAACCAATTTCACGGAAACTTTTAAATTTTTTAGAAGAGTTCTAAAAAATATTTTATTAACGGAAACCCTTACTACTATTGTCAGGTTGTTTAAGGATCATATCAGCATTGTAGTGTAATATGATTCAAAGATGGTAATACTCTTTCCATATCTTTTAAACTTTAATACCAGTGTTCTAAAAATATGTTAAAATTACACTATGGGACCATCTTCCAAAGTTAACTTAAAATACAGCATATTAGATAAATTCTCCCATTTCAAATTAAAATGCAATGATTTTGTCTGGAAGAAAACATATGACTTCACTCATTATTAACTTTCATGATAAAATATTTTCTTTAATTTAAATATAATAGTGTGACCAAAGTTTACTTTAAAATGATGATTTGGTGCTTGATCTTTCTATTTCAGACAACATACTCGGAGGCAAAAGCAATGGTTTTGATATGAGCTTCCTGGGTAGGTATTTTTATAGCCCATTAACATAAATATGTGATTAAAATTATTCAGAAGCATTTAGATATGAATTTCACAATGGAAACATAAAACCTTAACACAACAGGACCAAATTTTTATTTAATTAGTCCTTGCTAGGTTGGCAGACACAAGTCATGCCCTTCAAGGTTCCCAAAGGCAAATGCTACCATCTACAAAGAAGAAGAAGGAAAAAAAAGCAGATTACTTTTAATTTGCTATTAATCACCTGCATTTCTGCTTCAATTTGAGAGGCCTCATTTCATTTAATTAGTCCTCTCATTATAAATATTTTCCACAGTGATTCAGTTGACACAAGTTTTCTGGCACTAACTGTGCAGATGGCACAAAACTGGTGTCTGGTCTCAAAGGAACTATTTGACCATTGCAATAAAAGAGCAATAAACAAAATAACAACATTGCAGCCCACTTCAGTTTATGTAGGCAGTCAGCCTTTTATCACTGTAAAACCTTGAAATGGATGTATGAGCTTTGCTGCTATAAACAAAGAGTTGTTTACAGCTGGGGGATGGCAGGTACCAACAGTGGACTGGAGCTTCAGCAGCCTGAATGTCAGGAACTGACTGATGTGAAGAAACATATTGTGGCTTGTTTTATGGAGAATAGGTTTTATAAACCCCAAGGGACCATTTATCACAAATTCATCCACTCTGTAGCAGATTGCTGCTTTAATGTTGAATACTGGATTTCGGTCAGGTTTTCAAGTAAAAAATGGAGGGGAAAAGTCCAAATGTTATTTTGTTTCTATTTGCTTCATATTGATGATTCTCAAATTTCAGCATAGAAAATCTATTTTAACAACTAATTCTGTCCCTTAAACAAACTAAATATTTTATGACCTGGGGCTGATTCATTAGAAAATTTACATCTACTTACTGTCGTGAGCTGTTTCAACAATGCCATTTATTTGTAATCTGGTGAGCTTACTGTATGCCAACATCTTAAAGAAAAGTGTCTAACAAAAATGTACTTTGCTAATGGGCATTGGAAAATGTATACTGTTTCCCATAAAATAAAATAATCAAGTCACCACATCAAGAGATGTTATAGCCTTTAAAAAAAAAAAAGCCAATAACTAAAGTCACAGGGATATTTCACAGGGATGTCATGGTTGATAACCATTAAGTAAATATAATATATTTGACTTTGCTCACTACATATAAAACATCATTACACAAGAACACAGCAGCTCATCTCAGTATCATTAAACTGTGCACAGCAAGTTGAAAATTGATACCCAGCATTGTGTCAGCAACTCTCCCTGTTGTAGGTGAATCCAAGCATATGCTATAATATGTCTCAAGATATCCTTTTACCTTTTTATGGCCTCTATTGTCACAAAGTGAGAAAGCAGACATAGGGTTCACACAGGTATGCTTGTCTTAATAATCAACACAACCATTGGTGTTGGGCTTAAAAAATCACATGAAAGTATTTGGGGAAATAATAACAGTGAAGAGGGCATAAAAGAGTTTTTTGTTTGTTTGTTTGTTTTTTCCAGTGGTTAGCAGACCTCTTACAGTGGAATCACTTGTGAGTGAGCGAGTGTGTTGCTAGACTACTGTTCAGATTCCTAGACCAATTCCTAATCCATAGAATCAAAATTCTTCAGAAGTAGGACTAAGGAATATGTCTGCTTAAGAAACTCCAAATATTACTGTGATATACATAGACAGGTGAATTATTAAAGCAATGATACAGCAAAAAGTATAAATATAAGTGTAACATCATCAGTGCACAGATAGTGAACATTTAAAAATTTGGGGAATTTAGAGAAATTCTCTTGTAAGTCACAGAATTGTATTGGTTTCTTCTAATTTCTGCCTTATCCCTTTTCTCCTTGTCTTTTCAAGATTTCTTCTTTTGTTCTGCTGCTGCTGACTCAAGCATAGAATAAAATTTGTTTTACGTTAAAATCTAGACTAATCCATACATTTATTATTTTCATGTTTATGAGAAACTTCATAACAAAAATTTTAAATAAACTTCCCTATCCTACTAGGAATTGGATCTGTTTGCCTAACTACCATCCATTACAAGTGGAGTTACAATGGCTCAATCAATGTGCTTTCTGGTTACGTTTTGTTGAAATTGTGCAGTTCTGAGTGTAAAAAACGCACACTCCACGCTGATAAGCACTGCCTATTCTTGCTTAACACAGAATGCATTGCTTACATAAATACTGGCCCAGGGCACACTGCAGAGAATAAAAAGCATAAGCGAAAAGTCAGCTGTCTCATTAATGTGAGGTTAATACCTCAGAACTCCTCTTCTACCTAAGGTTTGAATGTAACCATTGGATCATGCCCTATATTTGATACCAATTTTCTTTTAAATCTAATTAGTAACTGGCAATGCTTTATTTCCAGCTATTAGAGTTTCACCTAAGCTAGCAACTAATAGTAAAGCAGTACGGTTATTAAGTAATTCAAACGAAAGCTTCAAAGCTCCTTTTCCTTCTGGGGAATCTCAAACTACCTCATAATTGGGTTGGACATTTCTTTTCTAGCTCTGAAATAGCATTCTGTGGGATGAACAGCATTTGCTCCTTTTGAGAGATAAATAATTCTAAAAACTATAGGACTATTGTCACCAAATAAAGATGCATGGCAAAACCTATCTGAGTATAATCACTAAATTAGGTCATGTGGTTTAACAACGTATTTCTTATGTGAAATAAATTATTGTAAAAATCTAAGTGGCTTAAGAGAGTTTATTTTAGAGCTGACATGATATCTCTTACAACTCAGCCTTCTTCACACACTGATTTGTTAATGTCAGCTCTAATTCCAAATTCTGTTAATGAGCTCAGCAGCACATTCTGTTTGTTTCCTATTTTTGTTCTTGAACTTGTTTTTGCTGCTGTTAATTTGTGTTGTACTTATTTTTATAATGTGAGATCGAGTATGCAAATCATAATTGGCTGAAAAATAGCTATATAAAAAATGAGCATTAATATAAACTAAAAATTGTTAAAATTTAAATTGCAATGATTTTTAGTATTTACTTCAACTCTCTTTCTTCACACTGTTTTTTCTTGAGCTATCAACTCATTATCTATTCCTTCTTTTATCCATAAAAATTTTGTGCTTTTCTTTGCATGTTTTCCTCCAAATATTTAGCTAATGTATCTGCTTTCTCCTTCAGTGAATACACCTTCAGTGAGTTTCTGATTATATCCATATTTATATTTCTCATCATAATGTCCTAAAATTCTCTCTTATAATCTCATGAAAGTTTCCTAATAACTAAATCTTATATGACTTAAACTGAAACAAGCATTTCAGGCTTTTCCTTATTCCTCTATGCAGGTATCCTAAAGATAGTTGTCAGATCAGCACCCTTATAGTGTAACCAGGAAACATGTTAGGAATACAGATTCTCAGGCCCCAACCCAGTTGAATTGAATTAGAAATTCTGAGGATGATACCTCACAATCTGTGTTTTAACAAGCCTTCCAACTAAAATTTGGAGCCTCTGGCATGGAATATAAAATCCAGCTCATTGATGTCAGACAGACCTGAATCTGAGTTTAGGCTGTTCAACTTGCATAATCAAATTGCTTATCTCTGATTGGCCCAGCTTGAATCACGGTGCCTATCCCTATCCAATGACTGTGTTCAAATCAATGGGGGGATTTGTTTGGCTTTACTATCCTTGGCCATGAAACTACACTGTGGATAGAGAGGTGAGAAAACCCCATCTTGTTCACAAGAAAAGGAGAAGAGTGGTTCTGTAAAGAAAGAGATGATGGAGAAAAACATTTTGTGTTCTCAAATGACTTCATTCATATTTCCCCAAGGATCTGTAACCATTCACTTTCTTCCAGGCTTGAATAAAAATCAGTTATTTTCAGGAGCTTTCTTTGGTTAATCCCTCTTTCTTTATCTATACACAATTTTGTCGCCCTTGAAAATAAAATCTTTATACAATTTCTTTATGATGATTCCCACGCCAGTTCTACATGATTGGTTTTCTGACTTACTATAAATTATATAAGACAGGAACACTGATTCTCCCCTCTCATCTCTCTTGCATTTTGTTAAGTTCTCCCATATATCAGATGTACTTAATAAATTCTTTCAAGTTGCTAATCCTGTTTATCTTTTAGATTCCAATCTAAATCATATAAAGGACTTGAGACATGATCTTATTTTTTCTTAAAATGTGTAACAAATTTATTTAAAATTATGTTTTGAGTATATAGATCCTATAATTGAAAATCCTAATAAATATCTTGAATCTTGACATATAGTATCACGGAATTTTTTAAACGAGCTTCTTCTACCTTATTTTCTCAGAAGTTTAAGGTGTTTATAAATACTAACTTCTAACACTCCAGTTATACAGTCATTTTCTGGGTCACCAGCTTGTGCCTGAAGGACCTTATCCAGCGAGTCAAGTTTTGGTATTGGCACTTCCCTAAATCCAAAGCATCACTCTTTCCACATTAATGCAAATGCTCCTGAGAACTGAAAATATCCCTTTCTCTCCATCCTGATCTCGCACTTACTTATACAGGTCAAATTAGGGACAATTCTTTCAAGAGAAAACAGCATTTGAATTTATCATTATTGTTTATCTTTTTTTTTTTTTTTTTTTTTGAGGTATAGTCTCGCTCTGTTGCCCAGGTTGGAGTGCAGTGGTGTAATCTCAGCTCACTGCAACCACTGCCTTCCAGGATCAAGCAGTTTCCCACATCAGCCTCCCAAGTAGTTGGGATTACAGGCGGCCATCATGATGCCGGGCTAATTTTTGTAGTTTTAGTAGAGAAAGTTTTTGTCATGTTGACCAGGCTGGTCCCAAACTCCTGACCTCAGGTGATCTGCCCACCTTGGCCTCCCAAAGTGCTGGGATTACAGGCGTGAGCCATCGCACCTGGCCTGTTTATCGTTTTAATAAAAAGTCTAACTCCATGTTTTAAGTTTGACTGCTGACAGCTTTCAAAACCCAGCACTCCTTTCACCCTTCTGCCCCACACAGGGCCAAGTTGATAAGAAAGTCTATGTGCTCCTTTTTGGTGCCAACTTGAAGTTTAAACTACATAAAAGACCTACTCTGTGAGCACAAAAGTCCCTCATCTTAGTTCCACCCACCAACCACTATTAAAACCTATGACTGTGGACCCTCTTTGCTCTCTATCAAGACATTTTCAGACCCACTTTGGAGGCGGAACTCCTTTTCCCAGAGAGCCTCACAATATGAGTCATAAGAATTTCATCACCTCTTGTTGCATGTGCGACATCATCAATCTTGACATCTCAAATTTTAGGTGAGGGGCTCATCTTGCCTCTGTGGTGTATCAATAGCAATCATTATTACCATCATATGCCAATTAATCAGCAATGTTTTAAATACTTCTCTGGAATTCTTCTTCATGTTCAGATAAATTAAATCAACATAGTGAGGCAAACTATGTTTGTTGGTTTGTGTATTTATTTATTTGGAGATGGAGTCTTGCTCTGTTGCCCAGATTGGAGTGCAGTGGCATGGTCTTGGCTCACTCAACCTCCTCATCCCAGGTTCAAGCAATTCTCCTCCCTCAGACTCCAGAGTAGTTGGGACTACCAGCACGCACCACCATGCCCAGCTAATCTGTGGTATTTTTGAGAGACAGGGTTTCACCATGTTGGCCAGACTGGTCTCCAAATCCTGACCTAAAGGGATCTACCTGCCTCAGACTCCCACAGTGCTGGGATTACAGGCATAAGCCACCGGACCCAGGCATATTGTTCTTTTAAATTAGAGTTCTGTGTAAAAGTCAGAAATTCTGGGTTATCCGTCCTAAAGTCCATTATCCTCAATTAGTCTGAATGTGCCTACCATCTTTCTGAATCTCGTGTGAGGAAGATTTAAAGAAACCAAACCACTAAAAATTATCTTTTATTACTCCTTTTCCCATGTACAATTTGCTAAGTAGTAGTTTCAGAGTTTTTAAACAATATTTCTGAAAATATCTTATTTCGCTTGCTTCTTTTCATCCATTCCTACATGTTTAGTTTACATTTGTAGTTTATATTAATATTACAATTTAGGCTAAAAGTTGTAATGTCTTCCAAATCCACTGGTTAGGTGGTTGCATTTTTCCCTGCTCAAAAAGAATGTGGTAATTTTTGTTTGTTTATTTGTTTAAGTATACAACTCTCAGGGCTGAGGTTGAAATTTGGCTTTGTTTACAAGTAATATGAAGTGGTGTGTAGACTCAAACTAGAACTTAATGGATGTTTTTCACATCATAAAACGACTATGCAGTTTGGCACAATTTAAAATGACTGGCAGGCTCCCCTTAGCAGAGGCCAAAGAATGAAATACCAGGGATGTTGCAGGTCAGTGCACTGGCAGAGGTGTATGGGAAAGCTTGCCTGGCTTTAGCTCCTGCAGTTACTCGCTCATGTTCATGTGCAATAAAATTGAACCAAGTAAAAAAAGAAACCATTAAACATTAATGTGCAGTACACATTGACTCAAGGATGAAAAAGAGACTATTTTCCATATGCTTCCTTTACTTGTCTGCTTTGTGGCATAAGACAGGACTTAATTATACTATTTTATTCCCATAGATAGTACTGTGTAAGAGTTGGAAAATGTATTGATTATTTAAATGCTGATATAAGGAAAGATTGTAACATCAATCTAAGCTGCCTTGATTAAAGATATTATGAGAGAGCAGGACAACCAAAAGGAAAGAAATCAGTTCCTGCCATTTCCATAGAAAAACGTATCCAACTGACGGAACTTACTTTTTAAGTGTTATACATTTCCAGTACAATATAGTCACCAGGACATTTATGTACTTTATTTCATTTAATCATAAAAGGATTATATGTTCCAAATTCTTAAAGCAAATACATTTTCAGTAATTGTCTGTTGATTATTAAAGAGTTAAAATCATAAGTTTATGCATTGAGTGTATTTTCTGATTCTTATCTCTTTATATATATTTATATAATACACAAATAAAAATAATTGTGTCAATAAAGAAAAAGTTAATTACCATTATTATATATTAAATAAATATATTTTTGTTATTCTTTGTATTTGTTTTTTATCTTGACAACTACAATTTTAAATAAACATATTGCCACAGGTTTTTAAAAAGGCAATAACATGTTTAATACTTTAATCAGAAAATTCTATGGAAATATAACTTCTATAAAAGGTAATATAAAGATAGATACATTTATAATATGTAGCCTATTGCAAACAACTGAAGACCCCTCCAAAATGGGTTAAATATATTTAATAACAAATGAGACTTTACCAATAAAATTGTAAGACAGTTGACAACTTTCATTGATAATTTGATTGTATATTTTCCCCTGGCAGATAAAACTGAAGTTCCATTAATTGGCATAATTATTATGTTGTTAAGGTATTTGTATCCTAACAGGTTATAACTCCATTTATAAACATAGTAATTAATAAATTAATTCATGTGGTCAATTATTTCTCAAGGTGAGAAAGTCTTAAAATACAGACTTTTGTAATTCCTTCTTATCTTGAAAGATTAATAAAAGAATTCAGATATAAATTTAATCAAAATCTACTTGCAGTTATAATGACAAATTTTACTTAATGAACACAGCTGCTTTGTACTAAGAATAGCCTCCTCCCGTCAATCTCTGGTAATTCTGCATCAGCTCATACTGTATTATAAAACAACATGAATTTTTTATAAGTTCACTGAAAGGATTTAAAAGATGGTATTCTACTTACTATCCAGTTGTTGCTTGGCTTTAATTGCTATGTAAGGATTTAAAGAAAAGTACACAACATAAATCTAATTTTTTTTTTAAGTCAGGTACTCTATATTAGAACTTGGTCATTCTCAACCAAGACCTCTAATACCTTATATAGTTATAAAAACATTTTATTGACTTTTTAAAAACATGCTCATATCTGATAAATACCTAGTAATGTTGTCTTATTACTAAAATTAATTAATTGTGATTATTTCACCTTATAAACATTTCTCATTTACTTTTCTCTCAGTTACAATAGTTATTGATCACTTACCTTTATATTGGTAACCCATATATTCATAGTGAAATATTGTAGCTGGTAAATATTTACTATAGATCCCTCCCTCCCTCCCTCCCTCCCTCCCTCCCTCCTTCCTTCCTTCCTTCCTTCCTTCCTTCCTTCCTTCCTTCCTTCCTTCCTTCCTTCCTTCCTTCCTTTCTTTCTTTTTAAGACAGAGTTTCAATCTTGTTGCCCAGGCTGGAGTGCAATGGTGTGATCTTGGCTCACCACAACCTCCGCCTCCCGGATTCAAGTGATTCTCCTGCCTCAGCCTCCTGAGTAGCTGGGATTACAGGTGTTCATTACCACACCAGGATAATTTTGTATTTTTATTTTATTTGTTCATTTATTTTGTATTTAATTTTGGTAGAGATGGGGTTTCTCCATGTTGGTTGTGCTGGTCTCGAACTCCCACCCCCAGGTGATCCACCTTCCTTGGCCTCCCAAACTGCTGGGATTACAGGTGTAAGTCACCGCACCAGGCTAATTTTATATTTTTAGTAGAGATGGGTTTTCTCCATGTTAGTCGCGCTGGTCTCAAACTCCCGACCTCAGGTGATCCACCTTCCTTGGCCTCCCAAAGTGCTGGGATTACAGGTGTAAGCCACTGCACCCAGACGCTAGATTTTCATTTTTAACCAACATAATAAAGGGTAAGGCATACAGCTAAAAGTTTGTCTAACTTTATATTTAAGCTAAAAATTTGTTTAAAGCAATTTATGTAACATTATATAATTTACTTTTTTAATTTGATTTCGGAGACACCTTTATAACAATCTAATTAAAATACCAAAATTCTGATTGCTAAGAGTTCTTTGTAGAGCTGAAAAAGTTACTCATAGAATTTGTGTATGAGTAAAATATAAAATCCTGGTTTCCTTAACTCTACCAGTTTGAAGAGTTTATATGTATATATATACACACACACACATACACTCGCACATATACATATCTGTAAATCTATGTTTATCACCACAGATGTGTTCCTGACCAATCATCATTATTGGAAAATAACATTACGTTGTCTTAAGGCATCATGCTTAAGCACAAGATGGGCTAGTTCCTTTGAAGTAGGACATTTGAACTATAGTAAACTCTAAGGTTTTGCAATATAACTTGCCAAGAGATAGAGATGGTTGGCTCTGGTGCCAAAAGCTATTAATACATCGCAGTCAAGAACCTTCCACTGTTGGCATAAATAATAGTAGTATATAACCACAATGCAACATCTTAACAGAAACATAAAATACAGATAAGTTTGAACCATATCTCAGAGGTATATCCAAGTGCTAAGATGTCGGGGAATCTGCTTGTGATAGAAAAGATCCAATGTGGAGCTTGACTGAAGGTAGAGGAGGGCAGCAATAACACAGGAAAGTTCCCTCCAATGAATGCATGTCTCAAGCTCTGACTACTATGTCAACCACATTTTTCAAACCATTCCTCTAAGGTACTATATCATCAGAGTCTTGATAACTTTGAAAAACAAATAGAACTACAGTTTATAAGGAAAAATAATTATCCTTCCCTACTTTATACGTAGGCTCTTTCCACATATTTATATACTTCCATATATAAGGTTTCTGAGATAAACATATCTTTATATATCATAAATATCTCTTTAAAATTATGTATGGTGTCCCTAGAAATAAAGTGCCAAGGATAAATCTGTCCCAGGGACAGAGTTTCATAAGATAGTCTAAAATATGTTATTTTGAAAAAGGTTTATATAAATGAGAAGACAAAAATGTACCATTTTAACAGAAGCAAAAGTGATACAACAGCTTATCGACATACTACTATAATAGAATGTCTTTTCATTGTTGCTTTCTTCTTTAACAGTGTACTTAAAAACACATTTTAAATGATAATGTGACTTAAATATCTCTCAATAATGGGATAAAGCAATTTTTCTTTAGTGATTTATCCTAGATCTGAAGAAAAGACAAGTATCACCCATCATTTGCTAACCAGCAACCAGTATTTAAGGGTCTAGGACTATAAGCACTCTACACTTTGGAATGTTCATCAGGTCAGACAATCATTTTAAAGATTTTTTAATATCAAATGTGTAATCTGACAACATTCTCTTTTTGAAAAGTATGTTTTCTTCCCACAGAGCAAATGCAGCTTGAAAACAGGAATAGCCAAAGTCTCAAGTATATTTCACTTTAATGCTTATCAGCAAAATGGTTAATGGTCCTACATTTCAATGACAAAATAATTTTGTACATTACTACATAAAAATAGGAAAATGTTCCTCAAATATATAATAAAATTTCAGAACTCAAATTCTGTCCCATACTTACTTAGAAAAACAAACACATAAGTAAAACGTAATTTTATTTTTCTGGTTCAGGAAATGACTGCATCTCTCTTTTCTTCAACTTTTATAAGCTTAAGTTTTAGATAAGTAAAAGGGAGAAGTATCAATAAACTGAACTGCATTAGAGACATATTTTGCTGTTCCACTTTACATATGGAGAGACTTCTAATACAACCAGGCAGAGCAAACTCCCCAAATGGTATGGTTTCTATGGAGCCCCTCTTTCATACAAGGCCTACATATGGCACCTGTTCAGAAGCTGCCTATCAGAGATGTCATTAGGACTTTATTCAAAAGGTACTGATGGAACATGCAAAGTGGGGAGAGAGAATTCTTTCCCTTCCCTGCATGTCTGGAGGTATTCATAGCTTACCATGAAGATGAAAATTGTGTGGATGTTTTGTTAGATATATAGTTTTCAAGTATGAGGGGTCATTTCTTTTAGATATTTTAGCATGCTTTTGAAAAGGGTTATTTACACTACACACACAGGCCTTAATACTATCTGGTTTATGGATAATTAGTTCAGCTGGTTGTAGCACAGAGATTATAAATGTAAAGTTTATTTGAATTCCTAGTGTATTTATTCATTAATAGTGTATTTATTTTGATCCAGGTAATATTGTTCTTCCATTCAAAGCATACCACATTTAATTGAGCAACTATTCAACAATAAGTTATGCATATAGACCAAGAGAAACTTGCACAAATTAGTGTAAAGAAATAACTGAAAGTAGAAGTATAAATAAGAGAAAAATAGTCCTGTGAGGAGCTGTCTCTTTCAGAAGTTTTCTCTGGAAGAACCCCAAGCTGAGCAAAGTTCTTTCTTATTGTTAGACAATAGAATTCTTGACATTTATTTCTTTATTTCCTCCCTTATATTTATTTTTTTATGTGAGTTTTCCTAAATTTGTACTATCATTCCATGGAACACAAGGCACAGCAGAAGCTCTTCGAATGTGGATTCCCTGAACAAATTAGGCTGGAATATTATAATACAGTCTCATCTTCAGAAATGAATGCATCTTAGCACATTAGACTATATAAGAAGTAGTGCAAACAAAATAACATTTTTTTAAACCCTGAATATTTTCAGCAACTCTTATTTAGCAAAGAGACACTACCATCATTAGCTTTATCCTACCAGTAACTATAAATATCCCTTGGGACCAACATTACTCTATTAGTGAGGGATAGTATTGGCCTGTGAGTAAATGAAAACACAAACAGACCCATAAACAAATTATATGTGCATGTACTTTTTTTTTTTTTTCTATGTAACAAAAATTCTTGAAATTAGCTGTTCTTAGTTTGAGGTCAGTAGCTTATGTGTATATTAAAGCCTTGATATGTGATATTATCTTAACATTTTCCTCATGTTTCCATGATGGAACCAGTAGTTTTAGCTATGAAATCCGTTTTCTATGCAAAAGAGAGAAGAAAATGACAAAGAAGAACAAAATTTTCTGAAAAGCCTCAGCAAACTTTAGTTTATTATTCATTAGTTGCAGCAAAGTCACAGAGAAATCTTTACCACAAAGAAGTAGGGGAATATATTTTTTAAATTTTACCTGTTTTCATCTAGGAAAACATCAGGGTTTATTAGTTAAAAGTGAGGAAAGAACACATATTGTACAAACAATTGATACTAATTGACACAATATCCTGGGTCAAAATATGGAAAGCCTTTCTAGGATAGGATCCATTTATATCGAATGTTGCATCCTTATCAATGTAGCATAATAGATAGTCAATTAGTAATATTAATGTGAGCCCTATAGAAAGAGTTCTAGCAACATATAAAAGTATGGTTTGCAAGAGGTACATATGAATAACAATGTTTGTGCTGTACAAAAACTTCAATGGCCAGATAGATAGATAATAGCAAAATAGGGAAAAGTAGAAAATACCCCATTACAACCCTAACTAGTTTATTAAGGATATTAGTCATAGCTCTTGAAGCAAAATTTGACCAAGTTTGACTAGCACTGTTCACATAAGAGTTTTTTAATCATGTGAGAGACCACTAAAGCTGTCAATGGAGGCAGTTCACCCGCTGTAGGGTTCATTAAGTCTCACCAAGACTCCAATATAATAGTCCTACAGGTCATACGATGCTTTTTTCTAAATGTAGGCTAATAAATAAACTTTCTTATTTCAAGTCAACCTATAATATACCTCAATATCAGTAGAAGACTTGGGGCAGGGTGGGGGTGACAGACTCCATTTCTGCTGGTAGAAAAATTTCTCATTTACAACTTCACAAATTGTTCTCATTTTACAATCTCACAAATTGTTCTCAGGTTTTATCAATTTATAGCATGTAGTTTGATTAATGGTTCTTACCAAAGGTTGTTTTATTTTTTAAGTCACTGCCAAATTTGGTGCTAAGTCTGTTTCCAGAACTGCAAAACTTTAGCACCAGACCTTGACCTCCAGTAGATACACGAAGATGTTACCATACTCTAGAGTCTGTGAAAAACAGTCTTTTGATCCCTTCTCAGATGTTAAAGCATTGTCTAATAACATTTCTTTAGAGCAACTTTGACCTGTGAGATAAAAAAAAAAATCTCATTCCCCTCTTCCCTGAGACCTACCTTACAAATAAGAAACACATATATGAATAATATATTTATAGCATATGCTTCATTCTAGTATATTTTTCTAATAAGTAGCATTGTGTACCATCAAGATGATTATCATATAACTGTAGATCTAACAAACACTTTTACATATAGCAATACTTGGTGAATTTAAAAATACAGAAGAGGTGGAAGATGCTACGCAATGGAGGAAGTAACAATGACAGATTGCTGTATTTTTAATCAAGAGATGAATACGGGTATTTTATCTTTCATCTCTTGGTGCTATATAAGGAATAATATGCTATTTGGTTGGGATCATTTTTTAATAGAGATGTAGTCGCATGGTAATTTCAGTAACGGATTTCTCTAAGTTTGTAATCTATCATGAGCCAAAGACATGTTTACAATCACGGTAATTCAGATTAATCTGATGGGCTATTGAGAGAGAGAAAAGATGGAGCTCTAGCAGTTGCTGTGGGTGGCAAAACATTTTATGAGCCTCTTAGAGCTCTGAGACAATGAACCTCCGCTTTTTAAAAAGCTTAAAATAAAGAGGTAAACAAAATTTAAATTAGAACACTTAACCATATTTAAAGTTGGGCAAAAGTCTAGGAAGTGACAGAAACTCATATATTAATTGACTCAAAATTAGAACATATGTAGAATGAGCTCTCCTTTCAAGTGTAAGGAATCTTTTACTCTCCATACATAAGTTGTTGCTTTTTCTCCTCCTAAGAATAAGGAGAACTTGGCTATCAATCATACACAGAAGGAGATACTCTCTGCCACACAGCTATTAAATGAAGAAATGTACATTTTCTACTTCATATATCAGGCCTACTGATGTATTTTCATCTATGGCATCAATCACTATAGGAGCTTAAGTACTTGAAAATGGGAACCCATGGGGCTCAGCCACCACCAATGAGGGCTCAGCTGTTCTGTGAAAGCCTTGAAAAGTGAAACATCTGAAAGACCTAAAAATACAGCTTAGAGTCTCAGCATAAGCACTGACCATGTGGTGTCCCTGGCTCCTGGCATCACAAGAGGATTTGAATAACTTGTGCAAACTCTAAAGACAAAGAAAAAAGTGGTAGCACTGAGATTCTAACTAGTGATTTCCAGAAGGTGAACAAAACCAGGCATCCTTTGCCACTAGATTAACTTTGAGCAACATCTGTAGAATGCTGGGAGATGTGTGCACTCCAGGAGAACTGCCAATGTCACAGACAAAAGGTTTCAGTATAATTATAAAGTCTCCATGGGGGAAAGAAGCACAGTATCTCATTGGAGAAATGGAAATGATCTTTAGGACACTGTTAATGTGCATAAAATTCTGGATAGCAACCAACTGGGAACACATAACCAATAAATCGCACAGGAAAATAAGAGAAAAAAATTGCATGTGTCTGCTTTGAACATTTTCCACAAGCAACTTCATGTGTGAGACAATTATGGCAAGTTTACATTTTGTGGTTTTCTTCAATTCAAAAGGAAAGTTATTATATTAATTACATCAACTTATAGACTCTTTGTCTTATCAATATATGTTCTGTGTAATGCTCAGGATTATAGAATAATTATTCTGTATAGCATATAAAAACTGTCTCCTGGTATTCCTAATTCTTAATCATGTATTATTAAGTAATGTAAATACTGCTTTTAAAAGTAGTTGAACATATGAAATGTTGTGTCAAATAACCCTGTTAGACTTCTACATCCAAACCGAATAGCCCTCTAATCACTGGTCAGAATCTAGAGTTTCAGGAGTTGATTCTGATGAAGGATTAGCTTTTAACTAAAGGAAAAAAACAAAGGGGAAAGTTGGGAAAATAGAAAAAAATTATTTACCATTTAGTCTAAATTAATCCCCTTCTCCCCCATCCTTGCAAGAGAAAGTGGCTATGCTATAGAATGAAGGTAGCGGGACTCATTCCAGCAGAGATTAGGTGCAACTTGGAGTATGTATGTAGCAACATGAGAGTCGGGCTGATAACGACAGAGAAAACTCGACAAATACCATTATGTTTAGACCCCTGAGGGCCATGTCTCTATCCATCAGTTTATATCCACTCCAGAAGATTATCTCCCTTCCTTAAGGAGCTTCTAGTCTGAGAGTATAAATCCTTAGATCTAGGAAAAGCCATGTGTACTTCTATGTTGTCTGTCTTCTTCATAAAAACTATCTGATAATTCTTGGGAGTATTCTACTATACTTGCAGAGAACAGACCAGGTTTTAAAAATATATATATTTTTTAAATTTAGATTAAAAGGCAATGAGAAGATAATGGTTCATAGAACAATTCCCTGATCCCTACCAAAGTGTCTTCTGTCATTCCTCAAAATTGTTTCCCCGACTTTATTGTGTTACCCATCTTTATCTTTCCTTTAAGCATAGTGCCTTGAATGTTTCCAAGCATTTCACCCTTCTGGCAGGACTGATGAGGATGGATAGGTTGGATCCCATCAGTGACATTTTCAGAACAATGAATTCTAAGTGCATCACAGATGAAAGAAGAGAAAAGTGACTGAAGGGCTGGTCTGATTATAAATGCAAATGCAAAGCTGCTCCTGACAATAACCCACTGCTAATCAATTTCCTATAACTTTCACTACAGTTTCCTATCCCAAACATTCTTCACTATCCAAAAATGCTCATTGCTAAACTATTAACTGACAAAATAAATCAAGTACTTTCTTTATACATATATAATTTTTAAAATTTAGATTCAGAGGATACATGTGCAGGCTTGTTACATGGGTATTTTGCATGATGCTGAGGTGTAATTTGGATTTCCTTTAAGCAGAGTCTGACGTGATGATTTGGGTGAAGTCAGTCTAGGATTTAATTCCAGGAAACAGAAGTGAGAGAGTAGGGAAGGATGAAAGACAATAAAGTGTGCTTCATTGAGCTGGTTGCTGACTTAGGCAAATGGAAATCAATCTTTTTGGAGACCCTCTGAGGAGTCCTGTAGAATCTACCTCAGAATTATCACACTGAAAGATAGGAAGGCTGGTAAAATTAGACTTGTTTCACCCATTGGTTAAAAATGGTCCTTGGGAGCACACAAACCCAAAGGCATACACACTATGGAGCTGAGAGAGTATGTTTTAGAGAAAGCCTAAGGCAAAAAAAGCAGAAATACCTAATGATATGTGCTTCAGGTGGGATGCTGGAAAGATGCAAAGAACTATCTATCTCAGCTTCAGCTCTTCTGAAATGAGTTGGACAAAAGAAAGGTGCCACCAGTGGCCAGATGTGGGCTTTTTCTCCACCTCTACCTCTCTTTCTAAATGTTATTCCACACATCATTACATATATTGGCATGGTTTTTATGGCCTTATTCACTTCAGTATTAACTTTCATTCTCCTATGGCTGTACACTGTACACACATTTCTAAACTTGCCCTTCATAACCAAAACTAAGTCTCCCTTAATTGCATGGAGACTTTGATACAAATCTGTAATTAAAATTACATATTAGGCTGAGTGCAGTGGCTCATGCCTGTAATCTCAGTCCTTTGAAAAGCTGAAGTGGGAGGATTACTTGAGGCCAGGAGTCCAAGACCAGCCTGGGCAACAGAGTGACACCCCAAATTCTGCAAAAACAACTTTTAAAAATTAGCCAGGTATAGTGTCACAACCTGTAGTCCCAGCTACTTGGAAGGCTGAGGCAGGAGGATCCTTTGTGTCCAGGGGTTCCAGGTTACAATGAACTATGACTGTGCCACCGCACTTTGGTTTGGACTACACAGGGAGATCTTGTCTCCAAAAATTAAAAATTAAAATTAAAATTACATATTTACCACGATTCATGTTCCTTGTGCTATGATTTGAATGTCTATGTTCCTCCAAAATATATATGTTGAAATCCTGACCCTAAAGGTGTCAGTATTCCGGAGTAGAGACTTTTAATAGGTGCTTATGAAGGTCCTGAAGATGAAGGCCTCACGAATGGGAATTGTGCCTTTGTAAAACAGGCCCTAGAGAGTTGCCTTGCCCTCTCGACATGCAAGGACACAGCAAGCCTATATCTATGAACCAGACGTGGATTCTGCCAGTACTTTGATTTTGAACTTTTCTGGCTCTCTTACAGAATTATAAGAAATAAATTTCTGTTGTTTACAAGTTACCCAGTCTATGGCATTTTGTTATAGCACCTTGAATTAACTAAGACAACTTGCTTCCCACTATTACTTCCAGACCATTCATGTTGGGCTTTGGCAGAATCCAAGCTGAGAAAGTACCAGCATATCCCTGGAAGAAAAAGTAGTCAAAAATAACTTTACATTATTCGGAATCCTGAGACTGGAAACATGCTGTCTTTTACTTCTACCATCTTTGGTTACTACCTCAAGTACTCCCTTTCTGCACATCCATCCACCCAGTCGAATTTTCTACTTTGCAGGCATGTTTTCGACACCTAATGCCAAATCACTCTTCTATGGAGGTACTTTGGAGTCTTCAAGCAAACATGTCTCCCACAAATTTTACATTTTCAAAGGATTCATGCTGTATCATTTGGCTCAAATGAATGGTTGTCTCTTTTTATTAGTACAATTTTGCAGTCATTTCAAGAGGTTCATCCTCCTATTTGCATTGTCAATGGAGTTTTGAGGTTGTGGTATCATTTTTTGTAACTCCAAATTAGTGTGTGTAGGCCATTACATGCTAATGTTTTTGACCAGCATGAGGCCTAACCTAATCCTTTTTGTTTTGTTATTTATTAACTTATAGGTCACTTCCTTACATGGCCCACGAACATAAAACAAAGCTTTTTTTGTCCTTATTAAGAATTTAAGGTGTCAGCCGGGCGGGGTGGCTCAAGCCTGTAATCCCAGCACTTTGGGAGGCCGAGACGGGCGGATCACGAGGTCAGGAGATGGAGACCATCCTGGCTAACATGGTGAAACCCCGTCTCTACTAAAAAATACAAAAAACGAGCCGGGCGAGGTGGCGGGCGCCTGTAGTCCCAGCTACCCGGGAGGCTGAGGCAGGAGAATGGCGTAAACCCAGGAGGCGGAGCTTGCAGTGAGCTGAGATCCGGCCACTGCACTCCAGCCTGGGCGACAGAGCGAGACTCTGTCTCAAAAAAAAAAAAAAAAAAAAAAAAAAAAAAAAAAAAAAAAAAAGAATTTAAGGTGTCATCATTCCAGTCCAGAGTTTCTAAATTCTCTAAATATGAATGAGCTATCACACCATGCTTTTGGATACCTATTGCTCCTCAAACTCTTAATTTTGCAATCACAGAGAATTTCTTGAATGCTGAAACCTTAAACTCCATCATGCTCTTGACCCAAACTTATTGTTTCATGCTCTTCTCATTCTTCTATTATCTTTTTTACAACATGATCATGTGTAACAGTCTCTTGTCCCTTTTGTCAAGTTTTTCAGTTTTTCCTCTTATCTCCAGCCATCCTAGAATCCCATAATGCATCTCATTTATATCCCTAACACTGTGGATGCTAGATCAACCAATTTCTCTTTCCTCTCTCCAACTTCCATTCTGTTGACAAAAAATAACATATCTGAATGCAAGAGGAGCACTGCAGATTTATGGCGGGCGATTTCTATTTTCTTTTAGTCTTCTAACGAAAAGAGAAAGAAGTGGCCATGCTGCTCTCCCACGGAAGGAAAAACAAAAACAAAACAAAACAAATACACCTCACATTGGATAAGCAGCAGGATCTTCACATGGCAACAGAAGAGGTTGAGCCATTCCTATCTTCTCTGTATGGAGAAAAGGAAACCTATTCTTGTCCTGAATTGGGTCCTATGACTCTCCCAATAGATACAATCCAGTTTCTGGAGATTCAAGTTGCTTGATACAGTCAGTCTTGATGATAGAGTTTATGATGACTATTTGTCCTGGAGTAGATTTATTTACAGTTCAAAGTGGGACACAAGAATTCAGCTGAAGCAGTCTGTGTCTCCAATTGACCATTCCCTGAGCCCATCATAGTGATCACTAGCAACACCTCCATGCTGAGAATCACAGAAGCACATCTGGAGTTGTTATATTCCTGTCCATTCAGCCTAAGGAGGCGAGAGTGTAGTAGGATACAGCACAGTCCCCAGCCAGGCAGAAGGCAGCAGCTAGCAATGTAATAATTGCATGTGGAAGATCATTTATGAGCATATCTTAGATCCTAGCAGAAAATGAAAAACACCTAGAAGGCTGAAACCTTTGGGATTATGCTTGAGATGGGTCAAGTCATAGACTCATGTATTAACATTCTTTTTTTTTTTTTTTTTTTTAACCTAAAGATGTAATGGTTATACAGGAAAAAAATCCTACACATAAAATAGTTCACAAAAAATAATTAAAATTATCATCCCTAAGTTGTATCCCCAAAAGAAACAGCTATAACTTGTTCGTTACATACACCTCCAGAGATTTTTCCAAAATATGCAATATGTACATATTTTCTCCTACCAGGATAGACATTCACATGTCTTTCTTTTTATAATACAAATAAAATCATTTCATATGCAATTGAGTTTCATCTGGCTTTATTTACTTGTCAATATATTTTAGGACTTTATAGTGGAATGTATAAATCCAATAAATCCAGTTCATTTTAAGAACTGTGACTATATATGTATACACACACACATACATATTCAGAGAAAGAGAAAAAGAGAATTATATAGCTAGTTTTCTTATTAATAATGTTTATAGTGTTTTAAAATTGTACTGTTACACAAATTAGTCAATGAAGGCAATTAATACATGTTTTTACTCCTTGTACAGGTATATCTGTTAGATTTATAGAGTTTAAATTGCTGAGTTAAAGTATGCTAAAAATTTACATTTTAGTAAACTCAATTGCTGGGAGACTGCTGTTTTAATTTTTTCTACCAATATTGTTCTTCAATATCCCCTTTATTCTATTTTCTTGGATAAGTAGTGTGGGAAACATGTTTGACTTGATTTCCATACAAGAACATCACAAAGTTAAATTTCTTAATTTCCCAATCCCATGCAAATGCCCATCCCAAATACACTGGATTAAGAGCTTTTAATGATGAGACCTTTTAGCATATAACCCAACCCTTTCTGCCTGTCATTAAACTCTACTGATCCTAGCCCTTCAATGGAAATATGTTTCCTCACGTAAACTGGCTCTTTTACAGGATGTTACTTTTTCCCCAATGGATTTTACTTCTCCAGTGAATTCATTCAATAATCTCATGGACCTTTAGCTTGTTCACCTAAACAAAACAGAAGATGCAAACTATAAATAATTTCCAGGATAATTTCCAGGTGCAACCTTCTTAACTCCATACTTTTTCATATCTGTGTGGCTTTGAAACATGCTTAGAAACTTTCAGAGTAATTACTCTCTTCCTTTGTTAATTTAAATATTCCAGCTCAAATTTTCTGATCATTGAATGTTATCCACAGCTTTTTCTTTAACCCTCTGTTTTCACAATAGCATCAGGTATTTGAGAATTCCAGTTTCCAGGATAATATGTTATTTGACCTTTGCTATTAACATTTGTATACATCGCTAAAAATGATTAACAGGTTTATACATTTCTAAAGATGATGGTGTCTACCATTTAGATAAGAATGTGTTACAGTAGTGATTAAATTGCCACCCATTTCCATTGCTCTAAAATATGAAACTTTGACTAGTTCAGCTAGAGTTTTTGTAAAAGATCAGTCAAAAACAAACAACACACACACACACACGCAAAACCCTTTAAACTACAGTTAGAAAACCTTTCCACTGCAACCTAGAATATCTAAAAATGACCTGATTCCAAATCCTATGTTATCCAATTTTTACGTGCGTAAAACCAAGTCTTACATATTTGTCAAAGTAAGGAGCATTTTATAGTGTTTCCAGAAGAAAATAAAAGACAAACTCATTAGTTATAGGTACAACAAATGAAATTAGCAAAACATTTTATCATATACCTAAAGAAAGGTTATCCTACTTACTTCAAATTGTATCAATAGGAAGGAAAATAATACCTATTGCACAATAGCAGTTAGTCTTCAGATGTGTTTCAAACTTGATTGGGGGTATTACCTTGCAGTTCTGGGCTGAAATCCAAGCTATTAGGAGCACTTGGGTTTTTGCAGCCCAAGCATCCCTTTCCCCACCTCCAAAAATACATTCAATCAAATAAGATTAGGGCAAACCAGTCTCCTACAAAAGGCAAGAATACTCAACATTCTAATTACCGGCCTTGAAAATGTATTCCTTTTTGCATACAGACAAATTCTTTTTATTACATGAAAACAAATATGCCCTAAAATTTGGAATACTCAGATAATTTTAAAAATTGAAAATAAGTTTTACAGACAAGTGGTAGAAAAAAAACACAAAACTCAATTATCAGAATAAACACTGCTGAAGAAATAATAAACTAGATTCCTCTAAGATTTCTTCAAGTAAAAGACATTGTAAAGATTGAGTACTAAGAAAATATCAAATTAGTGAATAAAATAAAAAGGTCATGGTGGTGCAGAAGAATAAAGGGCATGAAGAGAATAGAGAAAATACGGGGAAAAGTATGCTCATGAAGTAAAAATGAAATAGCATAGTTGATGAGAATACATATTAATTATAAACCTTCAGATTACAACAAATTTTAGTAACTAACAAAATAGTTTTTAAAACATAAACATCTTTTGCAACTGTTTTTATACTTTGGAAGCCGCATCCTAAAAGTTATCTTAGACTGCAATCAGTATTTGCAACCAAAGATGTTTACTCAAAAGTATTTCTGTAGTAAAAACAAACAAAAAATAGGACTGATCTCAATGTCAAACTTTAGAGAAATTATTAAGTAGATCATTTCCTACCAATATAATAGCTATACAAAATGTTAGGTAGAAATGTAAAAGATTTCAAAATTTTACAATGTATGTGATTTTAATAGAGTGGTAAATATTCAGGAAAAAAAAACTATGGAAGGAGATATGCTAAAACTGATTATAAATGGGGGATATTATGAAAACAGTGTTTTCCCATAACACTATATCATTTTAGTTATATTTTGTATTTTCTATAGGGCACATATATTACTTACATTCCTATTTAAAATGCAAGGAAAAACATAGAAAATACTGAGAGTCACATGGTGATACAAAGTAATTAAAGAAAGGCCCACAAAAGTTTAAAAGTCCTTAATAATTGTTACTTTTCCTGATTTCAATCCCTAGGCTCAAATTTTGTTGACTTTAACAGAGCCCTGAAATCACAACAATATGTATTTTGCTGACAATTATTTTTACAAGATCTTGAGTTTTTAATGAAAATCTAAAAACAGAAGGAACACATTTAACAACAGATGTGGGCAGATAAATGGATTAAAATCTAAATACGAGATTAATTATATTTTAGAAATATACTGCAGGAACATGGATTGGTATAATACAGTAAAAATACTTCAACTAATTTTAAGCAACAGATAGTGATTTGCTATCCAATACAATCAAGAGTGAAAAAAATTCTAACTTGGTTAGAAATGTTGAAAAAATAATATAAAGAAAACGGATAAGTACAAGTAATATGTTAAATAGCAGACATCCTATGAAATTACGGATATACCAGGTGGGCAACATTCCTGTATGGTTATATTACTTATGAAAAACAGGCTGAATTTACTTTTAATTCAGGTTTTCAAACAGGTAATTGAAATTACACCATAGCTTTCATTACAAAGGGTCATTTGATTAAAAGAAATGCAACCCAGTCAAATTTGTAGAAATAACAGAATATTTATATTAAGGAAACAAAAAACATGGGATGGAAAGAATTTCATTGACATTTTAAAGTCATAAGCATCTGTTTTCTACTTCTCTTTTTCTCTGTCTCTCATTTAAGAGAATGCCCCATCCTATGAAAGGATTTAAAAAAATAAAATGTCAACATAACACAGTATTAATTGTTAAAAGATTAGCAGAGAGAGTGAATACCCGTCTCCAACACAGCATTCTCTCTCTCTTTCTTCCTCTCTCCTCGGTCTCCCTATCCTTTCTCTTTCATTCTTATGTTCGATTTTGTTTTGTTTTCGTTTTGTTCCTTTTACTGGGCTGCACAACTCAGCAAAATGTAAACCTGCTTAAAGGTGTTAGATCCAGCTTTCCCATAACTTGTTATTCACAGTGTTTTGACTGCTGCTGTGCCCTCATTGTCCCCAAATCTGCAAACTTTTACAGTTTCAGTGCTTCCAAAACTTTGAGTATATTTCTGTGTTTCTGTTTCAAATTTTCAAAAGAGAAATCTGATGGGCTCAGCTTCGATTAAATGTTTACCCCTGAACCAGTCTCCTGCAGCAACATATGGAATTACCTTAGAAAAACATAGGCAGCTGGGATAGCTCCTCGGGAAAGGCTAAGGAGGTCATTTCCAAAGAGAAGGCATACAGTTTGAGGGAGAAGTGTTTCAGACTTCTCTACTATATAGTATATATATTTAAGTCACATTCTAAGAAGCATGTAAATGTTTTATAGCAAAATTATTATCATCAGGACTGGTTTAATGAGCCTGTGATCTGTGCGACTTGCATAGCATTCTGCACAGAGAAGAGCCCAACACACGCTGTCTGTTGTAACCTTGTTGAAATTCTTAATACTATTGGCATAAATCGTCCCTGTATTTTCATTTCATATTGGACTCTATAGTTTCTATGGTTGTATTTGACTACAGTCCTCGCTACTGAAATGCACAAATTCCTTAAACCGGACAAAGATAATATGCTGAAAGATTGCCCTTTTCGACTCCTTCAGACTCCGTGTCCCAAAGAACAGAAGATAAAAGTAGTCCCTGACATTCTAAAACAGTAATTTAAGACTATGCTAATATAGTCAATATATTGAAATATCACCATTTATCTTAAATTATATTAAAATCCAATCATCTTTCATATAGATCAATTTAGATGGGATATTAATTATAAGTAGATGATGGAGGGAAAAATAATAAAATTTTCAGAGTCCTGGTAAAAGTAATTTGACTTTAAGCTTCTTGATAATAATCCTGAATCCCTAGTGTTTAGCAAATCCACCAAGGAGATGGACCTTCATACTTGTTTCATTATGTTCTGTGAACCTTCTCTGAACCCTCTCCAACCTCTCCAGCTTGAGAATACAATAGATGCAGCTATTTAGCCATGTGGCCCTGGGCAAGCTACTCAACATTTATCAGCCTAGTTATTTTATTACAGCATTTACCATGATGTTTTACAATTTGTGTCACTTTTTGTCTACCTACCAGACTATTTGGTAGGTTCTTCCTAAAGGGGGGAATTTCTTTTTTATTTTTGTATCACGAGTGCCAAATACAGTGACCAGCACATAGTACAACCTTTACAAGTGTTTGAAGAATGGATGGATGAATGGATTTACTCAATGGGAATTTTGTAAGCAGGTAAAAACAATATTCCCTTGTTTACTAAAAACCAGAACAAAGCATTTGCTTAAGGAAATAAATAACCACCAGAAAAACAACACAGTCTTGGAATTGTAACTCTTTTCACACATCTTGTTAGGAATTCTATTTTAAAAGGTATGTATGTGAAAGGAAAAACTGACCACCTCTTACCAGAATTACTGAAAATCTTATTTCTATATTATATATTTTCTTGGAGAGGTTTCCATATCCAGAGGCTTGGAGACAAGATTAAGTAAGAATCAACTTCATGACAGTAAAAACAAATGTAATATGAGCTAAATACAGGACTTAGAAAATTTAAAAAACATGAAGACCTTAAATGCTTCCACTGAAGAGAAGTGTTTTTTAAAACTTTTAAGAATCCCATAAGGATTTGATGGAAAACCTACCTTAAGGACATTTTATATGCACACAAATTATAGTATTCAGTTGTAGGGGTTATGCAAGTCCTCTAAAATTTATTCATGCACATCCAAATGTATACAGACCTGCAATATTCATTTACTATGCTAGCCACTAACCAAAAGTGATTATTTAAATTTAACTAAAATTAAAATGTCAACACTTCCATCACCAGTCACATTCCAAATAATCAATGGCCACATAGTTCTTTCTATTTAAATTACATTTTTAAAATTATTTTTTATTTATTTTAGAAATAATCTCTCATAGTCCTAACACTGCTGATATACACTAAGCTTTCTTTCTGAATCTAAAATAAAAATTGAAATTTAATAAGAAGTAAAAATTCAAATGAAGGTTGATATCCAGTTTAATCAAATAGGGAGTAAGAATAAGAGAATTTACACACATGCAAAACTCAAAGGAATATCATACATCTAATCCCCAGAATACATTGCATAAAGTGCTACACCAGTCACAGTAAACCAAGAAGAATTAAATGACATTTGAATGAAATATGAATCAATTAAATTACAAATTTAATTCCTCTGTCACACTAACCAGATTTCAAGTGTTCAACAGCAACAGAAGGCTAGTGGCTACCACACTATACAGCGTAAACGTAAAGCCTGTCCATCACTGCAGAAAATTCTGCTGAACAAGGCTGACACAGACCTCAGGGAGTGCTTACCCTAGAAATGTGATCTTGGTGAATGTGGTAAATTGGGTAGGGAGAAATTCTGTTGGGATAAAGTGTAAATATGAATATTTACCAGTGAGCCTAAAGTTAATTTTTTTTTCAATTCTTCCAAATACTAATTCCATGAATATATAAAATTGACTTCAATGTAAAAATGGCAACCAACAGTAGCTTTGTATTTTAGATGGTGTCTAGATTTTGGTTTTAAACAGACCCGTGGTTGAAATCTATGTTTTCTATTTTAAGCTGGGTGAAACTTTAGGGCAGGTTATGGACTTTTTCATTTGAAAAGTAGGAATAGAAGCACTTATCTGCCGGGGTCATTTTATAAGTTGGAAACAAAAGACCTGAAGCACTTATTTAATAAGTATATTTAAGATATGGCAGCAAATGTAATGATATTTTTGACTTGGAGTAGTCTCAGATTCCCTTTAGTATGTTTGATTGATTTTAATGATCACTGTTCAATAATTTGTGTTATTTCTCCACCGCAACTTGACTATATTGAATGTGATTATATGCACCTATCATCTTTATATCCCTATTACCCAGAATACTGCATAGCACACATCAGTCTTTCAAAAAATGTTTGTTGAAGGAATATGTGTTCAAGCCTACAGATTAAAATACAGACCAAATATAACCCAAGAATATAACACAGGACTCCCAAATCTGTGTGGTGATTCAGTTTAAAGTGCAATAGACAGAGAAGGAAATGTCTTCATTTTTTGTTTGGTGACATAATCTTTCTATCCTCAGAAGTTTTCACTTTTTGTTTTGTGACATAATCTTTCTGCACTCAATTTCCTTCTCTGTAAAATGAAGAACTGAGATTACATGATCCATCAGCACTTCAGCTGATTCTCTGACTCTTGGCTTTTAATATTAATATTTCTCCCACTTATAATATACTCTAGCATATCCCACAGAATATAGGATAATAAAATCCTCTGGATTATTAAAAAAACCGTATTTTATGTTTCAGAGGTCAATCAAAGCCACAGAATGCCTTTAATTTTATTACTGCTCTTATTTATTTTTGTTTAAAGAAGGAATATTTAAGGAATATTTTGTTTAAAGAAGGAATATTTTTGTTTAAAGAAGGAATATTTAAGGAACAGTTATAAGTAATGAAAGAAAGTATAATACTTGCAAAACATAAACTGGTAACATTAACTGAGGAGTGAAACATATTCCATTATCTCTTCTTTATTTACTGCTCTCTCTCATTATGAATCCTTTCATCCTATATGTGAGACATTCATACCCAAGAACCTGAAGATGATGGTCTGTCTTGAGATATAAATCACTCTGCCAAGTGTTCTTTTTACCTGTGACTACTTCTCTGATCTCAAATAGAAACATCTAGTGAGTATTCAGTTCTTCTTCCATGTAATGGAGGGTCTCTTACAATGTAATGAAATATTCGTTAACTTTTTCTTTTGCTGTCTGTATGTACAGTGTCTATAATCAGCACAATTAGAAGTAACAAAAGCTCTTTGAGAAAACTGTTCTGTGTGTTTTTCTGTTTTGTTAAGGGAAGAGCAGCAATATAATAATAAAAGTTGAAAGTTACTGAAGCATTTTAGTTCATGCATCTATTTGAAATACAAATGATCCAAAACTTTCATAATAGAAATATCTTGAAATCCTGAATAATTATTTCATTATATTGATATTACATAAATATGAGCACATGAATAATATGCTTTTAGAAAGTTAATACACGTCATTAAATTTATTTTCCATATATTTATAGAACACTGTAATGTTAATTGTAACGTGCCACCCAAACAAGTATTATTTCACTGACTCAAGTTTTTTACATGCATAGAGTAGTGCAAACGACACAGCACAATGAGTCAGAAAGCCTGTACTGCAGTTCAATTTCTGAGCCACCTTTCAGCCATGTGACTATAAGCACATTTGAGACGTAGAGTCAAGATTTGCTCAGATACTTGATTTATACCACGCTTTGTAAAACGATTTGTAGAAAAAAAGCAAAATCAATATATAGTTACCCAGCCATGACTGCTGTAACTATATTTAAAGTATGTAGTTAACATATAAGATTCACGTTTTTTTAAAAAAAAATATATATAGAAATGATGAGACATTAAGGCCAAATAAGGAAGTGAGGCTACCATCGAGTCTAGACATAATTTGTGGCAATGCCTAGCCTTCAAATATTCCCTAGGGGATGATATATGTGTAATTCCCCACCTGTCATGGAAAATTGCTCTGAATACCAGAACCATGCTGGGACAAATACAGCATTCCTGACTCTCAGCAGCGGTTTTCCTGGGTTTGGTCATATGACTCAAATTGAGCCAATAAGAATGCTTCCTTAAGATTTGTTAAAATCCAGCTGGGGGAAAGGAATTCTTTCCTTTTGAAGTTAAAGTTATGAAGGTATAAGTTCTAATTTGTTATTCGTCATGGATTCAGGTCAGGAAAATAGCCAGAAGGAAGAGATGAGAAGAACAGAGACAGAAAACTATTCAGCCATAGGTACACATGCAACACAGGCACAGATGTGTACCCCAATAGTCCTAAAACTCAAATCATATTTTTCATTATTCGAGTATGGAAACCAGTGTTTCCCCCTTAATATTTTAGCTAATCTACTTGACTTTCCAACTTTTATCATAAATATTACTAATAAATTTGTTATATTATTTAAAATATATTTACTTCAATGTAGAAATTCAATTTCAAAAATTATACTTAAATTCCCTGTCATTGAAACACTGTTGTTGTTGTTGTTGTTCATCATTGTTATATTTTATTTTATTTTTCTATCTTTTAAATTTTGGAGAAGGTGTGTAGACTTTTGCTTTCCATGTCTAAATGATTGTATAAACAAGATGTTTTGCTTTTGAACAAATTTTGATGTTGAGTAAAACAATTTTTCAAGTAAATGTATTATATCATATATAGAGTGACTTATTTATTTATTTATTTATTTATTTATTTATTTATTTATAAAATAGCATTGGTTTTGTGGTATGTTTAAAGAGACATGTCCTGTGTAAATAAGATCTATAAAATTATGTTTGATAGAAAATACATACTCTACAGTCCACTTATTTTGAAACATCGTCTGTGCCAGTTGTTTCCCCGACCTATATCCTCTTTTTTTCACGCTCTCTCTCTTTTGAGAAAGGATCTTGCTCTGTTGTGCAGACTGGAGAGCACTGGTGCGATCATGGCTTACTGCAGCCTTCGGAGCTCAAGCAATCCTCCCACCTCAGCCTCTCGAGTAGCTGGGACTACACAGGTATGCACCACCACAGTAGGCTATTTTTTTTTTTTTTTTTTTTTTGAGACATAGGGGTTTCCCTGTTTTGGCTAGGCTTGTCTAGAATTCCTGGGCTAAAGTGATCCTCCCACCTCAGCCTCACAAATTGCTGGGATTACAGGCATGAGCCGCTGAGTCCAGGCTCATATCTGGATTTTAAAATGGATGAAACCGGTTTCCTGTGAACTATATTTTCCATGTTTTCTTCGTAACTGACTTCTTTTAAATTTTGGCAATAGGAGGCACTGAAGGAACGAGGAAGGTTGATTAAAAGAAAAAAAAAGGAAAATTTCTGCTTCTGTTTCCAGCAGTATGATAGTTCCTGTAAGTGGCCATATTAGCTGGGTTAAATTGATTCTTTCCAAGGGCAGATAGCCTAAGAAGAGCTATATCCTTTAGAGCAGTTCTAGCCTCAATGAAGGCAACATCCCTGTTGAATCCATGGCTGACTGCAAGATTAACAGCACAAAACTGGGTGCAGACTCAGGGGCTCACCAATATTACTTTTGATTCCCAAATTCACCAGTCCTATATATCTTTTGCTGTTCTAGCCTTTCAAACTCTTATGACTAATTTACTGTATTAACTACCCCCGCCGTCTTATTTGAAACACCTAGAATAATTTTCCTTTTAATGCATAGACCATAACAAATACTTACACAGCATTCTTTTTCATTTTATTTTTGGATATAGTTATGAGAAAGTTTTATATTCTATTCAGTTAATTAATAACCCATCTAACTTCATCTTCTGTCTTTCATAACCAGTTGACTATATTAGGGCATGAAGTCCAACAATGATGGTTTGGCTAAATTTGAAACTTTCTAGGCCTCAAATTTTCTAATCAATTAGATAAGGGACTTCCTAATGTAGCATATTTCTTATAAGCCAGTATTGCTCATCATTTGCCTACAGACACTGTGATATACATAATAAATGTGATTTCTCAAAGATTACACTTAAAATATACAGGAATATATATATATAAATGTAGGCACATATTTCTATTTAAAGACATATTTCACCAAAAGACCCTATTATCTGCCAAATCATTCAAACAGGAACTTAAAATTATTCATAAATTAGATTATGAAAATAAAATTTTAAGTAATCTCCCTCATGCTCAACTTCATCATTGTAATGTTCTTTTTCTACTGTATAAATATTCCTTGGTGGTTCATCATGGCCTTTAAGATTTATCTGTATAATAGGACAATTATTTTTGTAGCAAAAATTGTTGGCCAAGCATAATATATTAAGAATGCTGAATTGACACAATCTTGACTTTATACAGTTTATGATCTGGTAAAGGAAATTGACTTTAAGAAAAACAGCCCAACAAATAATTTAGGAGATTGTATTTATGGTAAGTACCACAAAATTTTAAAATGCTGTTACAGATCTGTATAAATTTTTAAACACACACACACACACACACACACACACACACCCTTTGGGTAATGTGTAACAACATCAGCAGTAACCAGGCTTCCTTTCTTACCAATCCCTAACTTATACCCAATGTAGCAACCTAGCATACTATAGCCGTAAGGTTTTTCAGACTTCATCTTACTCTTTTACTCATCTGAGCCTTTGCAAATTCCATTTCTTAACTCTGGTACACATTTACTTCATCACTTTTTCCTTGTTAATATACAGAAAAATACAATACATATACATGCACACACACACACACACACACAGAGTATGTGTAATACATATGAATGTTCAAGGCCCTCCTTTTTCTTTAAGGTTAATCACTAATTTGACTTTCATTTCGTCATTCTTTTGCTTTTCTTCATAATTTTGCTTCCTATTTACATCCTTAACATTATGGTATAATATTGCCTTTTTCTGAATTTTATGTTAATGGAAACATACTACGTGTATTCTTTTGTGTTTTGTGTCTTTTATTCAATATCATGTAGAATTCATCAATTTTGTTGAGAGTCACAGTAATTTGATAATTTTCTTTGCTCAGGTACTCATCATATTAATTTGTCACTATTTAACAATTCAACCTTTGTGAGCACTTGTGCCATTGCAGGTTTTTAAGCTGATGAACAGTGCTTCTGTATATATTCATATATGTATATTGTTTGGTGCCTATTTAAAAGTTTTTTAAATTTATATGTAGAATTTGCTGGATTGTAGGGTGTGTATATCATCAGCTTTTCTACAGAACGTCTTAGTATTTTACAAAAAGGATGTGCCAATTTACATTCACAACTGCAGTGTATGAAAAATCCCAAATGTTTTACAGTCTTAGCAATATTTAGTATTATTAGACTTAAAAATTTTGCAACTACCCTGGGATGTAATTTTTAAAACTTAAGTAGATTTTCATACAATAACTGGTTATTTGGATTTCCTCTTTGTGAAATGCCTAAGGTGGTTGTTTTTCTGATTTGTAGGAGTTCTATGTTCTGTATATTAGTTAATTAGCTGTCTGTTACACATACTGGAAATGTGTTTTCTCATTCGGTGACTTTTCTTTTCACTCTCATTACAGTATTTTCTGGACAGAAGTTCCTAATTTTAATGCAACTGAAGCCAGCTTCTTCTCCTTCATGGTTTGTGTATTTTGCGACTTAAGAAATTTTCCCTTACCTTGAGTCATGAAGATACTCTCATAGCATCTTCCAAAAGTTTTTAAGTAACTTCTTTAGGTATCTTCCAGGAACTGATTTGAATTGTGGAATGAGTAGGGTTCAAAATCATTCTCTCCCTTATCCTCATAGGAATAGTCTGTTTTTCCAGCACTATTGAAACATTTCTTTTCATTTTTACATGACTACCTCTCACTCAATATTTAGGATTCTGTTAAAATGTTTTATTTACTCTATAAATACTTCTGTGAAACTCCCTCTTTCCTTCCTGAGCAATCCCTATGGTGCATGACTCTCCACACAGGTGTTTACATAGTATGTTTGCTTTGCTCTCTCCTAGTATTTAGTAATTAGTATTATGAGAGCCTACATATTGTCTCTCTCAGTGAACTACCAGTGCCTTTAAGAACCGAGATACACCAAGTAATCTTTATATTTCATATGCCTAGAATCATTTTTAGAATAAATGATATGACAATCCAGACTTCACTAAATGTTAATTTACTGTGGTCACAAAATGAAAATGAAATACCTCTTAATCTGTTTCAAGGGAAAAATCTATTGCATATTCATAATAATACAAATTTCACTTTTTGAGACTATTATTAAGTAAATACTATAGCTTTTCTTCAAAAAGTAATTAGAATATAAAACTTCTATTTCCTGGGGTGATAAGTTTTCAATTGTAATTTTATAGTATATTATCTGTAACCAGTTTCCAACGAACACCACCATAATGTGACCTTATTTTGAAAGACAATCTGAAGCAGGTCAGGTTGTTTTAGAGTAGGTACTCATAGCCCTACCCTTTTGCTTTTCCTTAATATCCATGAGTTCATCTCTAAAGTTATTTTATAATCTGATAGTACCTGGCTACTGCAAGAAAATAGCCCAAAGGTCACAAATGATTATGGGGAGCTTAAATTGCTAAACAAGTTTAGATATAGCATGAGTGTGTTCTCTCTCTTGATTCTAAAATAAGGCAGCATAATTACCATAAAAAATATTGAAAGGACAGATACTGATAAACAGAGATAGTATGAGGGGAAGAACAGAACAAACCTTATGTAAATTGGAATTCTGAAGAACTTAGATCAGGTGTTGGAAAAATGCACACACATGCACACACTCACACAAGTTCTCACACATAGTGGATGGGAACCTTATTATTTTATTCCATGGCCAGACCTAGCTTTCTCCAGCATTTTGCTAGTCAGGACTGTCTACCAATTCAACTCCCTCTTTGTGTGAAAATTTACAAAGGCGATTTTCCTAAATCTAGGACATTTATGTGGTTACACTATACTGGAGATTGAAGGTCACTCTGTCTTCAAGTCTGGAGCTCAGGCTTCAAGTGCTCTATTGGCTTACTATCTCCTATGTTGTCAATATTATTGGAGGCACTCCCAGTTGCAAATAAGAGTTTTGTTTGTTTGTTTGTTTTTTGTACAGGGTTACTATTCTTTCCATATATGGCTCCCTTACTCCAGAGCATTTTAGGGGATAGATATGAATGCCTCAAACCCACAACAGTGTGCAGCAGAATATACCAGAAGATTATGCTGCTGGTTTTTGTGACATTTCCATTAATCTTCCTCACTATTTTATGCATATTGGCATTAGAGTTAAGTATTTTTTTAAAATATGAATGTCATTACATACGACACGCAGCATATTTTGTTATTATAAAGAATATAAACTAGTTAAAATATGTGAGGTTAGTATCGACTGCAGTTTTTAAATCTGATTTTTCCTTTTTTTTTTTTTTTTTTTGAGACAGAGTCTCGCTCTGCCGCTCTGCCTCCCATGGGTTCACACCATTCTCCTGCCTCAGCCTCCCGAGTAGCTGGGACTACAGGCGCCCGCCACCTCGCCCGGCTAATTTTTTTGTATTTTTTTAGTAGAGACGGGGTTTCACCGTGTTAGCCAGGATGGTCTCGATCTCCTGACCTTGTGATCCGCCCATCTCGGCCTCCCAAAGTGCTGGGATTACAGGCTTGAGCCACCGCGCCCGGCTTAATCTGATTTTTCTTATATGAATGCACCATCAGATCATACTTGGGTTTCAGTGGATACAAAGAAAATTGATTTAGAAAAATTTACTTGACTTTGCTACAGTTAATTAAAAACGGATACCACAGTCCTCTGACATTTACATTATACCTATCTTTAGTACACAAATATTTTCAGGACACTGATATTTCTTTATGAGGAGAGAATAATACCTTTATTTTATGTGTTGTCATCAGATATCGTAAATGCTGTGTTAAATTTTAATGGTTTCCATGAAATAGTAAAGAAACTAGCTTTCAGAATGAGATAGGCCTTGATTTAAATCCAGGTTCCCTTACTTATTGGATGACAGACCTCAGAATTGTATTGTTTTCTGTGAACTTCAGTTCCCTCATAGGTAAAGTAGTCATGACCACCACCAAAAACTGCTACTATAAAACTGTGTATGTAAAATGCCAATCATATAAAACAGTGGTCCCCAAACCGTTTTCAGCACCAGGGACCACTTTCACGGAAGACAGCTTTTCCGGGACTGGGGCAGGGGGATGGATTCCAGATGAAATTGTTCCACCTCAGATCATCAGGCACTAGATCCTCATAAGGTGCAGGCAACCTAGATCCCTCACATGAGCAATTCACAATAGGGTTCACGCTCCTATGAGAATTGAATGCCGCTGCTGATGTGACAGGAGGCGGAGCTCAGGCAATAAGGCTTGCTCACCCACTACTCACCTTCTGCTGAGAGGCCCCGTTCCTAACAGGTCACAGAACAGACCAGTACCAGTCTGCCACCCAGGGGTTGGGGACACCTGATATAAGAGGATTTGAAAGACTGTGCATGCTTCCTAATACATGACTCTATGTGAGACAGTGATAGGAAACATTGGACTCTATAATTTTAAGGCCACAATTATTAGAAATTGAAACAAAGCCATATTTTCTCAGTAGGTATGAATAAGAACTCATGTACCTGCATAGTATAGTATTTTTGAAAAATCATTAACTCTTCCAGGCTCAAGGGCTATATAGAGAACTACAACGAAATGGATGTTTTGAATCTGTGAAATCATAACAATGACAATTGGGCCAGTATATCTAGCTCTACTGTAGGACTCACAATTTATATTCTCTAATAAGCATCATTCCTGGAGAACCACCATTGTTTAAACAAAATGTACAGTATTGTTAAATAAGTAATTGACCATCATTGTTTTCTGTACAAATCATCTCAATATCACACTTCGAAGAAAGTGATTTGGCCAACTCTTTAAACTTGTTCCTCCGAGGTAAAGTGGGACAAAGAATGATGTCCTCAAGACCAAAAACATTGATGAAAGAAGCTAATTGCAAGCCAAATCCATAGCATAAAGCTATCAGCATGTAGAAGAGCTATTCTTACCAATTAAAAAAAGCAGTTGTCCATGCCTGTAATGTGTGTTTATGATTCAGAATAAGAAATAAATCTTACTATTTATTTACATAGAATATTTATTCTATGTACTCAACTCTCCACTGAATCAAGTAAATATATTGACTCCAGACATGAATGTGCGAAATAGCTTTTACTAATAGACAAGGTCACTTTTGGTGGAAAACTGATGTCTCTCTAGAACGAGAATGAACCAGTGTCCATCCACAGCGCTCACATCAATTTGCCCCGTTTCATTTTTTTATTTTTTTAAACTTTTAAGTTTTTTCAACCTAGCTGCTGATGCTTTTGTTTTATAGCATGTGTGCAGAAAATTAACAGGATGCATCCATTTCAGATGAGGTACTGTATAGAAGAATCACTATTGGATTTCTGGTGGGAAAGTGATCATTGAGTTGTCAACTGAAATTTGACAGGATCTGGGCAATTGCCAACAGAATTAGCAGATTGCTTACTTGTGAGTATACAAGTAGTCCCCAGTACATGATACCTCCAACACCTCCCACACAAAAATAGAACAAGATTCTAAACTCCTGAATTTAGAAACATGTGCTAATTTCACCAAAAGAATTAATCTTATTTTATATCTGTACATTTCAATGTCTTTTACTTTAAAAATAAAAAAACACACACAAATGTTGAATGTTATTTAATCCCAATAAATGTTTTCCTGTTTGTTCATGAATACAAGTTCCCAAGTGCAAGTTTCCCCAACTCAAATCCTTAATGCCACAAATTTATTTCTGTATACACATCCAGTAATTATTCACATTTGGGTTCAGATATTCTCATAGTGCACACAGGTCCAGTCAGTTTGTTAGGAATAAGAAATAGTATTTGTAGGGAGGAAGGCAAGATGGTCAGCTAGACAAAGCCAGGAGGAGGGTCTCTCACCAAGGGACCAGGGCATCAGGACTGACACACTCCTAGCAGATCTTCAGGGGGAAGGCATGGAGAGTAAATGAAAAGAAGACACAGATGCTAGGCTGAAGTGGGAGGAAGCTGGGAATCCTGCACGGGGCTACAGTGCACCTGGACTGTATCTCAAGTATTTGCTGGAAATAAGAAAGAATAATAAATAAGAAGATGAGAAAGTTGAAAGATTAGGAAAGAGAAGAAAGGCAAATGTGAGAGAAGGAAATTGTTTCTAGTAAAGCCATGGAAGGGTAAGAAAGATGAACAAGTGCAGCAGATCACCATGGCAGGTGTATACCTATGTAACAAAACTGCACATTCTGCACATGTACCTTATACCTTAAAGTAGAATAAAATAAATAAATAAATCAACCCAGGACAGTGAAGCAGAATGGAAGTAGATAGGCATGGGTCATGTGGGGAGTTTGCCAAGGAATAATTCAGAATGTTAAAAACAGTAACCTGAGCTATATAATCTGAATTCAAATAGAGATTTAGATATTGAAACAAATGAGGGGACAATCATTCTATGTAAGACATCTATAACAAATACAATGATTTTGTAACTACCTCATTGAAGTCCACAGGAAGTAAGAGAGATGACAGATAGATGTGTGTGTGTGTGTGCACGCCTGCGTGCATGTGCGCTCATGTGTGTGTATTATTTTACATTTTCTGGGTCTATCTCTGCCCTCCAATCTTATTTTTTTAACTAACAGTTTCAAGTTTGTCATTACAGAGGTCCTATCCAGGTTCTCAGGAAAGCATAAGAGAAACCATTGAACTTCAAAATGCTAATCCATTCTCAGGAAATGAAGCAGCATAGGATATTGAAATAATAACTGTACTCTGAGGCAGTCAGTACAGGTATAATTCCAAATCTGTGACTATAGACAAGAAGGCATCGCCCCTTCCTTTTTCTTAACAGTAAAAGGAAGATACAACGAGGGAGAAAGGAAGAAAATCTATCGTTTCTAAGATCTGGCTAAGATAGGGAAAGTTTATGATTCAAATACATTTGTGAGTTAATGCTCATTAAGATTTTGAATAGCTTACACGGAAGTTTTCATAGCAAAATTGAGAAAATGAATCATTATATGATCTAAGAAAGTGTGCTTTCATTTCTGTATTAATTTATATCAAATTCACATTACATTAGATAAATTATACATGGTTCAAATGTGTGTGTGTGTGTATATATATGTGTGTGTGTGTGTGTGTATATATATATATATATGATTATCTTTCTTCCTCCCATTTAAAAATAATTACTAAAGAAATTGCCTTTTCCCATTTGTCTACAAAAAAGAGTTTAAGATGGCTTTCTAGAAGTCATTGAGAATAAATCTCACAGAAACTACAAGAAAGTGCAATGTTGACTAAACGATCAACAAAGAAAAAATCATCAGGAAAGATACAAAAACTACTTTTAAAATATGAGAAATATTTTTCACATGGTGATGAGATTAGGCAGCATGACCAGCATCCTTTAGATTACCAAAATCACTGGCTATTTTCACTTGAAAACATAAAATAATTTTCTTCCCAATTATTTGGCACTGTAGGCATCAACAAAAATAGCTAGGTCCTTTCAATGATTAATAATCATCATTATTAAGAATTTAAAGATGATCAAGATCGTCCGGCGCAGTGGCTCACGGCTGTAATCCCAGCACTTTGGGAGGCCGAGGCAGGCAGATGACAAGGTCAGGAGATCAAGACCATCCTGGCTAACTCGGTGAAACCCTATCTCTACTAAAACTACAAAAAAATTAGCCAGGCGAGGTGGCGGGCGCCTGTAGTCACAGCTACTCGGGAGGCTGAGGTAGGAGAATGGCGTGAACCTGGGAGGCGGAGCTTGCAGTGGGCCGAGATCGCGCCACTGCACTCCAGCCTGGGTGACAGAGCAAGACTCGGTCTCAAAAAAAAAAAATCAAGATCAATTTCCCAATACTAATTAAACATACAATCTTGAAGAACATGAAAGTTGGGGAAAATACTAATATTTACCATTCATTAAATAACTACAAAATTTTAAAAAGGACAAAAAACAGTTCTTTCTCTAGGAAAAAACGATGTGTTCTACCTAGTCATTGCATTTTATGAGGGTCACAAATAGATTTTTTTAGTCATGATCTAAAGTAGAAAAGTGGTTGCAAAACACCAGTGTCTTTGTTTATGATCTAGAAATTAACTGCGCACATTGTCCTTGGTAATTAAGCAAAAAAGTCCTCTTTTAAATCAGTCTTGTGAAGTATGGCTTTATTTTAGAGGCGGGATGAGTAAAATGCATGACAGATAATTCCTTGCCTGCTATACCTGCCTGCCAAGAAAAGAAAGTGGTCACTTATGGTGATTACAAACCTCATCAAATGAAGTCTCTATGTCATATCTTCAAAAGAGACAGGTAGCATTGCTTGATGTATTTTGTTTTGTAGCTCCACTGTCTCTCTCTGTTTGTCTCTTCCCCACATATTTTTTCTGTTCGTTTCCCCATCTCTTTCTCTCCCTAGGGGTTCTGATATCATTGCTACATTGCTTAGGAGACGAATCCATTTTCTTTCTGCTAATTCCTCTTCCTAGGAAGATGGAGGATCTCCTCATTGATTTTGACTAGGGAATTATTATTTTTTAAGAGTAGAACAGACTTCTGACCTTTTCAACTGATCAGATTAGGATGGTTATTTTCACATTATTAAGTAATCAAGGAACAAATGCATTAGAAAGAGTTTGGTTCACAGGCAGGCCTGTTGAATTCTAAAAAAAAATATTTTGTACTGACAGCTAACCCAGATTCCATTTCTTCCCTTGCCTATGAACCACTTGGGAAGCTAAAATGCATTTTAACATTGCATTTTGCCTAAAGGCTATCAGTAAAATTTAATTTTGTTACTGCATTGATTTTTCCATTATAAGTTGTAACAGTCTAATGATATCTCATAAGAATTTTCAGTATTGAGGAAAAGAATGCGAATGATTTACCAACGGTAACTGCCTGGGATATATTGTGATTTTTAGGGAAACTTTCTGTTGATTTTTAATGGCTGATTCTTTAAAAATACGGTACATTTAAGAACTCTGAGTTCTTAAATAACATTTTTAATTCATACATTATAGAGTTAAATATGTTACTGCTCCTTAAAAATAGAATCTCAGTATTTGAAACCAATACATGCATTTTGGGCAAGAAATTCAGTGTCCACATAAAAGGCTGCCTGTTACTGCAAAAACGTAATCTTGCACACTGAAATAAGGTGACTGAAAGACATTAAAGCATGGTGGACTCATCTCTTAGACTAGGCTACATTTGATAAAGGTTGACTTGATTTTCTTTCCTGCTAAATGATTGTCTCATCACTGAAACTTCAGCAAAACTTAAAATAACCATGTTAAGAAAACATATAAAAAATAGAACCAGTGTCACAGTAAAATCAACAGAGGATTCAATATGCCATATGTTCAATAGCTCCAAGGGAATATTTTAATTATTATTTCACTTTGTCTTAAACACAACAGGTGATTACAAATATAAAATAAACATTTGTGAACAAAAAATTAACCAAGTTAAATACATCATTGTTAACAAGGGTAGATGCCAACAAATGGAAAATGTCTTAATTGCCAACACTCACTCTTACTTTAATATGTTCATGTGGCCATGTCTCTAGTACTTATTTTCATGCAATTTTATTTCTACTTTTTTTTTTTTTTTTAACATTTAAAGGGCTTGAAATAGAAATGGAGAACATCTGTTTCAAAAAAATAAATTGTTCTTTAAAATGTCATCAAAAGAATTTAGAAAGCCAATCCTTTTCCTATTTTAAAAACTGTAAGTTTTAATTTTTAAATCACTATGCACACTGGGGTAACTTTTATGGAAAGAAATAAAGAAAACGGCATGTCTTCATTGTTTAACAAGGATATCCATTTCTAGGTAAGTTAACTGATACTCCCATGCCAAATGAACATTCAAAATGTTTAGTTTCATTTTATAAACTAATGTGTCTTGTCTTTAGTCAGTGGAACCAGAAAACATTTATAATTACTAACTATGATCCATTCACAAATGTCTGTCATCACTGCTGAGCTACTGATCATTCATATTGAATGGTAAATCAAATTACAGATTGAAGGCACATTTCTGAGAGTGTGATGTTAATAATAAGCTTTGACTTTTAAAACCTCCAACTGATATTGACTGGATCATGTCCTACCTTGTATTTATCACTCTATTCTCCTGTTGAGCCTCTGAAAGAATGAAGCCCTACCAACATCTTTCTTTTCACCCAGTGAGCCACAGTTTGGACTTATAAACTCCAGAAAAATGAAATAATGAATTTTAATTGTTTTATGCGACTGTTTACAGCAATTTGTTACAGCAGCAGTAGGAAACTAACACATTGATAAAATATGATTTACCAGACTAAATGGTTAAGCACTCACCTATAAACTAAAAATCAACATAGAACTTAAGATATTTTAGTGAGTAAAACAAGCAAACTTACACACATGAAATACATAACACTAAAATATTTTTGAAGGCTTTCAAATTACAAAGAGTAATTTATATTATAGTAATAATTCAGGTTTATAGTATAGGAATAAGAATGAGTTAAACTAAATATTCCAAATCAGTACAAGGTATTTCTTTTCTTTTCTTTTCTTTTCTTACACTTCTTTTTTTTTTTTTTGAGACGGATCCTCACTCTGTCACCCAGCCTGGAGTGCAATGGTGCGAACTTGGCACACTGCAACCTCCACCTCCCAGGTTCAAGTGATTCCCCTGCCTCAGCTTCCTGAGTAGCTGAGATTACAGGTGTGCCACCACACCTGGCTAATTTTTGTATTTTTAGGAGAGACGGGGTTTCACCATGTTGGTCAGGCTGGTCTCAAACTCTTGACCTTAGATTCCTCCTGCCTCAGCCTCCCAAAACGCTGGGATTACAGGCGTGAGCCACCACACCCGGCCCAATACAAGGTATTTCATTGAGGACTTCTTGAACGTGTCCTAAAATTTCTAAATACAATTAGATACACAGATTATAATGATTTGAATTTAGGAAGATATTGCAACATGTATATTTCCTATATATACAGAACCAGTACAAATTCATACTTATAAAATTATATATTATCTGAATAGTTATGTTGAGTTTTAAATACCTTTATTTTATTTTAGGGGTTCTTACAAATGTTTCATTTGTGTTATACAAAAATGCAGATTACCAGAAATATAAATGATATCCATGAATACAGGATTCAAAAACAGAAAAGGTCCAATAGAACTGGATTACCTAGTCGTCTTCATCATGCTGCCATTTGAATCATTTATATTCTTTTTTTTTTTTTCTTTTTTTTTTTTTTTTGAGACGGAGTCTCGCTCTGTCGCCCAGGCTGGAGTGCAGTGGCATGATCTCAGCTCACTGCAAGCTCCGCCTCCCGGGTTTACGCCATTCTCCTGCCTCAGCCTCTGGAGTAGCTGGGACTACAGGCGCCCGCCACCTCGCCCGGCTAGTTTTTGTGTATTTTTTAGTAGAGACGGGGTTTCACCCTGTTAGCCAGGATGGTCTTGATCTCCTGACCTCGTGATCCGCCCGCCTCGGCCTCCCAAAGTGCTGGGATTACAGGCTTGAGCCACCGAGCCCGGACGAGTCATTTATATTCTTACAAAGAAATGAGATTAACCAATAACTGGGAATCCAGAAACTCACCTCTTCTCTTATAGAAGTAAATAATTGAGATTATGTCATGCCCAAAAGTATTGTGTGAATCAGTAACACACTGCAGCATAGGCACTTTCATTCATGTTAGTTCTTTTTTTAATAATTTCAATTTTTATTTTAGATTTGGGGGTACATGTGCAGGTTTGTTACATGGGTATATTGTGTAACTCTGAGGTTTGGGGTACAAACAATCCCATTATCAGGTGGTGAGTATAGTACTCAATAGTCGTTTTTTGTTTTGTTTTTAAACCTACATTTTATCTTTTATTTTTATTTTATTTTATTTAACTTTAAGTTCCGGGATACATGTGTAGAATATGCAAGTTTGTTATGTAGGTATGCATGTACCATGGTGGTTTGCTGCACCTCTCAACCCATCATCTAGGTTTTAAGCCCCACATGCATTAGGTATTTATCCTAATGCTCCTCCTCGCTCTGTCCTCCACCCCTTGACAGGCCCTGATGTGCGTTGTTCCCCTCCCTGTGTGGACTACTATGCAGCCATAAAAAAAGAATGAGATCATGTCCTTTGCAGGGACATGGATAAAGCTGGAAATCATCATTCTCAGCAAACTAACACAAGAACAGAAAATTGAACACTGCATGTTCTCATCCAACAGTAGCTTTTTTGCCCTCCCACTCTCCATGGTAGTCCCCAGTGTCTATTGTTCCCATCTTTATGCCCAGATATATATGTTTAGCTCCCACTTATAAGCGAGAACGTGAAGTATTTGGTTTCCTGTTCCTGTGTTAATTCACTTAGGACAGTGGCCTCCAGCTGCATCCACGTTGCTGCAAAGAACATGATTTTGTTCTTTATTATGGCTGCATAGTATTTAATGTTGTATATGTACCACATTTTCTTTATCCAGTTCACTGTTGATGGGCACCTAGGTTGGTTCTATGTCTTTTCTATTGTCAGTAGTACTGTGATTAACATATGAGTGTGTGAGTGTTTTTGGTACAAAGTTTTATTTTCTTTTGGATATATACCCAGTAATGGGATTGCTGGATCAAATAATAGTTCTAAATTCTTTGAGAAATCACCAAACTGTTTTCCACAGTGGCTAAACTAATTTACATTTCCATCAATGTGCATAACTGTTCCCTTTTCTCCAAGACCTCACCAACATCTAATATTTTTTGATATTTTTAATAATAGCCATTCTAACTGGTGTAAGATAATTCTCATTGTGGTTTCAATTTGAATTTTTCTGGTGATTGACAATGTTAAGCATTTTTTCATGTGTTTGTTGGCTGCTTGAATGCCTTTTTTTTTTTTTTAAGAAGTGTCTCTTCATGCCGTTTTGTCAATTTTCAATGGGGTTGTTTTTTGTGTGCTGAATTGTTTAAGTTCCTTATGAAATCTAGATTAGTTTTCACTCGGTTCTGAAACGTATAGAAACCTGAAAAATCAGAGGGTTAACTCTTTGTTGTTCTAGTTTAATTGAGCATAAATTATAATTAATTAAATACTTTATGTGTGTCTTCTATTAAATTCAGGAGAACCTACCCTTACTCTTTTTTTCTATAAAAGTGGCAATAACACATTTTAGTAAAATCTCTAGCTCACCTAAGGCTAAACAACCTTTCAAAGCAATAACATTTGCATGACTATAAGCATTTCAGCGCATCTTAGCTGGAGTGTGAAATAATTTGGTATGACTATGCCATTTTAAAAATAAAACATTACATTTCATGTCTCGGGAATACGATTTGATTTCAATCAACAGTATATAAAACTGTACCAATACATTCATCTTTAATGTAAAATATATGTGCCTATGCGCATATGTGAATACAATGGTGATTTAAAACATTTTTTGATTCTTGTATATTTTCTTGTTTCCTTTGCTTTACTTTTTTAATTGCATAAAATTCTGTTAATATCAATTATTTCAATCATTTTATTATAAGATATGGGATTGAGTAGAAATGCTGTCTGGAATTTGGCAATCTAGGTGAAAGAATATTAATAATGCTAATAATCATAATAGTAGTAGTATTGGGTATAACTGCCATATTCTGAAATGTTATGAATTATAATACATGAAAGTTAAAATTATAAATTATAATAGTCAAAGAAGAATAAACCAGATCTCATGGAGACAGTGATTGCACTGTAAAACATGGGTAGCACACCTAGTCTCATAGTCAGAGTATCTGATTCTTAAATAAATTTTTATTTCACCATATCCTTTTATCTGATACATTTACACTACCATTAGACACACATGGATCTTAATATATCATAGACGTGCATGTCTAATGAGAAACAAATAGTTCACTGATTTCCTCAAATACAGGAAATGCTTGTCAGAGAAGCACTGTTTTCACAGTAAAATGCAACAAAGCACAGGAACCTATATTGCAAACCTGCCATCCAGGCTGCATGTGTTCCCATCTTGGTTCTGCCACTTCTCAGATGTGCAACCTTACACAAATTACAAATGCCACCTCTGGGCTTCAGTTTCCTCTTTTCTAAAATAAAGATGGACAACATCCTTATCCCACAGGGCTATTATGAGAATTAATAGTTACTATCTCAGAAATACTTATAACACTACCTGGTGCATATTAAGCACTGTAGAAGTATTTGTTCAACAAATGAAAAACAGTATTAAGTCTCAAAACAACTGTCAATCTTAAAAAGAACCAGTTATATTCCAAATTCTAAAGAAATATATAAGAAATGCAGGACAAAATATTTTTCTTACATCCACGCCACTCTTGAAAGGAGACTGACCAAAGATTATAGACTGCTCATCTGTTTATTCATAGATATAATCAAACAATTTAAACCTTCTCTTTCAACATTATGATGAATGTCATGGTAGCAGCAGTTAAGAAAGCAAATGCTTGTCAAAAAGTTCTTGAGGTAATATTCAGAGTGATGAGGCAGAAGTATTCATAATTTCAGCTAATTTAGAACTTTGATGCTATTCCCAATGATAGTTACCAGGAATCAAATTAATGCCAGTACACTTAGCAGGGTTTGTGTATTTTGTGTACAATTACCCACCACATGCTGGAATAAGCAACTCACTCGCTGTGTTAATTGGGTAAATCACCATTTTTATTTCACTATCCCTCAGTTTAGTCTCAGCAGTTTAGATCATTTCTGAGGAATATAAGGGTATTAAATAGAAATTAAATGATGTTTTTTAACAAGAGAAGATACTTAAGTTCTCCACAGACAGACACTTTAAATACAGGTTCTTATATTATTAATAATATTTATCACAAGATAAATACCATCAAGCTACATCACCCGTAAGAAAGAATTTTCAATCATTATCACAAATAATAAATTCAGAATAATAACCTAGAATTAAGCACTTATGCTATTCAAGGATTCCTGAATTCTGAAGCTGGAAATTTGAGGGATAAGATATCCTTTTGTCAGCCATGAAAAGTTAAGTTTTTCTAGAAATTTAATCAGGTGCTTCTTGGCAGTCCTGCCCTTTATTCTACCCAGAAATTAGGGCATGTCATGTGAGATCTAACCAAATATTAGAGTTAGAATATAGCTCAATATGCCCTCGGATTAATGGCCATCCAGTGAAACTGTTTATCAACAAGAAGCAGCATGGGTCATTATCAGTTTTCAATCAATGAAGATTGATTTCTATACACGACCTTGATTTTTTCATACCTCTGTCCTCATATTCTGCTTTTCTCTTTTAGCTCTGCCTATATTGTTGGTATTCTTTCCTATTCCCAAGCATAAGGTTTCAACAAAATGTGAAATCAAAGTTATGCTAATATCAATTTAGAATCAATGTTAAAGTTCTCCTCAAATCAAGTTTACCCAGCTGTATATTTTGTTAGCTTATGTTTCTTCTTTATCCATGTTATAAAGCTATATGAATTTTTCTTTCATTTTCATTTAGCAAAAGCACAGTCTCAGAATTGACAACACCCTAAAAGTCTCCTCTGCTACATATCTAGGATGACTAGCCATCTAACCTTGAATATTTCCATTTTAGGGCATATTTAATACCTATCCATCCATTTAGTATACCTTTATGAAGTGCTCCTTATGCCTTAGATAATTGTGTAAAAAGATAAATGCAGACCTACTGACAAAACTTATATTGTTACAGAATTAATAACACTAAACAAAAAACTACACACACCATTGAGGTAAATACTGTGGAGAAGTAATTCAGGGTGCTGTGAAAGTCAATAATGGTGTAACCTAACCTAGTTTTCAGTGACGAAGAAGATTTTCTTAGTAGGAAGTAATATTTAGGCTAACATGTAAGGGAAGAATAGAAGTGAAATGATATAGGGTAGAGGGAGGAAAAAAATAGAATTGTATTTGATAGAAGAAACAGTATGAACTAATATCTATATTAGGCTAATCTATAATTCAGCCCAGCAAGTATGGCCTTTGGATGATAAAGTCTGGGAGTGGGTGGTATTAAAATATGAAAAACACACACAGAGGTGAAGAGTTGGGTGATGCAGCAGAGTCAGAATCTTTGTTCTTTTGTTGTTTATTTATCTGTTAAGTATCACAATGTAGAAGTTTCAGGGACAGAAGTAAAGTTATTTTGGAAGAAGGAAGTTCACGAGGAGTAGGGTCAGCAGCAAGATGCACAAATAGTGGGTGGCCTACCTTTTAGAAGAGGACAAAAAATGTGAGATGGCATGCTTTTCTGTGTACTGACTAAGGAGGTAAGAGCCTTTTTTTTTTTTTCAGTCATGCCAGTCTCTTGGGGGATATTGGGCACTTGAGACTAATGACTAAGCAAACTGAAATGCAGACAGAGGTCCTCTGGTTGTGATTACAGACCAGTCGTGTTTTTCTGTTTTTTGTTTATTTTTTATTTTTTTCTTTTTTTTTGAGACGGAGTCTTACTCTGTTGCCCAGGCTAGAGTGCAGTGGTGAGATCCTGACTCACTGAAAGCTCCACCTCCTGGGTTCACGCCATTCTCCTCAGCCTCCCAAGTAGCTGGGACTACAGGCGCCCGCCACCACACCTGGCTAATTTTTTGTATTTTTAGTAGAGACAGGGCTTCACCGTGTTAGCCAAGATGGTCTCCATCTCCTGACCTCGTGATCCACCCGCCTTGGCCTCCCAAAGTGCTAGGATTACAGGCGTGAGCCACTGCGCCCGACCACAGATGTTCAGTGGTATTGACAGCTATGATCTTTGAAAGGACAGCTGTGTTATTTCGAAGGGCAGCTGTCAGAAGTACATTAAATAATGTCAAAGCACTGAGTCAATGTCTAGAAACCTCAGAGAAGACAGCTTTAGGTAATGTCTACCTTTCTTCCCATTGAAAACATGGGATGGTATAAGGTACACCAGTAACAATTCTGAGCATTGCCAGCCTAAAAGGAGCTTTCCTCTGTTAGTGAAGTGTGAGTCAATAAGGAGACATTTTCTCTTAGAAATGTCTTTCTCACATTAAGCCTGAGATGAATGCTTGTGTGTTGGCACTTGAAATCCTTATCCCATTTCTTCTCTCTCCTATATCACAGGTGCTCTAGCATGACTGGCATGACAATTACAAAAAAAAAAAAAAAGAAAGGCTCTTATCTATTTCTTCCTTGGTCAATGCATGGAAAAGCATAAGCCTAGGAACTGTATCTGGCTCCTATCCCAACATGGATCTATCAAAATACAGCTTAGTTTCTACCAATGAGATGGACTTGTACAACACAGAAGATAAACAGAATTATTTCTGACAATAGCAAGAAGTTATGTGGTTTTGATACAAAAAAGAATTTGCAATAGTCTCTATATTTTCCTCAATAAAACACCTACTTTGGTGCTGCAAGTAGACACAATCACTCAGTAGAGTTTACTGTAGTTCCAGATCTGGATTTCAGTTGACATTTCTGATTATTTGAAAGCCAGTGGTAAATCCAAAAACTAATGGTAGACTTCTTTACATTTTCTCTTCCAGCTCTTGTGAAAGATTTACAAGCACTATTTTTCCTCTCTATGATCTCTTCCTGTTTCAACTACCTAGATTTATGTCACTCAACTGAATAATGACATATATCAGTAAAGATAAGCCGCTGAGAAAAAAAAAGCAACATCTTGTTTACCTATTCAAAGAAGTGATGTAAAGTCGATGTGCAGTACACATTTGTTCAATGAATCAATATATGAATAAACAATAAGAAGTATCTGACTCTAGTTGTTCAATGCAAGGAAGCTTCTTGGATTATCTCTGAACCAGAAATTTGATCCCATCACTAAAGCAACATTCATATCTTAGATGGACCTTTAAACCATCACTCAAACTGCTCTCAGGTCAAAAATGGCATGATATATAATTGAACATTTTTTAGCTTTCAGACAATAAATAACTGATGATGACATAAAGTGGCAAACTAATCTTACCTCCATTTTAGTGATGTATTGTAATTTTGACTCCCCTTAAATAAACTGTGAAATAGGCTTATATAACACAATATTGTAATTTAGTAATATTAAATATAGTTTTCTGCCAGTGGAGAGAATTACACAAATAGTGACGGATGGGAGAAGGAAGAGCAATAAAAGTAATAATCATTATTATTAATACTTTAATCTTATTTTCATAGTATTGAAGTAATAACTTATTTGTTGTGCTCATCCTTCTCTTGGATATTTGCTATTTGTGTAATTCTCCCATTGATGAAAGCCCATATTTAGATACTATCTTATACTTCAGCTTTTACACACTCTTTTAAATCTCACCCAGACATCTCATTAGGAGATAACCAATTAACAAATTTACCTTTAGAAGTCAAAAGACAGACATATTCTACGATTCAGGAAAAAAAAAAAAAAAATCACGTTTCTCCAGAAAGCTTTTAGAAAATGAATACTTCAAACCCAAAGAATTTCAGGGCTGAAAATTTGGCAGAGAAATCTCACATCACGCCATGTTATCTAAAGCAGTAAAAAAATAAAAATAAAAAACTGAACCAAAAATATGTAATGTTTTATATGTTGCTTTTTAAAAAAATATAGTGAAGGGAGAAATGTAAAGTATCTCTAAGTTCTAGGAATGCAATCAAAGGAGCATTAGATAAATAGTACACATACATGCACACAAACACAAACACACCACACATAACACACAAACGTGTGTGGGGGAAAAGGGCCCTTATTAAATATTGGAGACTTTGCAGGATAATACCTGATTTTTTTCCAGTTTTGATATTCTAAACAGATTTTAGGTTACAAAAATAACCTATTTTACACATTTAAAAACAACATGCATGGAAACGTCATATGAAAATAAATTCCACTCAGTGATGTAACTAGGTTGGCAAGAAAAACCTGAAATCTAATGTTGACAAATGAAAAGTAATACAGTGTGAGGACAAAGCTATAAATCTAAATGTTGTATGAGAAATTCATACCTAATATGATATATTTATTTGAAGCCAGATAGGTAAGATGTTCTTTTCAAAACATAGTGCAGTAAAGAAATTTACATAAAAGTAAATTATAAGAGAGTTAAGCATTCAAAAATTTTTCTGAGAATCTTGTTGTTGTTTATTAGACAAATGTCTCTCCACAATCTGCAATGAAAGATGTAGCAGAGAGACTCAATAAGAGCAAATAATTGTTTTTATCTACAATTAAATGACATGAACTGTGAGGATAAGAGGGAAAAAAATGTGAGTCATACACCTCTGTAGCCTTTACAAAGATGGTGAGAGGAGTTTTACAAGAAAGAATACTAAATATAGACTGGTATCATGCCAACTTCAAATTGCTATATTCAGCTCAATAAAAAAGTGACACAGAAAAAAGCAATCATGAGAATGAAAATATTCAAAAAATATGTCAAAAAGCACTTTTTTAAAGAAAGCGTAAAAATTACATGGAAATTCTCTATATAGTACCTTGAGAGACTAAATCTACTGCAGTTAGTCATGAGGGAAACAAATGACAATGACAGTAAGAATCTGAAAAGAATGAATTACGTTCTTATATGTCTTTCATCGGTTTGCTTGTGGGCATAAGACTTTCTGGGAAAGTAAAATGAAGCAATGACTAAAGTGCCGAGAATGAGTTATTCCTTCTTACTATCTAGAGAAGTGTAAGTTACTGTCAATTCTGAAATGATTCTTCAAAAACTTGCGTTTGCGCATGCATGCTCATTTATGGACAACTTTTTTGTTTGTTTGTTTACCATGCTTCTTTGTCATCAATATAATTAAGCTTTCAGATTCAAGACTGCTCTCATTTTGTACATTTTCCTTTGTTTTTTAACCCTACAAAGTATTTAATCAACACCCTTTTGCTTATCATTTTGCATTTTACATGACAATACCCTGGCTACACTTATCTAAACAATTAAAGGTAGATGGTGAAGACAGGCTATTTCACCATCAAGATCCTAGAAATATAACATTTAATAAATAGATCAGTGTTAAAATTTCATGGTGATATTTATCACTGACAACAAATCACATGAGGTGTTATTACATGGATAAAGTGAAGTGGTGAAGGTGTAATCACGAAGAGACCCATTGTGACAGGTAATACACAAACAAGTCAAAGAAGCTGACAGCAAAGGTCCTTACATTCAGCTATAAGGAAGCTGCAAAGAACAGCTCAGGCATCTGCCGCCCTACCTCCTTTAGGATAAATTTATCCTGGGCAGGAAACACTAAAATATTTTTCAGCAAACTATAGTCTGGATAAAATTAAATTCATTCACAAGTTCTGTGGACCTAATAAAGGCTCAATAAGAATAATTTATTGATTAGAGTTTAATGAGTATCTATGGCATATATAACATTTTAAATTTAATTCAGACAGAATACATATCAAAAGAGTGAAAATTAGTAATAAAAATAATGGTAATAATAAGTAGGGAGGGCTGCAGGAGGAAAGAGGAGAAAGGGAGGTTTCCTAATATTTAAGGAAAGTTTATGAGGAGTTGGTTTTGTTAAAAATATCTGATCCAGATTATTGCATGAGGAAAACGTGAAATAATTTCACTCTTTCAGAAAAATTACCTGAGATTTGGAGAAGCCAAACGGCCAAGAGCACATAGCTTGTCAGCAGAGAACCCCATTCTGGTTTAAACCTGCTCACTTAAGGACTAAATCCATATATAACATGTACTTGGCACCTAGCAAGGTACTCCAGATGCAATACTGAAGATATAGTCTGTTCCTTCCACACTTTAGTCTAGTGAAGACCCCCATAGAGCTCAGGAGTAGGTATAAGGGCTGTATAAACACAGATGATGGAAAAAGGAAGGACAACTCATGGAAAGCTGAAAATAGGAGATAGATCCCAAAATGGAATTAAAGCAGATCTTTTTGACAATAAGTTCATATTCTTAGTTTACCAGATGAAAATACAGCTCATATATCACAGTTATCCTCACAAAAGATAATTCCAGTATCTCTACTACCAAGTAACTAACTGATCATAGAAGATAATGCTGTGTAAGTTCTAAAGTGTTACATAAAAAGTGTTTTAGAAAGGGAATAAGATAACTGATTTACCAGGTAGACAAATAGGAGTTCCATGATAATAACTTGTTAGACTCTATTTTATGCCCAGTGCTGTAAATAGTTTCTAGTTCAAATAGATGCTCAATGACAAATTAATGAGCACTCTCAGTTTTATAGCTGCAGTTTTGTTGACTCCAAGGTTTGTGGTCTTTGTAAGGTAGTGCAAAGTACATGAATAAAATGATGCATATGACAGGAACAAATACTCTGCAAGTAGAAATTTTCCACTGAGTAGCTATCTCACAAACTGTTTAGTAAGTATTCAGTCAATATGGAACCATGAAGGTGTCATTTTGGCTTGCTGTACTCACACACACACAAAATGACAGTTATCCAAACAATTAAACCAGAAATAAATGTTAATCTAAATTATCTGAATAAATGGCCCAGTCGTGGAATCAGAACTCATACTATTGATATTAGAAGATCAACATAGTTATATATGAGAGACATATACTGAAAATTATAAAGCAAACATTCAGTAAAAGACTATTGCTCAGTATTTTAAAATTTCTATTGAATATTAAATTACTAAGTATATTTCAAAATGAGAAATTATCACCTTTGATAGTCTCTAAACAAGGGTCTGGAAAAGGTGATCTCGTCCTTTAGGTCTTTAGTCAAATGCCTCTTTATTAGCAAAAGTCTCTCTGGCCCCCTATTTCAAACTGTACATCCTGCTTCAACACTGCCTATACTCCCTTTACAGCTTTATTTTATTTTCTCCTTAGCAGGTAACAGTATCTAATATATTTTTTCTTTTAATATCTTACTTGGTCTATTTCTCTCACTAGAATCTAAGCCTCATCAGGGGAAGATAACTTACTGAATGAGCAATGTTGTAGAACCTTTTTGTTTCACAAAAGAAGAAAATGAGCATGTATTTGCTCATGACTTATCAGGGCTGGACCCAAATAATTGCATAAAGGTGTCTCATATATAGAATGTTACCTAAACTCAGGCTTTTAGCTGTAGGTAAAGTTGAAATCATATCTAATTGAAAGTCAGAATACCATAGTAGGAATCCTCACATTAACCTATAAAAGGATTTCAGAAATGTCTGTGTGGGTCAGATAAATAGGTCAAATAGATCTGGAGATACCTTGTTATCAAGAGCAACTGAGAATCTCCTTGAAAGAGAACACAGCCTATATGAGGGAGGAACACACACTGAACTTGACCCAATAACAAAGCTTTAGTCACAGGGAAAGAAAGGAAATTATCAGTGAAGTGTGGGACCAGTCACTCAGATTAATCTGGGTTAAGTTTCACATTTGAGTCCTGTGAAGCAAACAGAGTTGAAAAGGAGCTTATAAGTAAAACTGAAGAAGTTGTTTCAATAAATGACTAAGGCATTAGAGCATAAGTAGCCACCCTCTAGTAAAGCATAAAATAAAAAGTAAAGTGGGAGAGACAGAGGCATTCTTGCCAAACTCGGGAATGAATTACTGTGGTAACAGTTATAAAGGGCTTCAGTGCCTCAACTATGAAAGAGGATAAAACCTTTGACCCAGCAAATTCCTGACAGGAGATAGCAAAAACCTATGGATACAGTGGCATCTATGAGATATCAGATGTTCATAGAAGTAGCCAGCAGAAGGCTTAGAATCAGGATAAGAGGAAAGCAAGCATTAAAGGAAGCCAAGTGACAGTTGATTTGACTTTTGATTGAATTTACATTTGAACATGTGAAATATGTGCCTGGCACTCCTAAGAATACTTAGCATGTTTTGCAGAAGGCTAAGAAATGCATAAGCTAGAATATTTTAAGAACAAATTTAATTTGTTATTACTATTAATGTGACTCCATCTGTAACACCTATAAGACATCGAAATTCACATTAAAGAAAGAAGCATAGACCGGGCGCGGTGGCTCAAGCCTGTAATCCCAGCACTTTGGGAGGCCGAGATGGGCGGATCACAACGTCAGGAGATTGAGACTATCCTGGCTAACATGGTGAAACCCCGTCTCTACTAAAAAATACAAAAAACTAGCCGGGCGAGGTGGCGGGCGCCTGTAGTCCCAGCTACTCGGGAGGCTGAGGCAGGAGAATGGGGTAAACCCGGGAGGCGGAGCTTGCAGTGAGCTGAGATCCGGCCGCTGCACTCCAGCCTGGGCGACAGAGCGCGACTCCGTCTCAAAAAAAAAAAAAAAAAAAAAAGAAAGAAGCATAAAAACAAATCGAAAATAAAAACAACTACGTCTAATAATGTTCCAAGTTTGACACCATGTCAATAAGATGAAAACAGCAACAGTCTACAATATCATACTTTGTCAATTAAACTTCTGAGCACTAGTATAAAGTGATAATTAGCAAGATTCAAATGTTATTGCCTTAAGAACAAATTAGGGTATTCAGGCAGAAAGTAAGTCTATAATATTTAGTAATAACAAGTAGAAGTTGGAAAATGTCATGTAACTATTACAAGCACTTTTACCTACAATCATGACAATCTTTCTTTTACATTTCTAAAATCAGCTTAATTGAGATATAATTTATGTACAATTAAATGAACCTATTTTAAGTGAGCAGTTTTTCAAACACATATACCCAGGTAATTACTACACTAAGAGACAGAACATATGTATTATCCTAAAATTACCACGTGCTCCTTTTTAGTCAATCTTCCACAACTCCCCCTCTGCCAGACAACTACTGATCTCATTTCTAACATGATAAATTCTAATATTCTGTTTGAGAACTTCATATAAATAAAAGCATACTGTATTTAATATGTTGTCTCTGGCTTCTTTTGGTAAACTTTTTTTTTTAGAGCCATTTTCATTCTTGAGTATATCAGTAGTTCATTCATTTTTATTGCTGTATAGTATCCCACTGTATGGAAATACAGTAATGTGCTTACTCATTCTCCATCAAATTAATTTTTGAAGCAGGCTCCTCCTCCATATAGGCACCCTCCCAAAATCTCCTTTAGGAGTTTCACAAATGTAAAACAAAAACCCACTCATTATTTCTAGTGGAAAACTACATAAGTCACTGTTAGCCTGGAGGCAAATGTTATATACTGAAAACTGAATACCTCGTATAATGCAAATATATAAAATATATATAAATTATATAAATACATTACATTGTATATAAGTTATACCTAAATTAAGCTGATTTAAGAATATTTAAAAAACAGATCATCATAATTGACTTCTTTATGGATAAAAACGAGGTCATACCTTGAGGGAAGGACTACTTACAATCACAAAGAAAAGACTGATGGGCAGATTCCAATATGGCCCCAAAGATCCCAGTCTCCTGGGATTCTCACACTTTCTTATTTTGACCTGTTGTGTGTGGGCCCTGCTGAGTGACACAATTCTTCTGAGGCCATAAAAGGCAGGGTGGCATTTATTTCTATTGCTTGTGCTTATTCCATCTCTATTTCTATTATTTTTTGTTTATGCATGTGTACGTGTGTATGTTTGTGGTTTGACAGTGGCAGACGAATTTAAAGAATAAAGATTAATTTATTTTGTGTGACTGTAAAAGACACTATGTCTGTACTACTGGCATGTGTTTTGAAAAGACAAATGCTCTTGTGGAGCTATCTTAATTTTGTCTTGTTTTGCTTTGAGAGTTGTTTGCAGAAGGTGTGAACACAGGATGAAAAGATTTCATAAAGAATTCAAGGAGAGTTGTCATCTAATGCTGCAGATTATTTAAAACAACGCAAACTAGACCCTCCTGTTAATGTACATTTCTTATTCATTGCAAGATCTAGTAAAATCACCTTGTTGGAAACAGAAAACGAAGTCACACCTTGAGGGAAGGACTATTTACTGTCCCAAGAAAAACACTTTGGTGGGCAGCCTCCAATATGGCCCCAAACATCCCAGCCTCATGGAATTCTCATACGTTCTTATTCCCACCTGTTGTGTGTTGACTGTGCTTAGTGACTCAATTCTACTGAGGTCATAAAAGGCAGGGTGGCATTTCTTTCTGTTGCTCATGCTTATTTCACCTCTATTTCCTACCATGTCACAGGCGGTCCTAGTGAGCCCACATGGCAAGGAACTGTAGCTTAGACATGGATCCTCCAGACTGAGTCAGTCCTGAGGTGGCTACAGACACCAACTCCCAACCTTGACAATTTAATTGCAGCCTTGTGAGAGATTCTGAGCCAGAACCATACAGCTGAGACACTCTCAGAAACTTTTTAGTTGTTTTAATTCACTCAGTGTTAGAGTACTTTGTTGTTCAGCAACAGATAAATAGCAGAAAGCCTAACCTAGAACAAAACACAGAAACTGTAGTGATGAGTGTTAAGATTGAAGTGAGAAAGAAACTTATTCTGTGAAAACTTCCTAGGAATTGGGTCTGAACTCCCCAGAAACGTAGCTATATGACACTCATCGAAAAGGGTTAATGCAAAGGAGCTGCGAGCTAAGTGGGGAGATGTCCCAGAAGGTCCCAGGATGACACATGTGAGCCAGTAGACTAAAACTTGCCAAATGCAGCAACCAATTTAATGACCCTTTGGGTACACTTACTCATTGTTATCATCAAAACTACAGAAAAGGCTGTTGTAAATGACAGCTTGGCTTCTCCTTTTGTGAAGCTAAGAAGGGAAAAAAATTGTTTCGTGGTGGAGAGAAGGTATTGAAGGAAAGAACATTACAGCATCTCATCAATAAAGACTTGAGATCCCAGCTGCAGGTAACGGCCATGTCAGTTATAGGTGGCCAAGCAGAGGTTCAATATGTCTACTGGTAGTGAGAGGTGAAACCAGCTGGACTTACTGGGTCAAGTGGGGACTTGGAGAACTTTTCTGTCTTACAAGAGGATTGTAAAATGCACCAATCAGTACTCTGTAGCTAGCAAGGGGATTGTAAAATGCACCAATTAGCATTCTGTAAAAATGCATCAATCACCCTTGTGTAGCTAGCAAGAGGATTGTAAAATGCACCAATCAGTGCTCTGTAAAATGCACCAATAAGCAGGAGTCTAAAAGTAGCCAATCATGGGGAGGATTGAAAAAAGGGCACTCTGATAGGACAGAAACAGAACATGGGAGGGAACAAATAAGGAAATAAAATGTGGCCACCCTAGCCAGCAGCAGCAACCCACTTGTCTCCCCTTCCACCCTGTAGAAGCTTTGATCTTCCGCATTTTTTCCACTCCCCACAAAAAAATCTTGTTGCTGCTCACGCTTTCAGTCTGTGCCAGCTTTAAGAGCTGTAACACTCACCACGAAGGTCTGCAGCTTCATTCTTGAAGTCAGCAAGACCACGAACCCACCAGAAGGAACCAACTCCAGACAGAGGAGAATATAATGTGATGTGGCACTTTGAAAAGTGGAGCAAATAAGAAGAACCTAGAGTTGTATCCTAAAACAGTGCCTCTTAAACCATAATAGAAAACACCTGGGGATCTTGTTAAATAATGGAGATAATTCAAATAGTCTGGGGTCAGACCTGAGCGTTCACAGTTCTAGCAAGCTCCCAGGTGATACTCATGCTGCTTTCCATAAACTATAATTTGAGTAATAAATTTATATAGCACATGTAAGAGTGATTACTCATGAAGACATAAAGAAATAAAATATTGGAATGGACATTATTAGAAGCCTCAAATTCCTACAATTAAAAAGGTGAGAACTCAAAGTCATAAATATTTGGGTATTATTACAAGTATGACATCATCTTACATTAATAGACTGGTTAAACCTAGAAGAACAATATGCAAAAATATGGAAGAGATTAGGGATTTTGAAGCCACCAGTGGCTTCAGAGCTGTGTTCTTATTCAAAATATGTCTATATTTATTTAAGGCTATATCATGAATAGTCCTGTTTTAATATATATGACAGACTTCACATTAATACAAAGAGATTGGGAATTCTCTAAAAATTTTGGCAGACAGAGAACATTTTTGATCTTGATCCAGAGAAATGTTAATGAATGATTTTAAAATGAAGGGAAAATCTTGAAGCAAAATATGGTTTTCCATAAAAAAAAAAAAAACTAAGCCTATTTGTAACCTTGAAAAAAAATGTATTTTTTTCTTATTGCATAGACAGAACACAGGAAATCTACAATTTCCAAAATATTTCCTCCCCAAATGGTGCTTTCTCTTTTCATACAAAGCATTTCTCTCTCAATGCCATTACACTCTTTTGCTTTGTTTTAAAAACATTTATTCAGCACCTAGCAAAATTAAGTTATTAAAACAGAAAGTATCGAAATTTTTCCCTTTCTTCCAATAAGAATAAACTCTTCGTATTGTGCTTCCATCTTTTCTACTTATTTTAAATCATTTATATCAGTTGCCATCCCCTTCCAAATAAATTATAGCCCGTTACGTAGACTATGCCTAAACGAGCAGATTATATAATCTACTTTACTATAATTACAGTGGACACTTTACTTCTAGTTTTGAGAAAACATTTGTTTTCTATGTATTTCCCTTAAATATAAATAAAGGAGAAATTATATTGCACATGTCTTCAGTAAAACTGAAGTGTATAACGTTTTTGCAGTCCTTGTTAGTGACACCAGAAGTGCCCTTTTACATTTCAATTTTCATTTAACTAAATTCAAAAAGATGAAGCACCTATGAAATTATGATCAATGATTAATACCAAATCAGTCTAAACACAAGCAAGGAGCTTAATAAAGCAAAAATAAAGTGATGCTATTTAAACCTGAGTTTTCAGTTAATTTATTTTCTTTGAACTGCTGATAGCTTTGAAAGGCAGATATAGAAATGCCTTCGATAAAATGCTACATTTCTCAAACAATCTGCTATGTTGTTGGAGTTTAATGGCTGGCACCCTAATGAGAACGAATGGCTTACAATCTTCCAAGACTGACCCACTTAGTCATTCACACCATCCATCGAATGAGAGACTGCTTCAGAGGTACAAGGTCACACCCTTGCAACAATTATTCTGTCTAATGAGGTGTCACAAGAAATCTACTAGTTCAAAGGTGTGTGGTAAGGGCAGCTGGGGATAAAATATTTGGTGTCCTTGCACCGAAGTATAGATACACATTTCTGAGCAGATCTTTGTCACAGAACCAAATTAAATAAAAAATGCTACTTAGTTATGGAATCATTTGCACTTTAAAGAGATAGAAGTGATATGAATTTTAGTTTCATGTTGTCAAGGAGTTGGTTGGGGGGGGACCTTCAGGAGACATTTTTCCCCCAAAAGCTCAATGACAGGTTGACTTGATTATTCAAATGATAACTATTTATAGGAGATAATTAGACCATATGTTAACCTCAGAGTTTAAAATAACCAATTTGCTTATACTGTGTGGTTCTTGTCTAACTCTGTAGAGGTACAATTTTCAGAGTAAAAATGAGGCTTAGGTCAAATCAAAGCATCCATTAACATATTACTGTGTCTACAGAAATCCATAGGACTGTATTAATTATCTAGGCAGCTGATGTAAAGAATAAAGAATTTTTTTAGTGTTAATTGCTAATTAAAGAAAATTAATGGTGAAAAGTAAATTAAAAATAAAGAGATGAACTATAAAAGATAATGAGGCAATTTACAACTAATTGAATAGCTTTACACAAATTTTCCCTCAAAGAACCAACAATTACTTCCAAATAAGTTGGAAAAATCAGTGATAATTCAGTAAGCTTCTTGGCTCTAAATTTCTGCAAAGTGAAGCAAAGTAGGACCCTTTAAAAACATGTTTTCTTCTCAGTTGGTACACCAAATAGGCTAATCTTCCATAGACAACTGGGTTCTTTTTTGGGGGGCTCATTTTGCTACACAGATACAGAGTCATGTCTATGATTTAAATACAATTTGCCTATATTATTTAATATTTCTGGGTACATTAAATTTAATTGATTCACAATTATTATTATATATTTTATAATAAAAAATTAGAATTATGTACATATGTCAGTGATCTGCATTAGCTGTTTTCCAAAGCACATCTTAAAGTGCATTTTAAAATAATCTTTCTATAAGCTCTAGCTACTTCACTAGTGGGGGGAAAGAAGCTAATATTCCATTATATATCAGAGTACTTTTTCCATTACATATTTAAGATAAGATGTTTTAAAAATTAAGAACATAATATGATATCTTATAATAAGATTGTCAAGTGTATATCAAAGACTGCGATCTAAAAGAGAAAGGACCAGAGACTGTCATTGCCTCCACCCCTTAATCGTGTGATTTGTAGTGCATTTCTTTAAAACATTATTGAAGCTATTTTCCTTTCAAATCAATTTTTTCTAATCCACCACAGTTATATACACACAAATAGATACATGTGTTCATACCTACATTTGCTTTCTGACTTATTCCTACAAAAACACGTTAAGTTAGATAATAGGATGACTGTTTTACAGATGAGAAAATGGAAGTTTTCTGACACTAGTAACTGTCTCAAGTTCAGTAATCCAGTAAGTACTGAAGCTGGAACGGAAATCTGAGTTTGACTACTTATAAATCTCAGGTTCTTTAATAAGACAGAACTTACATTGAACACAAAAAAAAGTAAAAGTTGTTAAAATTTTCCAAAGCATTTTATGTCTATAAGTAACATATATGTTATACCCATATATACACACATATAGGTTAGTTAACTTACTTCCATTTACTGAGGCCCTGTCATACAGAGGCACCAGATTAAGCCTTTAGAGTCAAATAATTACAAAGGTATATTTTGTTCTAAAATAATGTTTTACAGTTATAAACAATAACTAATTATAAATGCAGTATAAATTAAAAGAAACAAATAATAGGCCAGGCGCGGTAGCCCACGCCTGTAATCCCAGCACTCTGAGAGTTCGAGGAGGGTGGATCACGAGGTCAGGAGATCGAGACCATCCTGGCTAACACAATGAAACCCATCTTTACTAAAAACACAAAAAATTATCTGGGAGAGGTGGCGGGCGCCTGCAGTCCCAGCTACTCTGGAGGCTGAGGCAGGAGAAGGGCGTGAACCCGGGAGGCGGAGCTTGCAGTGAGCCGAGGTAGAGCCATTGCACTCCAGCCTGGGTGACAGAGGAAGACTTCATATCAAAAACAAAACAAAACAAAACAAAAACAAAACAAAGAATAATTATGGAATGGCATAATTTAATGATTATATTCATTATTTTGTAATAAGCAGGAAATTGAATAAGTTAACCCATGATTCCACATTGAGTGTAATGATAAACATCCCTAAAAGCTGGTAGAATGTGAAAAATTAGAACCTGGTAGTAAAGAATGGGAAGGTAAAGAGAAGAAATTTACTTTGTCAGGGATAAAAGGATTTATATATATGAGAACTGGCTAAACTCTAAGGTACTAGCCTCATAGTTGTTAATAATATCTGCCATTAATATTAGAATAGCGTTTTGTTACACTGCATGAACATGAATAACATGTGCAATACATGAGACATGACTGGTAGGAAAAACCAAGTCTTTGGTAGTATATGTAATTTTCCCAGGTTAGTCAAATAAAACATAAATATTTATAGGTGTTTTTTAAAGGGGCTACTTCTAACAGCCGAAAACCATTATGTAACTATCTTTGTGTGATGGTTATTACAGGGCCCTATCTAGGTTATAGCCTTGGATTTATTTTCCATACACACACACACACACACACACACACACACACAGACATATATGTCCATATATATATATGTGTATATATATATGACCAAGGATTGCTGGAGGAAACAAATGCTTCATTACAAATAGTACATAAAAGGGCTCCAAACACAATTTCTCTCCAAAATATGTTACTTGGTACCAAGACTGCCCGTTACAATTGTTTATCATCTGCAAATAAACATGTTACTATCTTTATATCCTATAATAACTCAATATTTTATTTGATTTTGTTTATCAAAAGGAACTTTGTAACAACCTATGCTTTGAATGAATATGCTTTGAGCACTGTCAGGGTTTCACTCTTCAAATAAATTTACTTACTTAATGTAATGATTCACCATTTGACTCCAAATAAACTGGTATTTTCTTAGCATTTAAATATCAAATTAGTAGAAATTAAAAAGTGCAGTTGGACTTCATTTAATATCCACTTTAAAATAATGCATGACTTGAAACTTTGTTAAGGAGTTAAAACAGCTCATTTAGATTGGAAAATATTTTTAATTAATGTATTCTGCACTTAAACAGCGGGTTCTATAATGTAACTGCAATGGTAAGCAAAGATATCATTAACTTCCGCCAGAAGCCCCAGATTTAGGAATATCGGCTGTAATTAGAAAAATTAAAGCTACACTTCAGAATTAATTGAAATTATTAATGTATTTACTGTTGCATTATTTACACCTAGAATGTCAGCAAGAAACATAAACTTTCTAGTGAATAATTCTATAGTTTATATTAAGAACATAACAGGACTTGCATTGAACACTGGGTCTTTCTAGGTGGGCCTTCTATAAGCTTTCATCGTATTTTGATTATCTGGACAATTTCATAAAAACTCTTTGCTGGGAAAGCATGAGGGCTAATGCATTCTTGATGGATGGGTATGACATAGTATATAGTCATTTGTTTCCCTCATCAAATCTACCAGCAGGACTCACTGCAAACTGAGATATTCTTATCGGACAATTGACTGTGTATGGAGTGACAAGAAAGCCACAGATTGAGGTCCAGTTTTCTAAATGCAGGAAACAAAACATGAAGAAATGTGAATTATAACTGTAGAGTATCAATGTTGTTTTTGTTATTATTTGATTTTCCTTAGATATTACTCCAAACTTGAAGATATTATATTCAGTTTTACATAAGTATTATGCATTTTGAATTTGCTAGCTCAAAGTAAACATTTCTTCAGAAAGTAAAATTAGCCGAACATTAAAATTTTAAGTAAATAAAACTCTGCTCATGATTTCTGATTGGAACTCACCAATACAGCAAATGCGGATACGGCAACATGGAAGGGCATAATGGTAAAGAAATCACAGCAACATTTTAGAAATCTTCTATAAAATGTTACAGTTTGGGTTATTCTGTGAAGAAAATAAAATTATCCAAAAACCAGTCACATTATTTATTGCACAGAAAGCTGGACTGGACGTTGTCACCTGGATTCTAATTTCATCTTTACTTCTGAGAAACTAGTCATAAAAATTTGGCATTCAACATTATGGAGCCTCTTCTTCCTCATTAGTGAAATTAAATGTTTTGAACCATTTGTGTGTGTGTGTGTGTGTGTGTGTGTGTATGTGTGTAGATGGATAGATGGAGAGGTAAATAGGTAGAAAATCCAAACTAGAGTAGATAACAAAATATCTGAATCACCTACTATAGATTCAGAGAGTAAAGGAGACTAGTAGATGATATAAAGAAAGGAAGAGAGAGAATGTATGACACTACCAATTTTTGAATGATGAGGAGTAAATAGGTAAAATAGAGAATACAAACTCCAGTATCTATTCTCCTGTTCCTCTTATTAATAACAGTAACTCTCAAATTTTAGCTAGGTACATAACTAAACAGCTATAGGACTATATTTCCCAGCTTCACATATAACTGGGTATGACCACTTATCTAGGTTCAATGGCACTGACATGGAAATTGCTTTGTGCAAGGAAATTGGACCTGTCTATTCTCCTTGATTTCAATTTAGTCCATGATCCAAATCTGACCCTGTAGATGAGGACCATTCCCTAGGTGATGACTGAGCAACGTGATGGCAGAAACCTGGATCTACGAATGACAGTGAAAAAAACCATGTCATCCCATCAGCCTGAACTACTCACCTTAAGACTGTTAATGACTATAATTGAGTTATTATCTGAGTATAATGATTATAATGACTAATAATTCCGCTTTGTTTCAGATACTTGTTTTGGAAGTCTTATGGTTACAGTAGCTTAGTCTTTAACTTATACAACAATGAAAGCTGAATATTTAAATTATAATGTTTACTTTTCTACTGCAGTGTAGCATATGGGTTAACAACTACTTTAAATGTATTTGATTTGATATTAATCAGGAATTCTGACATATGACTCCAAAACTTGGGGACAGGGTGGTCAAGAATTCTTAGACTGTTTATTCTATGGGCATAAATAAATAGGCAAAGAACCACTGTTTGCCAGGACAAATATTGCAACATTTTCTTCAAAGTTTGGTCATGAAAATTTCCACTATTCTTCTATTCATTTGGTTGTTACTTAATCAGAAAACTCAATTTTAAGATTTAACACAGATTGAAATGATTCAAGATTGCTCTATTTTAAAAAATAGCCTATTTTTCTCCTTCAATTATCTGAAGTTTTCATCAATAAGAGAAGAGCTTGATTATTTCCCCTTCTAATCAGAGGCTTTTACGCTTCCCAGTTATTTCAATCTCCCCAACAGATCAGCATCAATAATCATCACGCTTAATCACTGACTCAAAGAAGCAATCTCCCAATATTATGGGTTCTTCAGATCATAGGAATATTTTACTATTGATAATATCAGCATTTTCATAATTGCCACATTATTTTTGGTTTGTGACCTAAAGAAAGTGTTCATGTAATATATTTAAAGGTTATTTAAAATACAGAGATGGAGGTTGTAATTATATTACTTACTTTATTTTATGACATAGTATTTAAAATCTGAATTATATTTCCTAAGACATATCAAAATTGATGAACTTAAAATGACTTGTTTAAACCATTATATAAACCAATTTTATTTAAATATCTTTTTAAATTGGTAATTCCACAGCAACTTGGTCATATGTTATATAAATACCAATAAAAGAGTTTTCTGACATTTCTTACTATCAAAGCTACACTTTAAAAAATCATATCATATACACTCTCCCTTTTTAATTTGCAACATTCTTTTCAATATAGATTTTATGCTGTATAATGTGTGCCACAAGCCTGGAAAATACACCCGATTTCTTAAGATTGATGAGAGTAACTCCATACATGCCATACCCAACAGATGTTACGGCAACATCTCCAGCAACAAAGACCTGGAGCTCAGCCAATCTGTGAGCAACAAAGTACATGCCTACAGAGACCAGGCTAAGTAAGAAACCCACACAGCTCCAGAATGGTGAGCCAAAGGTAGCTGACCACTTCAGAGTTGGCAGGGGAGACACAACATAAAATTTTGCTAGAGATCATTACTTTGTATGGCAGACATTGGCTGCTGCTGGGAAACAACAGAAAACTGATCAATTTGTTGTGCAGCATAATATAGTAGGTGGTTCATCACAAGCAAATCCACAAAAACAGAGGTTCCTCAAAAGTTGGATTTCATGGTATATATGTTATTAACTAGAAAGTCTCATACAGAGTACCGTATATGATACTCTGAAATCAGATTCAAAATTAGTGCCTGAAGAGAAAATGCATATAATATTACAAAATATGAAACAGCCTCTCCAACAGAGAAAATGCAATTATAAATCTTCATTATCACATCATTTTCATCATAAGCTAACTAAATTATTCAATTTAAACTTCGAGGTGTTTTTAGCTTTATTATAAAATTCTACAGGGGAAAAATAGCAAGAAATAAAGATGAAAAGGTAGTTTGCAATTTAGGTAATGAAGATTCCTTTATGTCACACCAAGATTTTTTTCTTAACATTATTCTACATTAAATTAAAAATAATAATATTTTAATCATGATGATATTTGCATTTTAAAATCTCCATTGGTGGCAGAAAAAAAGAATAGAGAAAGTAAGGTAGAGTCCGGGAGACAGTAGATAGCCATCCAAGTAATATTTGGTAAGGCCTTGAAGTAAAGTTATGGCCAAAGGGAAGAATTTGATTAAAAAAAATAAAACTTGGCCTGATAAGACTTGGTCACTAATAGGTATCATATTTATGGTAGGCTCCTACTGTGCTAAATGTGGAGGCCACCATAAATTTGATGAGACAACCTACATTTCTAAAGTAATATACTGACTTCAGTTGCAAATTTTGCTTATTTTAGCTAAATAACTGGACCTACTACATCTGTTTGCCTGTGGATACCTAATCCAGTATATCTTGTACTATATATATTGCATTTTCAAATTATATTGCATACAATGATTATATTAAATTTCTAGAATAGTGACTACAAAACAAAAACTTTGGACCTGAATTTTATATCTTCTTTCTTTGTAAAAAGAAAGGAAATACAATTGTATTATTGCTGATGTGTTAAATATTTGAGGACTTCTTTGTGTTGCTTTTTTAACCACTGCTCCTTCTCCAAGCTTTTCAGTGACAGAAGGCAAAAACTCTAGCTCATAACAAACAGTTTAAGAGTTTCACAGTTCCATGAAGGTCTCCAGTGGACAAGTCTGCAACATCAAAAACTGCCCAGGCTGGCATATTTTCTACTCCTCAGTTCTCATTTACAACTGAAAATTCATTGAATTTTCTTAACAAGTATCAGAAGACCTTAGGGAAGAAAGGAGCTGTCTCATAGGGGAAAGGATAATCCAATTACCCTGTTCACTAAGTGTTTACTATCTTTCACACCTGAAAGGAAGAGATTTGGTGCTGTTGATATATATGTCACAAAACAACTCAACTTTAACTTTCTATTTCATGTATTTTAACTTTCTATTTTTGTATCTATTTTATGTGCCCCTCCTAATGTAGGGAAAAAGCAATTTTGTATTAGGCTACCAGGTTTCAATCAATACACATGCAGCATTTCTCATATATTAGAAGCCCAACAAATGCTTACTGAGAATTATTTTATTCAACTTTTTAAAAAATTTTGATGAATATGGAGATAACAGTTTAACTTTCATCTCCAGGTAATCTGAAGATTAAACCATGAGTTATGTTGTAACTCTGTGTCAGGTGAGCAGCCATACTAGATATAAGAACAGTGATCAACGTATGAGAAAGACAAATAAAGAAATAAAAGTAATTTACGGTTACAATTAAGTAACATTTCAACAAATTTAATACAATGTGATGGAGTGGTGTAAATAAGGGACAGGATAGATGGCAATGAGGCATAGGTAATACACAGTTCACCACAAATAATTGTAATTAAAATGACTCTCAGAAGGCCAATTTTTGGTTTTCTGCTTCCTACTCATTTCTTTGCTGATTATAATCAGTATCCTTATACTTTATCTTGCATCAGTTAATCACAACAGTCTCATTTCATTATTATGTGGGGCATGCATTAGAATACTCTGAATTATAGTACCTGGCAGATGTGACCCTATTGATCCTAAATATCGCTTCACTCCACCATGAGCTTATCTTCCCTACCTCTGCATTGCTATTCCACCATCCCTCTCACATGAGGTAAACTAACTCAATACTCTTGGTTGGTTCAAAAATTGTGGCTTTTGGTCATGAATTATCAAGTACAGCAAGGTGTTTAAGGAGCTGATATACCATAAAATCTGAGGCCAAGAGGCTGTAGATGTTGGAGTGGTGGGAACCAAATGAATTAATCTCTCCAGGAAAAGGGACCTGAGCTTGAAGAGCCACCCCAGGGAAAGGCAGAGAGCACAGCAGGTTCTCTTTCTGCCAGATTGGAAATCCCAAAGGAAGAAAAAAAAAAAAAACACTTAGAAGCGTTTGTACGCTTAACTCTCAACTTTGGGAGGAGATACACTGGAGTTAGTTTTCCTTGATGTGATTTGCCCTCTGCCTCTTTGTTCCCCTGGGCAGCACTTTTACAATATCTGTCTTCCTGTATTCACATATATGATCATTTACTTATGATAACTTGTGCTCACTTCATTTGAAAGAATTTGTATTATAAAAGTACATCTACAATTTCACACTTTTTTTGCTTTTCATGTACAGAATCTAGAAAACTGTAGCAATTCCCTTCTGTACTAATATGCACATCTGGGAAAATACGTTATTAACTTCAGGCAACTTAAGCTTTATGTGCTTTAGTTTCCTCATTTATAAATCAAAGATAATGACTGTACCAACTTCACAGGAATGATATGGGTATAAACAAGTTAATGCATGGAGAGCACTTAAAATAGTGACTGGCAGATATGAAGCAGTCAATAAGTGTTGGCTATTATTATCACCTTCTATCTGAAGATTTCTCAAGAACTCATGAGGTGGTATATAAGACATAAAATTCAAGAAACTAAGAAGAATAAAAAGATTATAGTGATCCTGAAACCATCTCTGATTTGGTAACAAAAAGTTGTAATTACATACTTCTTTTAATTCCACTACAAGAAGTGATAAACCACATATGAAATGTGGATTATTACATGGATGAGAGGGTTGAATGAGTTGTAAGAGAAATGCACAATACAGACAATAGTATAATCTATGTAATAATGTTAATAACATACCCTTTAACATGTTCATAAGGCCAACACAGTCATTTCTGTGTGTCACCATTGGAAGAAAGAGAACTGATGAGTAAGGGAGGAAAAAAAAGCCTGCCATGGTAAGGACCATATAATATCTTCTGACCTAGCTTCTTCACCTCTGTATTCAGCAGACATTTGACTCACACCAAAGCATTCTTGAATATGGCCTGAAATTCCTTTCTTTTAAAATAGCTATCTATATCTGTATTTATAATACCATCAGAATCTCTCTCAGAATGCACTGATATAATACTTTAAAAAGCCAATATTAATGTGTCCTAGTGAATGTGTAATTTGTTTTATTAAATACTGGCATGTTTTCCAAGTGGGAGAGGTGTATGGGAAAACAGGAAGACTTCGAGCCCCTAAAAACATAAAAATAAAAATAAAAAGGAAGGAATATCCTCCTGAGGGGCAGGAAAATGGGAGAATAAAGCACTAGACTTAATCCCTGAGAACAATTATACTGCAAGAAAACCTTATTGCTTTCAATCACACAGGTATCAATGATGAGGCTAAGCTATTCTTTCAGAGCTAACCACATATGTTTTCTAGGAGAAAACAAATGGCTAGCACATATGACACAGAATAAATACATCTATTCAGAGGAGTTGCCACTGGAATCCTTACACGCTAAAATTATAAGCCATGGTCCATTGAAACAGGTACCATAGATAAATGTTAATTGAGAACTAATTAACTGCATTATATAATAAAATAGGAAATTACAAATGAGAAATATTTTTTCTATACTTGTGATGCACATAATTTAGCTTGAAAATTTACAAGTATAAAAGTTTTTGAAGGTGAAACAATATATCATCTTGGCACTGTCTTTCAAAAGTTCCTGTTCAGTAGTACTTTGATGAGGGTTTTCAGGGGGAATAAAATGGGACACTCTTCAAACTTAAGTCATACATGTTTCCATGATTATTTTAAGAGAAATCAAGACTTGAACTTATGGTAAGCTATTAACTGCAGCAATATCTAAAAATCCCACTACATTTCTAAACATTTAAATTGCACTTTTGCCTTCCTCTTTGGTTATTTGATCCAAAGTACACATTATAAGGCCTCTTATAAAAATATCTCACCTCAAAAGGTACAGGAAGAATTTGCTCATTTTTCTCCGTCTATGCTCTTTCCTGAGAAAACCAAAGCACTTCTATTTTGCTTTGGTGATAGCTGAAAATAACATGAGTCTTGACTGTAACTGGTATTGTATTCTATGAATTTGGAAATATAAGGGACTGGTGCATAGATTTATTTGTGTTTTTATACTGCGTCAATATGAGGATAGTATGGTGTATTTTCATCATGCTTTACTGCCTTTCTAGAACTTTGGAGAGCTGAACACACATAAGGAATTAGCACTGGAGTGATAAGATGATGAAGGGTGCCAAGAAATTCCAGTGGAAAACAGCATAGACTGCAACTGCCTAATAAGCAACACAGCTTCCACCCAGGTTCTAAAAGCAATGTCCTTGACTCAGGATGACAGCAAAAGAGAAGGACAATAAGGTAAATGTAGTTATGTATATGGAAATTTTTCTGTGACATAAAGGAAGAAATGCCTTAGGGAAGAGGTTCCTTTTTCTCTATGGAATCAAAAATTTTATGATAACGTGGATACATTTCATAAGACCATAAGATGGTCACAGCTGGGTAGTTTTGAATTGCTGGCACATGGCTGTTGTACACAGCACTCCTTGACACATAGGAGACTCAATACATATTTGGGACTAGATTATATTATATGGTTTATGCTGCCATATTATGCATATTGGATAATCCTGACTAGTGATTCTGACTTGACAACATGTACAAGTTTGAAAATAGAGGAAGGTGCAACTTCTACAAGTAGTTTGAAAATAGAAGAGGGTACAGCTTCTAAGAGTAGCGCATAATGTGAATATGGTACCTGAATTATTATCCTGTCCTTGATTTCTGTAGCAAAATCAAACAGGAATTACTATGGTTCATGAAAAACTGTCCTTCTCAATGGTTCTAGATGATTACATTGTTATCAACAGGAAAAAAAAAAAATAACGGAAAAGTGGCAAGATAAAAGTGTGAGCCAGACTTCCCCAGAAATCTGATGACCACTTAACCCCAAGGCAAAAAGACTTATCTTTTATCCTGATAACCATTTGGGTGAAGAATAAGAAATGGAAGAATTCTGTCTCTAGCGTGAGATTAATGAGTCACTCCTTCTACTATTCTCTACCCCCTCCATCCTTTTCCTCTGAGTAGAATTTCTAACTTTGATTATAAAGATTTTAGGTCAATTATTGGGAAAAAATCCCAAGGATGCTAGCTTACATGAGTATTTTTCCTAAATTCTAAATAAAGATCTTTGGTAAGTGGACTACACTGGTTCAAATTTAGAAACAGGAAACATTCCATTGCTTTTTCTTTCTTCTTTTTTTTCCCTGGTTCTGTGCTCTAAATTAACCTTTCCTGGAACTTGAGATAAAATATGATGTTTGGGTTATTTTCTTTGTGGTGTAAAGAAGCTATATCTAGGCCTTTGTCCTAAGTGACCAAGGACTATCTAACCAGATAAGGGAATAGAATCATTCCTATGATATATATGCCATGTTACATATGTGTAGTAGTAAAAAAAATGCATGTGAACACAATGCTTGCCTGGCTTCGTTCTCTGTTCATGTAGCTGCTGAAGGAGTCCCCTTTTTAACACAAACTACATTTGAGAACTATAACTTTGGACAGTTTGCAAAATCTATAATTCACAGAAGTTTCAATATGATGAATGCATTGAGACTTCTGTAGCTGATTACTTAAATATTTGCAAACTTAACTTAACAAACTGATTACTTAAATATTTGCAAACTTATTTCAAAAGTTCATGAATTTGATATTTAATCATAATAATTTAATTGTTCCCTTACAGAGTAAATCAGATAGTATTATACATGCAATGACTCATACAAGGCATCCCAATGGAAAAGACATACATTTAATTTAAGCCATCTGTGATCTCACATGAAATGTATATAATCAAATATGAAATTATTATCTTCCTGTTTAGCATCTAATGTAAGTAAATGTATTTGAGAATACAGAATAAAATGTTTTTGCTTTATGGCTATTTCAACTTTAAAATATTTACTTTTTATAATATGGTATTTAGAAAATACATGGACTCATTATAAAAGGCAAGGCTTTGGTAATATGGTATATTGTTGAACTTTCATTTAAGAACTAATTAGAGAGCAATTTGTTATGTTACATACTAGTCTAAGTTATTTCTTTTTGACTGTTTGATTATTATACATACACTTTCAAACTTTTGAGTACACCATTTTCAATTTCCTATTTTGAAGAGAGCAGATGTATTTAAACACACATACATACATAAATGCTCATATGCAAACACAAAATAAAATGCAAATCAAGTCGCTACAATTAATCAGCTATATTGGCTATATTTTACAATTAAAAAAAAATAAGTATAACATGATCTCCCAGACTTCAATTATTTAAAGTGTACATTTCATAGAGACACATATCTACTTGCTGCAACTTAAATGTTCATATCACATATAGAAAACAATTGGCCATATTGATTTTCATTGAAGAAAAAAAAGTTTTCAATTTCATCAATTATATCACACAAATTATACTGAGAAATAAATTCTTGGTTTTCTTTAAGAAAAGCAAGCATTTAAAATTAACATTGTATGTATTCCTTCTCTGTATTCATTTTCCATGATTAGAAGATTTGTTATTACATATTTTAAAGTTAATGTATTGTATCCTACAAGATCAATGAAATTATTTTATTGATAATGTAGTTAGAGGTGTATAAATTATTGTCTATGTATTTACTTGGCAATATAGCATGTTAGATGGTACTGAACAAGGATGGAAAACCTCTCTGTGAAACTGGGATATCCAACCCACTTTGATATTTTTTATCTTTGAAGTTCTCAATTTCCTCTTTAAAATGCAAGGGTTCAAATCATTTTTTCTATGGTTCTTTCTAGCTCTTACAGTCCACATGTATGTAAGGAATAACATACACTTATTTAAATTGTGCATATTAATCCAAATGTGATCTTGCAAAATAGCATATATAGAGATTTCAGACTGGGAAAAAGGAAGACCAAAGATACTAAACATCCCCTTTTACTTATTTTCTTCTCATATCCTTCTGATATTGGGTACAATAAGTAATAAAATGCAAAAATAATTATCCATGTAATATGTTGTCAGTGGCAGCAGTATAGGGTAATTTAGAGAAACTTGAGTCCACCTCCTTCCTTCCATAATCTCCATCCTGCTCCTTCAAAAACACTCCAAATAAACATTCAATCTCAATCTACACAAGAGTGTCCAGGCACTGCTGACCTGACTTCAGGACAATTTCCTTAGCCCCCTTTCAAACAAGATGGCTGCCCCAACTCCTACAGAATTCTTAAACTGCCACGGTATAATCTGAGGATTTGCAAAATGCAACTTCAGTTATATTCAGTATATTAGTCACATAGCTTGAAAGACTTTCAAATTGCTAAGTCAATTCCTTTACGTGACACAGGTACAGAGTCCCGATTACCTCGTTAGGATCACACTTCCAATTGTAGTGATGAAAGAAAAACTCAAAACCTTTGTTACCACAATCACATAAGTGTTCTTCTAATGGGTAATGTTCATTTTTTTGATTCTTCATTAATTCTTCTACATTCAGTGAATTATAGGAGTTTTGAAAAGCTTGTTAAAAGTACAGTTAATGTCTGCATTGTTTGATTGTATCAGGGGAGATTTATTGACTCTTTACTGATGCCAAATGCTTTTGAAAATCCTAAAAAATTAAAACAGTGAACCGACAGTAGTGGTAAAGAAACTGCTCTTTAATACATAAGAAGATAAGTTCAAATGGCATTGAACTGGGTACAAAATTCTACTCATTCAGTTTTCATTATAACTTTTAAATTAGCATTCTTGAATATTTATCCTATCATTTGCATTGTTAAAGTTTATTAAATTCAGGATAGGTGTAAGCCCAAAAATATATTACTGAAATTAAAGTATTTCCTCCAAACAACAGAGAGGTCTTGAAATAATGTTATGTGCTGTGTTAAATGTGAGACATAAATAGATAGTAGCTAGATCAATACAGAAATATTGATAAATATATTTAACTATGTAATTTTGAAAATCAAATTTTTTTCAGAAATTTCTAAAAAGACATTAAGTAGGTATGTTTCAAACATGTAACATGCATTTCAGGTCACCTATTCTCAAATTATCATATAAAACCTGTTCATTCACCACCCTCTACCATAATCCAGTTTTAGAAATGTAAAGTTACATTAGTGATACTTCTCTAACTGCAAAACAGTTCACACCAGTGATAACCACAATAATTGCCATGTGCACTATTAGTCATTCCTAAAATTTTCACATAGTATTCTGCTAATTCTTGATATAACCAGCAATATTTTAGCTTTTCACTTACTCTCAGCATTTTTAAAGAAAAATGTGCATTTGCAGAACTCTGCATCTGCATACATTTGGATTCCTGCATCCTACTAGTAATACACAGGAAAGATATAATGGCATTCCATAAAGAATACAACAAAAAAGTTATGAATAGCTCAACCTTCCAATATCACATCTAATTAGCATTGTTTTCTTTCTAAATTAAGTGTATTTAGTAAATAGTAATCATGCATTGAGTTCCATAAAACATAAGACCATGTGGTCAAAAAAATCATCTTTATGTTGCTATAGTTACAAGAATAGACTTGTAAATTTTATGTTAATATTAAAAGAAAAGAAAAATATGTTTGCCTTCACCAACTGCAACTGTAAGCAAATGCAGGTATACAGCACTTTATTAGAAAGAACTCCTTTAGTAAGCACATGTTAAAGGAATTAATCATTCATTCCCTGCAGACTGCTTATGTATTTCATCGGGCCATTATCTGATCTGAATAACAAGAACAATTGCATAATAAAACACTTTACTGCTGACACTAGCAACTTTCTTCTCAACTTTAAAGTTGCAACTACCTCTGTACAGGACAGAGAGCTGGTGGCCAAAAAGGTGACAATTTAATCACCCATCCTGCTTTGACATTTTTATCTATTATTATATAGAGACAGGGATCAAATGCATGTGCAAGCTTTACTAGAAACAGCTTTCATTCAGGCTATTTTCCTTAGCACTGTGACATAATTACAACAGAGGCAGAATGTATGTCATGTTAGTTTTAATGTTATTTACAAATATTTGCTTTCAGAAATTCAAAAAGAATGAACAAATTTGTCATGTCTTCTCTACTGTGTAAAATATGTCCTATACTAATATATGTAATAACATGTTTGAACCACTGTTAAATTTGCCCTGTAAATTAACATGTTTGAACCACTGTAAAATTGCCCTACTTAGGTACAATCTTCCCCTTCATTTTTTAATAATTAATTTTTTTTTTCAAATCAGATACCCTCTCAGTCACATGAGGTCAGAAATGAGTAGAGGTCATGTGCTATAATCCAAATCTGATCAGCCAAGGGCTTCATTTTAAATCATTTAAATTCATTTTTAAACCAGTAATAGAAATGGCAGCTAAGAGCAGTAATATCACTAAGAAAACTCATTTGGATGAGAAATTAAATAATAATCAAGAAACAATGACACATCTTTCTCAAATGATTCCATATATAACTTCATGTCAACCAATTCATTAGCTGTCCTATTGTCCTGTCTCCTTACCCTGAAAACTTATGGCCCAAGATATTTAGAGCTTTCAACATTGAGTAATCATAACAACTCTAAAAGATCTCTACCTTTTTGTAATAATTGTACCTTAGTTTACTCTTATAATTTTTAAAACCAATCCCCCATGAATACAGATGCTTTTATATACTTAAGTACATAAGGAGGTAAAACTATATTCATTCTACCATTATCAGCAATTAAACACAAGAAAGCCCTTAGGTATCAATAATAAGCTGTTTTATTGAAAGGAATTCCCTAAGTACTTTTACTTTTCAACCTGGTTTTTAACTTATAAGGGGTTTTTATTAGGAAAGTACATCTTATACTGAGACAGAAATTGACAGTTAAAGATAAAAGGGATAAACTTTTTCTAATCACTACTAGATTCTAGTCAATATAAGTGCTACCATGTCAAAAAAACTTAGGATTTGTTAAAAACCAGGTCTGTTTTGTCTAAGTTGCAACTCCTACTGTATCTACTGTATATGTAACAATGCAAGAAGAATTAGATTCAGAATCCATTTGGCAGTGATAAAGAAAAAAATGCTGAAATGTTATTGATTCTCTACCTCTTGTGCAAAACAAACTGAGTCAACTATATTTTTCCTGACATAACAAAAAGGTTTTATTTAGATATTACAAAATATTGGCAAATGTTAGACTATATATCTTTCTATATAAATAATGAACTTATTAACCCTTTTGTAGAAAGAAGAGTGTCCTACTTGCTTTTACAGAAATGCTGCAGCTACTGACATGGTGGTGTTAGCCCCAAGAGGAATACTGCCTGCAAAAGTTTTTGATGCAGAGATATTCAGCCTTAGGAGACACCTTAAACCTGTCACTGGCTGCTGAGTCCTGTCAGAGTTTATAACCTGCTGTGTCAAAGTCACAGTCTCAGCCCTGCCCTCTCCAAAGCATTTTGCACATTCTCTCTTCAAATTAAGTTCATTCAAATTCTCCAACTATTCTAGTTCCAGGATTTTCCTCCAAGTATTATCTCCTTATAGGCATGAAGAAATCTCAACAGAATTTTCATCTGGTCTTTCAAACCATCCTTATTAACTTTCCCTTTACCTCCCCCCCCCCCCCACCTTTTTTTTTTTTTTTCCTAGCGCTTTTAAGAACTAAAGATAAAACAACCAACCAACTGAATTCAGAGTAGGGTGGGAGTTAGCGTGGATTAGGGTTGAGGTTGAAGGTGGCAGGAGAAGTGAGCCAGTAGGGTTAGATTTCTCAAGCTTTTTCTAGATAACCATCCTTAAATCTTAAAACCAACCAAGGTCTCACAAAGCAGGCTTCCAATAGCTCTTGAACAATAAACGTTTAAAAATCAGATTTCCAGTAAGGCTGCCCATATTGAACCCATACCGAAGACTTCTAGGGGCTCTTTCAAAAAAAAAAAAAAAAAGAAGGAAAGAAAAAAAGAAAGAAAGAAAGAAAGAAAGAAAGAAA
>NC_045447.1:70380477-70413510 GCF_002776525.5 Piliocolobus tephrosceles
AAAAAAAAAAAAAAAAAAAAAAAAAAAAAGAAGGAAAGAAAGAAAGAAAGAAAGAAAGAAAGAAAGAAAGAAAGAAAGAAAGAAAGAAAGAAAGAAAGAAAGGAAGAAAGAAAGAAAGAAAGATACTTAGCGAACCACTTCTCAAATAGGAGCCACTGAAGTTATATAAGTCAAGTTTTTCCCAGGTAAAATAAAGAAACTGTCCACAGCATTAGACACTGGACATTGAAAAGCATTCAGCATATGTCTCACTTTAGAGGCAAGAAAGACAGAAGCACAGTTTACTTACTAAAGCAGCCGCTCCAGTCCTCCTTGGAAACCCTGAGGAGTCTTCTCTTTTCTTTCCTACCAGTCAAATAAAGAATTGTCTTTCTATTCCACACAGGCCCAGAATAAACTGCAAAAAGGGACGGCACATGCACAGCAGCCCGTCAGGGTTGGCTTTGCTGGGATGCTTCGGTTTTGATTGTTTCAAAAGTGGGATCTTCTTTTCCAGAAGGAGGGGGCAAAGGAAGAAGAAGAAAGGGCGCTTCGAAAGCCGGCTTGGGTCCTGCAAATTATTCTGAAGGCAAAGTACCTGCACTCTCCCCGCCGAGGCTGGCTGTCAGCGCCGCGCGCGAGGGGAGGAGGCTCGAGAGGAGGAGGAGGAGAAAGAGGAGCGGGAGGGCTCCGGCTGGGAGGGGAGCGCACGGTGGGGGAGGCCGGTGAGCGGTTCCCGGTTCCCGGGAGAAGCAGCCGAGACGGCGAGGAGGAGGCGAGGCTCTGTCAGGGCGAGGCGCTGCCCCACGCGCTCCGGCCGCCGGGTGCGGGCGCGACTGGGCGGGGAGCCGAGGCGGCCGCTCCCGCACTCGCTCGCTTGCTGGCGCTCCCTCCTTGTCTCGCTAGCACACACAGGCACACACCCCACGTCTCCAGCAGCTACCGCTCGGCCGCACGCACTCACCTGCATTTCCTTAACGAGCCACTTGATGGCTACCAGCGGCGTGGGCCTCGCTCCGGCAGGCGGGAGCCTGGGCGGGGAGGACGCGGCGCGGGATGCTCCGAGCGCCCGCCGGGGAGAGAAGCGGCGGCGGCGGCAGCGCTGCGGGCGCGCCAGCTGGGGCGGGAGGAGGGGAGACCCGGCACCCACCGGCCCGGAGCTGCCGACGCGGCTTGGGCGGACCCCGCCGCCCGGGTGCCTTGGCACCATTCCATGGCTCCGGGATAAAGCGGTTCGCGAGGGGACAGGAGGACATGTCAGGCACAGGCTATTCCCCATCACTAAAACCACAGAGGACTGGTCCAGATGTGGATCCTGATTTGTGCTTCTTCAGGTGTTCGCGAGCTTTCGGTTATTGTTGTTGTTGTTGTTGTTGTTGTTATTATTATTATTATTATTTTTTTCCGAGGGAGTCTGTCGGTAACACCTAAGGGGTGGTGGGTGTTAATAGGTGGGGGATGTAGATTTGATTTGCAATGGAATCGATGCTTATGAAGAGCAGACTCCAGCGACGTGAAGGGCAGGGGCACAGGGGTTGCTTGGCAGAGGGGGTATACTTCAGCTGAGCTGGATGGAGTTTTCAGTCGGGGCGCTTGGCAGTCTAGCTGGGCTTGAGGGAGTGATAGAGCTCTGCCAAGGTGGTAGCTGAGAAGGGAAAACCTGTACAAGAGTTGCTGATAATCCGCCTCGCTGCAGAGGAAAGGACGTGGATGTGGATGCAGGAAGCGGATTCTTCCCCCACCTCCTCATTACCCCAAGGTAGAGTGGTGGGGTATCAGAGTGCATCAGAGGTGGTGTACCACAGACTCGGGAGACAAGGGAAGAGGAACTTAGACCCCCATAGAAACTAGAAATAGGGTTTGGAGCTGGGGGGAGAAGGTGGGCAGGACGGCAGAAAAACAGCAGGAAGCTTTTTGTCACTTTACCATCTTTCATGTCTCATCAGAGCACACAGTTCTAGGCAACAAATGCTCTGTCTCTTGCTAAACAGAGAGCAATGTCACCATGTCTGTGCGTTTTTTAAAAAGCCAAAATAATTATCCTGTTTGTAATTATGCAACACAGAGCATTCCAGGTACCATCTGGTCAAAGGTGCTGTAAGCACTGTAGAAAAAAAACAAAAAGAGAACAACAACAACAAAAAACAGTTATCCGTCTACTTTCCTTATATGTCAATGATCTAATCGCAGAAATGTCACTTTCTCCCGAAGAGGAATAAAGCTTAGTCAATATAGGTGACATTTTCCCCAGGGTCCTTTCACCTTTTTCTTTTCATGCCTTCTCCATTGCTTGCTATGTCCCTTTGCTCTTCAAAAGGGACCCTTCTCCTGAACCCATGCCCTGCCAGGTTCCCTGCTCAGCCTCCCTAAAGCCAAGGAGCTTACCCATCCAAGAAGGTTCCCATGCACAAACAGTCATCATCACTTAAAACGGTTCTTGGAAATGATATGAACGAAAAAAATTACACCGTATGTACAAGCGTGTATGCATGTGTACATCTTTTTGTAATTATACAAAGCACTTGCCCCTCTTATGGTGCTGTCTGCACAAGATGATGATGACTGACTCATATTCTCTCTCTCTCCCTCCCTCCTTCTCCCTTTCTGCGCAAATACACACCAGTCACTCCTGTCTCAGTTCCTTCCTGTCAGTGTTCAATAATGGTTTTACATGAACTTTCTGTTAGGCAGCCTCTGACTACCAAGGGCGAGTTGGAGCGGATTGGTAGGAGGGAGGCTGGTCTCAATGATGCCGCTCTGTTTCCTGCCATCCCTCAGTCATTACATACACTACTGTACTTAATGCCAAGTGGCAGCAGAAATGATTTCCTCTCTTGCTAGTCATAATAATGTATTTGTCCTCCCTCGGAAACACATGTAATTAATAATAAAAGAAATAATGCATCTTGAAACCATGGGAAGAGCAGATGGAGGCTGATGTGGTGGTGTTAGTCACCTTTTCTGTTGTTGTTGTTGCAAAGACAACGTGACCACCTCTCCCTTTCTACTGCTTCTGGTGGGTTAAGCAAAGCATTTGGCCCTTTTACTGTATTCTCTTTTCCATCTTTCCCTTGACAATAGTTTGTGTGTTTTAAATAAAGATTTCATTCTGCCAACCCGCAGGAAGCTTTTAACAAGATGCAGCTGAGCGTGTCGATATCTTATATCTTTTTACTGCTGCATGGGGGTGTTCAGCAACTTGAAACTCATCTCTCCTTCAGCTCAAGGCTGGCATCTCACAGAGACAGTGCTCCCTGGGGCTGATTTACTCCTGTTCCTGTACAACTTTGGTGCCCTCTGGAAGAACACAGGGTATTTTAAACAATGGAAGAATCAGGGTTATACTCAATCCCCTTCCTCCTACCCCCTCCCCACATAATAATATCACACATGTTCAATGGATTAGCTTATTGTAGAGATTTTATTATTAATTACCATCTGAGAACTGGATTGAGATACCTTACTTGAAGGTGATTGCACCAAGCTTAAGGAGTTAAGAAAAGTTTATTATCTAACTACCTATCTACACTTCCTATAACATTATAATTTATTTCTCTTTCTTCAATAAAAAGGCAAACTCAAATGTCCGCTTTCAGTTATTGCCATATATTTACTCTTAAAAATCAGTAACCTATTGGAATTGGTTGTTGTCAGTGGACCACGTGTTTAAAACAACCATAACAAATGTAAGATAAAAATAAGCAAAAAGGGACAGTGAAATTGGGACAATAAAGCATGGTCCTGAGTATCAGATGTTTTTGAGGTTCCGTTTATTTTAACACATTTCTTTATTTACCAGATCTACATATAGCTATGTTATATTTAGGCTTATAATTAATTTTAACAGCCTGCTGTAAGTAGAAGAAATCTCTAAAATTTACATTGGTATTTTGGATTTTTGAGGGAAATAAGTAATTTCCTTCTTGACTCAGGTTTTAAATTAGAATTAACAATACATAAATAGCAACTACACGCAACAATTTCCTGTTCTAGTATGTTATTTAAATATTTTGAGATCATCATGAGGAAATTTCCCAATTATACAGCACTCCATATTGTGGAATTGAAGAAAGAGATAATTCCATATTGTCAAATGAAATAAAGAGATAACAGGGTAATAAGGAAGCCAGGAAGAGCAAGTCACCTGTTGGAAAGGAGACAAGGATCTAGGAGGTGTTCCAAGCCCACTCTGTAGGCAGGTTGGATTTGTCGGTAGTAGACTCTCACACTTTGCCTATTGTTTGTTTGTTTGCTTGCTTGACCTCAGTCTGCAGTAATGGTGTACACTTAATTTATTCTCCCTTTTCTCCACTTTTCCATCTAAAGTTATGCCACTTGGCAGAAACTACAAGTAAAAACAATTTTATATTGATAACATAAAATCATGCAGAAAACCATGTACTTAATGAATCACAGTGCTCATACTTATTTCAGGTGGGAAAAGATAATCTCCTACTCTTTAACTTTTATTTGGTCGGTGGAAGTACAATTCTAATTGACTAAATGGGTATAATTTACCCAATTTCTTATAGATGGTTGGCTACCAAGAAAGTTGCTCAGGAAACCTTACAACACAAAGGAAAAATGAGTTGACTATATAATTATTCAATTAGCTGTCTATATAATTATCAATTAAGGAGTCTTAATGAAGTCATATTTGTGATGATTGTAGGTACAAGGTATAAATGTTATTCCATTGAAATCATGATGTAGCTAATGCTAAATTGCACAAAATTTAAATGCCTCAGGTTTTGACATAATGTATTCATTTATTTTCTCACTTATTGTGCTGGTTGTTTTCTATCCCTGTCCACCCCCCTATTTAATCCCAACCTCAGATCCCTCGTGTGCTCTTTTCTGTGCTCTATGGGTTAATTTTTAGGTATTGTATCAACCTGGCTTCCCTTGTCCCTTGGTTTCTGTTTGGGTTTTGTCAATGAGAGGCACCAGAAAGGGGCAGGAGGAGAGAAAAAGCGGGGTCATGTTTCCCCAATTTGCAGTATAAGTTGGCACTGTGGTTCTTTCTGGTGGTGGCTACATAGTCTTTTCTTGTCACCACCTTTCCATAGCTCTAACTCATATTTTCCCCAAATATCCGCATTGTATCTCTTGCTCCTTCAGCTTTCCACTATGACTAGCAATTAAAATACTCAGTATCCCTCATGAGATCCCATAACCCAGCTACCCTTCCAGAGAGTATCCCTTATGGAAATTCTCTAAAATGATTCCTGATTGTGGCTTCCATTTCCTCCTGATACTCTGAATCATCCATTTCTGTTTTTTAAATTCAAGGTATTCAAAGATATAATTTTTATTCAATTGTCCTAGGTTTAACAAAACCTATGTCTAATGTGTAGGGAAGTGCCAAAACATTATTACTCAAAATGAAAATAGCTGTAACATAACACTAGAAAATGTTTGATGGTACAGCTATGATGGTAAAATTCATGTGTCAACTTCAGTGGACTAAGAGATGCCCAGATAAATAGTGAAGCATTACTTCTGGGTAAGTCTGCAAAGGTGTTTTTGGAAGAGAGTAGTATTTGAATCAGCAGACTGAGTTAAGAAGATCATACTCACCAGCATGGACAGGCATCATTTAATCCAGTGGGGAACAGAATATAACAAAAAGGCAGAAGAAAGGTAAATTTTCTCTCTTGCTCTTTCTATCTCACTCTATCTGTTTCTCTCTTTCTCTCTCTATCGCTCTGTTACTCTCTACCTCTCCCTGCCTTTCCTTGATCTGGGAAGCTGACACCCATTTTCTCTTGTGCTCAGACATTGGAGATCCTGATTCTTAAGCCTTGAGACTCCAGGAGGTACACCACTGGGCTCCTCAAGTTCTCACCACTTTGGTCTCAGACTGAATTATACTACCAACTTCCCTGGTTCTCCACCTTGCAGATGGCAGATTGTGGAACTTCTTGGCCTCCATAGTTGCATGAACCAATTATCATATTAAATCGCCACTTACATATCTATACATATTCTCTTGATTCTGTTTCTCTGGAGAACCCTGACTTATACATGAGCCAACATATATAGCTAAATAACAATGTATTAATATTTTCCACAGAGGAGTCCTGTCTTTGTATATTAAATAATCCAAGGCCAGGTGCAGTTGCTCACGCCTGTATCCCAGCACTTTGGGAGGCCAAGGTGGGCAGAGGAGGTCAGGAATTCGAGACCAGCCTGGCCAATATGATAAAACACCATCCCTACTAAAAAAAAAGTTAGCCTGGCATGGTGGCACACACCTGCAATCTCAGTTACTTAGGAGGCTGAGGAGGGAGAATTGCTAGAACCTGGGAGGTGGAGGTTGCAGTGAGCCAAGATTACACCACTGCACTCCAGCCTGTGTGACAGAGCGTGACACTGTCCCAATAAAAATAAAAATAAATGAAACAGATTCATCAAAATTATAAAACTGTTTCAGTTTTTAAAAAACATGTATGTCACTATTTTATGGTATCTGATTGCAAAATTACAATAATGATGGCTAGTATTTATTAGTTGATGAAACACAACCATAATTTGTAAGGTGTAGTAATTCTCATCAACTTTAGAAACTGAATTAGCAATCAAAATTATATATATCCATTCTTTCAATTATTTTTAAAAGCCTGTAATAAGGATGTTAAAGGTAAAGCTACGTTGTCTATAATAACCCTAAAATAACTGCATTATGCATAGCTTTTGGAAAGAAAGAGGGCAATGAGGGATGGATTTAAAAAATTCAATCTACCAAGTTGTTTTATGCAAATAGTTTCAAAAATACATCATATAAATTAACAAAGATCAGAGCAAGTTCCTTAATCAAAGTAAAATATTAAATATAATTTTAAAGAGAAAGTTTAATAGTTCTTATGAGTTTTTTGCCTATTTTGACCTTAAAAATTAATAAACAGTTATCACATGCAAGATCTTACCTATACATATCTACTTAAGACATTGTAAATTTTGCTTCTTCTGATACTGAGTAATTTTGCATTTTCTTTTATAAATGAGACATCAGGATGATAGCAACCACACATGCACACTCCAGAGATTGTTCTAACTTCCTTCCACCCCTTTTTTTAAAACAGGGTCTTGCTCTGTTGTCCCGCCTGTAGCATAATATCAGCTCACTGCAACCGCCTCTCAGAGTCAAACAATTCTCCCACCTCAGCCTCCTAAGAAGCTGGGACCACAGGCAAGAGTCACCACACCTGTTTTATTGCTTTTTTTGCATTTTTAGTGGAGATGAGGTTTCGCCATGTTGCCCAGGTTAGTCTCGAACTCCTGAGCTCAAGCGATCTGCCAGCCTCTGCATCCCAAAGTGCTAGGATTACAGATGTGAGCTGCATGCCCGGCCTAACTTTTTCAGGTGTATTAACACTACACCATCTAAATTTGGGATCTAACAAAACTCAGTTTCAGAAAACAGGTTGATTGGTGGTCATGGAACAGTTGAATATTAGAGCTGTCACTTGTAACCAGGCAGTCTGGCTCCTGCGTCTCTGTGCTTAACCAATATTCAAGGTTATATGTTCGTTTTCTCAACTGTGTATGCCTTTTCTTTCCTAAGTTCAGAGACTTCTGAAGAATTCAGCGGAAAGTGAGAAATTCCTATTCAGTGAATGGAGACAATAGGGTAGGGCTGGTCCCAAAGGATAATTGTGGGACCATCTCAGAGAACAAAGTTTCAATTTTTAAAGTGAGTCTTTTAATTTATATTTCTATTTGAGTTATTTTGTATTTTATTTATTTTCATGACCAATCATCTTGTGTTCCACATATCTAATGATATAATCAAAAATTATATAGAAAAGAGTTAAATAAATTTATGATTTTTTCTAACTAAATTATTTACAAGTCTGTTCTATTACCATAATTTACTACATTTGCTAATTTTCCCTTTTGTAAAATTGTTTTTATCTATTCACATTTTCTTATTTCCTACCTTCATCTATAAACAGGAGAACAAAAATTATGTAAAGCCAATGCCTCTCTTTTTTAACAAGGGGTCAACTTTTCTGGAACCTCTATAAGATTTCCCCCTTTTTTAGTGAAGGACAATAGGTTTTCCAGGAACTTACTCCTGACCTTTTGTTTATATGTAATGATATTGTGGCAGGAATAAAATATAGTATCATTTATATATACCACAGGCTTTACATACATTTTAAATATTTAAAATTGCAAAACATTAAAAATGTAAGTAAAAGGAAAAAAAGATGACGACCATACCATTATGAGACTATTATTTTTAGCATTCTATACATATAGATGATAAGCCAATTCTATGATTTCTTTTTATGGAATGATATGTAAAGTAAATAAAAATAACAAGTCTATGCACATATTATTTTTCATGTATAAATATTATAGCACAAAAGATGATTTGACCCAGCACCTTAAGTTTTAACCTCATTTTACAGATGAAGCAACTAAATGCAGTGTGTGTGAAGTGTTCATTTTTATATGGCTAATGAGTGATTGAGGTCCTTCTATTTCCTGGAAGCCTTTTATAGTTTAAAGAATAGTACTAATTTTAAAACATATTACATGTAATGTATTTTTAAAGATATCTGTATGAATATATGTGTCTCATTTAAATTTAGGACATTTTTGTTCTTTAAATTACAATGTGTGTTTTTCTAAGCCCCCTCTCTCATATTTTAAGAAAAAAAATTACATTAATGTTTTAAACAATTTTAAAATAAGAAATTTAAAAAAAACTGCTATGTTCAGAAAAGGAAAGATCAAGACTTCTCACAGGAAGTCTTCTAGAGAGGGTAGTATAATGGTGTGCCTAGTGAGGAGTCATCTTTTTTTTGTTTTTTATTTTATGGAGTCTCACTCTGTCGCCCAGGCTGGAGTGCAGTGGCACGGTCTCAGCTCACTGCAACCTCTGCCGCCCAGGTTCAAGCGATTCTCCTGCCTCGGCCTCCCAAGTAGCTGGGATTACAGCGCCCGGCTAATTTTTGTATTTTTAGTAAAGACGAGGTTTCACCATCTTGGTCAGGCTGGTCTTGAACTCCTGACCTTGTGATCCACCCTCCTTGACCTCCCAAAGTCCTCAGATTACAGGCGTGAACCACCGCACGCAGCCAAGGAGTCATCTTTACAAGTACTTTTCACTACCCCTAGGATTAATCAGACTACTTAGCAGAGTTTCATCTAAGCTATGAAAAAATGAATATAATGTGGATATGCAATATGAATATGAATGTGATAATGGGGAAAGGATATATTAATGCTAGTGTGTTCTCCCCCAAAAGATCTCCTCCTGCATCAGGCCTCATTTTCTCAGACACACACATGCATGAACACCCAGGCATCCACACTCAGAGAAAATGAGGTTGCACTTTTCCTTGCTTAGTCTTTATGCTCCTATCCTGAGCTATAAGGCATTTGCTTCTATTTCTTAGACTTCTGTTCCTTATACAGAAATAGACAAACATACACCACACTGGAGAAGTGGGAAGAAATCTGAATGGGTACGAAGAGACTCAGACCAGGTATTTCTGGAAATACAGATTCGGAAGATAAGATTTGAAGCAGTTATAACCTCTCGAGCAACTACAAGATGTAGAAAAGTTAGAAAGAAAAGAAAAACATGGTGTGTTATAGAAGTGTCACTGAACCCGGAACTCAATAATTTTTTTGAAGGGTTCATTACTGAAGACTGGAGTACGTCCGTTACTTTTTTGTTTTTCAATCTTTTGTCTCTTTGGGTAATCAAAAGCTTTTACACCTCACCTTAAAGAGCCTGGAATGTAGGGGGATTTTACACACACACACATATACACCATTACACACTGGGACATACATAGTTTTCAAGCAAGCAAATATAGGTTACAAAGTTACATAGTTTATAAATTAACTTGAAAATATGATTATCCTGAAAAGACATCAGCATAATTTTAACATATATTGGATACATGTTTCATTTATATTAAATTCCATTTTTTTCTAATTATCACATTTTCTAAATAATATTTTACTTAAATGTGTTTTTTCTTAATAATAACACAAATACATTACTTAAATTGAAGTTTTAGGTAAATGATATTTTTAAAAAGCCTTAGTGACAATTACGATACTGCTTCTGAAATAAAATGTATACATATTAATATTAATAAAATGAAATCAAATAAAATATTTTAAATTTCATTTCTTTTGTATAAATATAAACACTTTTTTTCATTTTTAGTCTAGTAGAAATGGAAAAATTATTACTGAAAGCAAAATTCTTTTCAAGGAGTTAAATCAGTGCTTCTTAGATATTTTTATTTCCAAAGGCTCCACCCCAATCTCTGCTTAGTAAATCCTGTGCACACTCATGATACAAAAAAATTTATGTTATTCTCATCCAGACAAAAGAGATACCAGTTACATTTTCCATTCGTTCTTGCATTTCCATGTTACCAATAACAGATGTCAGATAGATAAGAGCAAAAGCAATACAGGCCTGTCATATGTTTGTTTAAAATATAACCTATGTGTCTTTTAGTGTAGTGGGAAGGAGGTACCAATTTTAGTGGACTTAACCAAACATACGTTGTGAGAGTGTTTTAGTCAGTTCTCACAAGGCTATAAAGAAATACCTGAGACTGGGTAATTTATAAAGAAAGGAGATTTAATTGGCTCACAGTTGTGAATGCTGTATAGGAAGCATGATGCTGGCATCTGCTCAGCTTATAGGGAAGCCTCAGAAAAATTACAATCATGGTGGAAGGTAAAGGGGAAACAGGCACATCTTACATGGCTGGAGCAGGAGCAAGAACGAGTGAGGGAGGCTCTACATACTTTTAAACAACTAGATCTCATGATAACTCACTCACGTAACTCATGAGTTATCATGAGATCTAGTTGCTTAAAAGAGAACCACATAGAAGAAGTGATGCCAACCCATTTATGAGAACTCTGCCCCCATGATTCAATTACCTCCCACTAGACCCAACCTCCAACACTGGGGATTACAGTTCTACAAGAGATTTGGTAGGAATACAGATCCAGACAATATCATTCTGCCTCTGGCTCCTCCAAATTCATGTCTTTTCACATTGGAAAATACAATCATGCCTTCTCAACAGTCCCCCCAAAGCCTTAATTCATTGCAACATTAAGTCAAAACTCCACAGTTGAAATTATCATCTAAGAAAAGGTAAGTCCCTTCCACCTATGAGCCTGTAAAATCAAACACAAGTTAGTTACTTCCAAGATAAAATGGGGTTATAGGCATTAGGTAAATTCTCCTGTTTCAAAAGTGAGAATTGGCCAAAAGAAAGAGTTTACAAGTCTCTTTCTTTCCTCACAAATCTGAAACCCAGCAGGGCAGTTATTAAATCTCAAAGCTCCAAAATCATCTCACTTGACTCCATGTCTCACATCCAGGGCACACAGATGCAAGCGGTTGGCTCCCAAAGACTTGGGCAGCTCCGCCCTGTGACTTTGCAAGGTTCAACCCCTGTAACTGCTTTTGTGGGCTTGTGTTGAATGCTTGTAGCTTTTGCAGGTTCAGGGTGCAAGCTGCTGGTAACTCTACCATTCTGGGATCTGGTGAATGGTGGCCCTCTTCTCACCACTCCACTAGGCAATACCCCAGTGGGGACTCTGTGTGGGGCCTCCAACCCTAGATTTTCTCTCTGCACTGCCTTAATAGAGGTTTCTGAGAGGGCTTCACTCCTGCAGCAGGCTTCTGCCTGGGCATCCAGGCCTTTCCATACATCTGAAATCTAGGTGGAGGCTCCTAACCCACAACTCGTGCACTCTGTGCACCCACAGGCTTAACACCATATGGAAGCTGCCAAGGCTTATGCCTTGCAGCCTCTGAAGCAGTGATCAGACTGTACCTGGGTCCATTTGAGGAATGGCTAGAGCTGGAGTGGCTGGGACACAGGAAACAGTGTCTGGAGGCTGCACAGAGTGGCAGGGCCCTAGGCCTGGCACAGAAAACCACTTTTTCCTTCTAGACTTCTGGGTCTGTGATGGGTGGTCTGTCATGAATATCTCTGAAATGCCTTTGAGGCATTTTCCCCATTGTCTTAGATATTAGCACTAGGCTCCTTTTTACTTATGCAGCTAGCTTGAGTTCCTTCACTAAAAACAGGCATTTCTTTCCTACCATATGCCCAGGCTACAAAGTTTCCAAACGTGAACACTCTATTTCCCTTTTAAATATAAGTTCCAGATTTAGATGATTTATTTGCTCACACATTTTAGCATAAGTTGTTAGAAGCAGCCAGGTAACATTTTGAATACTTTGCTGCTTACACATTTCTTCTGCCAGATACTCTAAATCATCACTCTCAAGTTCAAATTTCCACAAATCCCTAGAGCAGGAGCACAATGCAGTACCAGAAATATGCAGCATTGGTGCATGTTAAAACAAAGGAAACAGGGTTTCTCCTTTTTGTAGAAGGTCTTACTTAGTGAGTAAGAAGAGCAATGAAAATTTGTGGGTCCAGATATCAAAGTGTTTCTGAATACTTGAATTCATACTGCAGAAAATTGCAGTTGGTTAAATGCATTTTGCAAAATTATTTAAAGACTGAAATATGTTCCCTTATAATGTTAATTAAAATGCAACAGGTGTGTGTGTGTGTGTATCCATTCATCACTATATATGCAAAGAAAAAGACAGTCTGTACTACAATATCTAGAGCTATATTAAACTTTGTGTGTCTGTATTTTCTAAAAGAAAATGATTTCATTATCAGAATTATGTTTTAAATAGATACAAGTTTAAATTTTATCTGTCATACCTTCTGAGAGTTGGTGTTTTTATTCTAAAATATTCACATTGTTTCCAGTAGAAGCTACATAGAATTTATGAGAGTTTAAATTAATTACTATATGCAAATGTTTGCAATAAGCCTACTTGCATACTACTTTCTCTATTTTTCACTGTACTTTCAACCCTACTGTGTGTATTACACAGCAAGAGATGGAAAAATGAGTGTTTCACCTCATTTGAAAAGTTTCACAAAATTAAATTTGGAAGAAAGTCTTTGTATATTTTTTAAGTATCTTCAGATCTTCCTTCTATAATAAAAATTGTAAAGATTAGCTTTGTACATTATGTCTCTTTTCACAAAAAGTGTTTTCAGTCCTAAAAGGAACAAAATGGTAACTAAGTAGTTCCAGAAATAAAATAGTTCAAGAAAGTTCAAATATGTGGACTTTGAATGTTTTTCACATGCATATTATTTTTCTAAATTTACTTAAATTAATCAGAATTGTGCTACTGAAATAACCTTCAAAATTTATAAGGTAATTTGTTTCAAATTGAGTGGCCCACTAAAATTTCAGGTTTTTAACAATCCAAACTGAGAATTTTAAAATATAAGAGGAATCACTTAATACTGAGTACATAAATAATGGAACACATTTAAATGTGGGTTTCTTAAAAAAAATCATGTTATTGCTTAGTGCTCTTAAATCTTGTTATGGAGGTTGCAACCTATTGATTGTGTCTTATGAGATTTTATTAGGATATATGAAGAACTATCACATAATTTCTATGAATCACTCCATATTTTTTGAACTAAAGCTAATGATTTTCAAGCACAGAATGAGAACCAATCAACCCATAGCAAAATACTGATTACATAATGGATAAATTATTTTCTTATATCAATGTGATAACAGCTTGATTTCTAGCTTATTTTTGATAAACTACAGTCAGTAGAATTCTAATTATACAAATATGCTCCTATGAGATAGTTTCTAAACAAATACAAGGTAAATGACAATAACAAATTTCTTAAGGAAGATGATGCTTTAGCAAAGGAATTTTGTGGGTTATTTTTTCCCCTTTTGAAGTTTTCAGTGGACGTAGCTTTTTGAGATAGTTCTTCTCCATGGTAAAGGATTCCCAAGATAAGGAACTGACTTTTCCTATTACAAGTGCCAATTTCCTAAGTGGTTTTAGTGGTTTGAACATTTGTCCAGGACTAACAAGAAAGAAACCACTAGCATGTATCATATAGACCACCAGAGAGCCATCAGACTCAAGTGGCTTTCAGTCACCATCAACCTCAGGTCTCTGAAAAATATAGTTTCACAATTTTTGCTTGTAATTCTATCTTTCTGCCTGATATTACATCCCCATATTTTAAGTTCTACATATAAAGATCTTACAATAAAATGCCAAAATAGTGAACCAAATATTTTGAGATTGAATAATATCAACAGAAATCTGTTCCACGACCTGCCTATTATCTGGCAAATCTGAGTTTCTTGCTCCCATTTTGCAGGTGAATCAGCAGAAGATAATTCACTTGAATTGTAAGTACAATTTTAGTAAGAATTACTTTCCTTAAAAACAATTATGGAAGGCAATGAAATATAATGTTTATATGTGTGACTAAGGAGCCAAACTGCCTAGGTTCAAATCCTTGTTCCATTTGCCAGATGTTTAACTGTTGGTAGATAATTTGGTCTCTATGAGAGTATATTTTCTTAACTTTCCTTCTGAATAACTTTTCTTCTCCATATAATGGGCATAATAAACTTTCCTGTTTCTTTCTCTGTAAAAATGAGAATAGTAATAATATCTAACTCACAGGATTGTTGCTAGGAATATGACATATAAAGAAATGATGAATGATAGGCAGCATATGAGAACAAATTTTTGCTGTGATAAAGAATACGGACCAACTATATTGCTCAGTTTCCCTTGCCAGACATTTCCTCTTTCATTGCTACTCTTTTTTAAGTGTTCAGAGTAGCTAACATTTGGAGGGTCTGTCAAACCCACACCTCTGTCTTAAAACTACTCCTCACCAGTATTTCCCAATATAGGGATTCTATTGGAGAAATTACTCTTCACCAGCATTTCCCGCTAATGAACTCTATTGGCACCACCTAAATGTGGTCATAGCTGATTATCCAAGAGGGGAAAACTGATCTGTGGGAAAACAGAACATCTTCTTATTTTTTACATTTTTTGTTCTGAGGATTTGATTAAAGAGATCAAAAAAACACAGTCTAAAGGGCATGTGTTGTGGAACTCTGACGTTTTGTGGATTTGGAGCAGGCAATCCTATTCAGCCATGTATTCATAGAAAAAAAAATAACTGAAACAAGGAAGAGGAAGAAAGCACCTGGGAGATGGGGAGAGAAGAGTCCATGCAGTTATTGAGAGCTCTGTTTCAGCCCCTGACTCTCTTTCTTTACCTCATTTAACCTTATAAAAAGGCTGGCAAAAATCTGTCTTGTCAATGTGAATTTAAAGAAAGCTGTGCTCACCTAATAAATTTGAACTTGGATGAGTGATTTCTGTATCTTCCAACTAAATGATCTCTGCCTCAAACAGGTGTTTTTATATTGCAGAACTGTAAGCATATCATTCTGTGAAAAATGCATTATGGGATAAGTAACAAACTGTGGAGGATGAGAGGAGTGAGTTGATTCTAGGCCATGCCACACATTTCTGTGCTGAAAATGAACTTTTGAAGAACTTGTTTCTTTCATATTCACAATAGATATTTGGAAAGAATCCAATAAAGAAAAGCAACTGTGAAGCAGAAAGAAAAAAAAAAAAGTTTGCAGAAAATCTATAGAAATGTTTAGAAGGGACAATTTAAAACAGGTAGGCTTCTATAACAGCATGTTTAAGTAGTTGACAAGGTCGTTTCAGTTTACTCAGAGACTTGGAAGAAAAGGAGCCAAGGAAGAAGAGAAAATGATAAGGATGATGATGATACCTGTATTTTAGTGAAAGCAAAAACATCATAGGAAGCCTGCAAAGCAAAATATAAAAAACTCAAAGAATGATTTTTAATAGATGTGAGGCAGAATACTAATTCTGCCTTTAAAGAAATGAATTTATCTCCCAACTTTCAGCCTTTACACCCTAATAACAATGTTTATTTTCTATGTAGGGTTGTTATGAAGATTAAAAATAAGGACTTTGTCCTCAAGAAGACCCAGTTCCCATCCTGATTCATAATAAAGGCTCAACATTATTTTTTTCTTATGATTTTTATAATTATTTCCAAATCGCTGGGGTTTTTAAAGAGAAATGGATATCTAGCTTCAATCAACAAGCTTCAAAAAACAAAAGGATTGTAGCCCAGACTTTTATTGCAATTATTTTTTATTTATTATTAAATTGTTAGAAATTATTCATTATTAAACTGTTTATAGTTTATCCACATAGTTGCTTGCATTTCTTAATAACACATCAGATACCGAGAGACATCAGACCTCTGTAATGGTTATTTGCTTACTTTTCATAATGGCCTATTTCTCAATCCTACATTGCACTTAAAACATAACTCCTTTTTTGTTCACACTATGAACACTTGCAGTATTTATTCCTTCAATTATAACAGGGACTCATAATTTCTCAAATGAAATCTTAAATCCTTAGTGAATTCTTAAGTTCATTTATAAGAAATTTTGTAACTTTCATGCTCTATAATGACTATCATCTTGTGTGAGTTACTTAACCTCTCTAATATCAGTTTCCCCACCTGTAAGGCACGGTTAATAAAAACTCTTATTATGTCACCAAGTTTTTGTGACAACTATATCTCACTAGTAGAATCCTGGGAAATGTTTACAAACTCTACAAGGCCAGCTACCATCACAAAGCAAACAAACACAGCTCAAAGTGGTAAGTTTTATCAAAAAGTCTATGTATAATTAATCCCATTTTTATATTTTATATATTTTTCACCATTTCTATAAATTCAGCCCTCTCTATTCACCATAAACCCATGTCCCAAAAGAGGAAGTAGAGAAGAGCATCATTGTGCACATTAAGGAAAGTTAAATCACAAATGAAAACCTAACAACCAGTGTGAGAGAATCTGCCCTTTCAGTGACTCATGACCAGTCAATTTGTATTTGGAGTCCTTCTTTGAGAATAAGATATTACAGTTTCCTTGGCACTGACAATAGGGTTGCAATATATGCTTCTAATTGCCTACCCAATTCTCATATTCTTTCATATTCATCTGAGGGCATTGGTGGTAGGAAATAAGCCTAGATAAAACTCGTCATCTTCCAAACACCCTTATTGATTGTTGCCCATGGCAAACAATTCTACCAATTAAATGCAAGAGTCACCTAGTGGGGCTTTCTGGGAATTTTTGACGAAAGAACATATTCAGTTTTTATGCTCTCTTTGGCCTTTTCAACTCTGGCTCCCAGTCAGGAACCTTGACACTATGCCTTGAAAGTCACAGAAAAGGATGATAAGTAAAAAAGGTAAATGACATCCAGGTGCCTGCTATCATTACTGAGGCAACCCTAGACTGCCAGACCCCTAAGTTCTTGTTCTATGTAGAAACTAAGTCTTTATCATTGTAGGGCACAGTTGGTTGAACTTTCTTATGCCTATAGCCAAAAGTGTTCATCACTTAAACTGAAATCATTTTCAAAATTCTAATATCAAGATATAACTGAATTGTTATTAAATGTATTTTATAATATGAATATGAAAAAGATGAGGAAAATGCAAAATATATTAAGATGAATGGAATTTAAAATGTTAATTTGCAGATATATTAAACATGCATGCAAAGGAACAAGAGAAAATAGAGAACAGAGTAGAATCAGTGAGTCATGTTTAAAGTGAATACAGTTAACCAGGCTCCAGTTTGAACCCTACTTTAAAGCCTCCTCAATAGAAGGCATCCAGTAAAAGTAGAAGCCCTTCCTTTGTTAAAGCAATGTGCACATTCTCATTATTCATTTTATTACTTTATACACACATATATATATACACACATACACATATATATTTCTTATAAATCTATGAATTATGTTAAAAATCTAAGAAAGCAAAAGGAAAAATAAAGATTGCATAAGATCGTGAGGAAGAAGCATTTCGGTTACCAATTTGATTTCACAAATGATCCGCTTACTCCACTAATTTAAGGTCACTTGTTAGATTTATGTCAGAGCAGCTTCATAAATCTACATTAAGAAAATAATAGAAAGATAAAGGCACTTAAAGCAATTACACTTTCAAAAGGAGATCAAATGATGTGTGTTCATTCTAAATAATATGGAAGCAATTATTATTCAGTTGCTAAATTGTATATCTTGAATCATCACTTCATAATATTTTGAAGTTAAAAAGGAACTTTAAGAATATACTGTTCAAATCCCTTTTTCCATTATGCAAAAACTGAGTACCGCAACAGTACTGGAATTACCCAAAGACCTTCTTTCAATTCAGTTATTTCAGGAAAAAAAAAAAATGTCAACTTCAGGTCAACTTTTATTTCCTGTTGCTAACAGTACTTGAATTGTCTTCCCCAACTTACAATTAAAAGTAACTATAGGCCCGATGCAGTGGCTCACACCTGTAATCCCAGTACTTTGGGAGGCCGAGGCAGGTGGATCACCTGAGGTCAGGAGTTCAAGAACAGCCTGGCCAACATGGTGAAACCCCATCTCTACTAATAATACAAGAATTAGCTAGGCATGGTGTCATATGCCTGTAATCGCACCTACTTGGGAGGCTGAGGCAGGAGAATCTCTTGAGCTTGGGAGGTGGAGGTTGCAGTGAGCTGAGATGGTGCCACTGCACTCCAGCCTAGGCAACAGAGTGAGACTTTGTCTCCAGAAAACAAAACAAAACAGAACAAAACAAAAACTATAAAAATGGTAACTGTGAATAACACTAGTAGAGTTTTAATATTGAAATCTGAGAATATAAAGGCATGTAGGCATGCAGGTAACTTCAGAATCCTTCATTCACTTGGGCATAGAAAGGAGCAAATTATCTTGAACTAAGGCATAGTTAATAAAAATTCATTCTTGTTTCCTTTCAGAAGCTAATTTTTCAAATAACAATGGGCATTAGAGGCACTTTCTTTTTGCATATTAAAGGAGATTATTTAAATACTTTATATTCATCTGTCAAATTATGATGAAAGAGATATTTTACATTGCATGTTCCCTTGGCATCCTTTGGTTCCATGAGATCAATGGAACTTACATATTTCTTACCAGTAAGAATTTGCCTTTGTTTTTTCTTGGATTTTCTGAAACTCAAAGGACACTGCAACTCCTGGACAAAGTTTCTTTTCATTAACATTGAAAACTAAAGATAAACGTGAACGACAGTTTGGCTGACAATTTAACTAATAACTTATGAGAACAGCATGCAAAAGGTTTTTAACTCACCTGAGTGGTTTTTGTTTGCTTCTTTGTTTTGGTCTATAGATTGAACGTTGATAAAAGAGCAAGCAGCCCTATAGCTCCCAATCTGTTTTCTGAAGGATTAAGAGTTGTGCTATTCTCAACACTTTCTCCTCCTTTCCTCCTCTGTATATCCCTAACTACTCCTTTCCTTCTCTTCCAATAGACTAATTTCTAATACAAAACACAGCTAAAGAAATTTGATTATATGGCTGAAAAAACAATCAGTTCAGTACAAGCATCATAGTCAAGGGTAACCATAAGAATAGCAGTCCAGGCCGGGCGTGGTGGCTCACGCCTGTAATCCCAGCACTTCAGGAGGCTGAGGCGGGCGGATCACAAGGTCAGGAGATCGATACCATCGTGGCTAACACGGTGAAACCCCATCTCTACTAAAAATACAAAAATACAAAATTAAAAATAAAAAAATTAGTGAGCCGAGATCACACACTGCACTCCAGCCTGGGCGACAGAGCGAGACTCCGTTTAAAAAAAAAAAAAAAAAAATAGCAGTCCAATATTGGAGAGAGATGAGAGATGTCAAGAATGTTAGTTTCTTTCTTATATTGGGCAATAATATTATTTAGCAGAGAAAAAAAAAAAAAAAAAAAACTAGAGACAGAGTAATCACTGTTATGACTGTGACTCATATTCTGAATTCCATAATAAGTTTCAAGGACTCCTTGTAATTATATGTAAGTTTCTCTATTCACACCTGTCTATGCAGTATATGACCATTTGATTGCAAACAACAGAAATACAACTCAAAATTGTTTACAGAAAAGGGGTAGATTTGTTAACTCATAAACAAAGCAGATGAAAGAACATAGGAGAAATTTCAGCTGAAACAAACCAGGAACTTGGGTATCATTAAAATCTCTGTCCCTTATCTTTTTCTCACAAAAGAAAAAAAAAAAAAAAAACTGGTTTGATTATATCCCACTCAAACCAGGGTATCTATGAGACATTGGAACATGGCCGGATTCAGGTTTGATTCATACAGTTAAGGCTTAGCAACTAAAAGAGAGATTCTGCCACAATTTCCAATTACAAAATTCCTGTGAAAGTAGTACGCTTGTTGGTTGAGTTTGGGCCATAAATGGTTCATGTTTTAATTATGGTGTCCAAATAAATATAATATTATTATGCTCCCAGTTCAAATTGTATACACAACAAAATTGATCACAATGGAAGGAGCTATTATCAGCTTAATACATTTAAAGAAAATGACTTGAAGGAGAATTTCTCAAATTAAGAGAGGGACTATTTGGTTTCTACATTAATCATTTTTTTATAAAACTGGTCAGCCTAGTACAAGCACACACATACAACATATGCCAAGTATAGTGTGGTGATACTGCTAAAACTTTTGATGACAGAATTTATATTCATCTTTTAACTTTGAACTACCTCACTAATTCTTATTTAGACTTACTTATTTTATTCTTATATTGATCTAGATATATAGAATGCCTAAAATTTTTAAGCCTAGGGGAGAAAATATAAAACAAGAACCAAATATAGATTCCCTTCAAAAGAATGAATAAAATGCTGGATAAATTATATTTAGGCTATAGTTAATCTATTTTTAAATGAAATGTTCAGTTTCAGAACCCATTTTTAGATTTGGCATGTTCCTTAAGTGAACATGTATTATATTTCATGTAGTCCTATATTATCTGTAATTTTTCTAATTTTACCATTTTTCTTAATTTCATCAAATTATAAAAATGTGTTTTTTAATGCAAACAAACAGCTCCAAATACAGAACTTTATTGAGTAAAATAATTAAAATCCTAGCCTCTAGTACCTTCTCATCCCCTAGAATGAGACACTGTTAAAAGTTTATAGAATAGCTGTTTAGATATTTTTCTTTACATATGCACATATAATCAAACACTCTTAAATTTTTGATTATACTAAAATATCATATTAGTATTTCTCTGGTACTAGCTTTATTCAGGCAACAAAAATCAAGGATTTCCTCTTTTTAAGTACTACATGCTAATTAGCTCAGATTTTTAAAATTGTACAATATTCCATCATGTTAATGAATGCTACCAAATATTGGGCATATACTATATGCTGGGTAATATTCTGAACACTTTAAATATAATCCATAAATCCTAACAAAATGTCTATGATGTGAGAATTAATATTGTAGCTCTTTTATTGATGGGGGAAATGTGGAGGACTGAGTTTATTTTCCCAATACTTTACCTAGCCATTCTTTTAGTGCTGGATTTTCAGGAAATCTTAAATATTCTTACTATTATAAATGTTACACTGGAAAACTTTTGCAGTAAAAAGAATTGTAAGATTAATTTTTAGAACTGCCCTTCAAAATTGCTTACTGTCCACAAACGACATTGACAAATTTAAATCTTTTAATGTTTTTGTTAGTCTGAGAGGTAAACATTTGTACTTAACTGACACTTGAATTTATCGTTCTTGGATGAAAAAAATTAAGTATATTTTCATGGATTTTTAAATGACATGAACGTGTTTTACATATAGATTTGCTTATATTCTTACCCATTGCAACTGGGTTAGCTTCTTAATGATCTATAGTTGTCTTTTTGTTGTTTATTTTTTGGTCTTTTGAGATGAAAATGAAAATATGTCACTCAGATATTCTCTGTGGGGCGCCATATTGACTACTCTTAGCCCCTGCATTGCTTCTGTGGATCTACTGCCACATTTGCTCCCATAGGATGCTTTTCAAGAGCTACTCCTAGCCAATGGTTGAGCAGCAGGAAATATGAAGGCAGGTTCATTCCAGTGAGCATTGCCAGTCCTGTAGATGTGACTTTGACTGGAAGGCTTTCCAGCAGGCTGGCAGAAATTATTCTGTAACTATTTACTTGAAAGTATTGACTCTTCCTACTTTCTATATTCTCTCTTCACATTGTCTCCAGCCTGGGGTCTAAACACCCCATCATCAACTGTGACTCGGTGTTTGCTTCAAGATTAATATAAACTAATGCACTTTCGAGTTTTATTTGTGAGAGTCTTTTACTATATAGAACTATATAGAAGTTTCTTATTTTTGTTTCGGTTTTGATTTTTGCCAAAATTATCTTTGCCACTATGGTTTCTACCTTTCATTGATGCCTTAGAAAGATCTTCTGGTCCCGGCTCGGTGGCTCACGCCTGTAATCCCAGCACTTTGGGAGGCCAAGGCGGATGGATTACGAGGTCAGGAGATCAAGATCATCCTGGCTAACACGGTGAAACCCCATCTTTACTAAAAATACAAAAAAATTAGACGGGCGTGGTGGCGGGCACCGGTAGTCCCAGATACTCAGGAGAATGACGTGAACCCGGGAGGAGGAGCTTGCAGTGAGCTGAAATCTCGCCACTGTACTCCAGCCTGGGCAACAGAGCAAGACTCTGTCTCACAAAAAATAAAAAAAAGAATAAAATAAAATAATAAAAAAAAAGAAAAAGAAAGAAAGACTTTCTAACACATATTTGGGGGAAAAAATATATTTTTTTGTTCCAGTACTTCTGTGGTTTTAAATTTTTCTTTAGTCCGCATACCCAGTTGAAGTTGTTTAATGGTGTAAAACAAAATCCTAATTTTATACTATTTTCCAGATACATAGTTTCCCCAATATCATTTGTGAAAGTAACCAATCTGTTCCCTACCACGGTTAATCACTAAATTCCTATAGAAATATGTGTTTGTTTCTTGATGCTTTCATAAGTTCTGGTTTATTTGTAAATATTTACTGTAATTTTGAAATAATATGTGGACATTTGGTGTAGTGTATTTCCACCAGTTTGCTTTTTCAAATTCTGCTTTGCTTTTTTTTTTCTTTCTTTTTTTTTTTTTTTTTTTTGGTTATTCTTTTATTCTTGTATATTTATTTGTTTCACCTGAATATCAGAATCAATTTACATTAACAAACAATTTGGACACATTCTTGAAATTATACTTCCTATCAATTAACTGAAGGTACAGAAGACTTAAATATGTAAAATATTAATTCTTCCCTTTCAGAGACATGGTAGATTTAACAATGTATTCAGGTATTCTTCTTTCCCTTTTGTAAAGTTTCATGGTTTTTGGCATATATATAGTGCTTGTTGTTTCTTGTTAAATTGATTCCTAGGTGTTTTATAGATTTTGCTGTACTGCTTAATTTACTTTGAAATGACTTTTGTTTATGCTGTTGTTACAAGCTATTGAATTGTAAGGAGTTTTATATATTTTCTGAACATAATATTTCTATTCATAACCATAAAACCACTATTTTTTCAAGATATGAAAAAGAAAATTAACTAGATATATTTGAAATTAACCTTGGCTGCTTGGCTACTGGGATATTTTTCCTACCTCATTTATAACTGAGCCATCAAAATAAACAGTTCCTATTTATTTGCTCCATATTTTGATTATCCTTGAAGAATTATGAAAACTAAAATTTTTTAAGTACTAAGACTAATTTTATATCTTTTCATATCTTGGCTATACCTTTCATTTAATTTGCATATTTCCAAAACATAAAAACAGTTATTTTGTATCTTATTGAAGATATAATTATTGGAGGCAAGCCAGAGCAAGGCAAAATGTATAATTTACATCTTCTCATCAGCTCTTAAGTAGGACAAATGCAATAGAACCCCAGATTACGTTCCATGCAACATTTTAAGCAAGCTTTCCAAATTCGAATACTAGTTCACTAGTTGGTTCATTATTAAGTGGAATATATCAGTAACATCTTTACCACTTTGATTTGGGAATTTGAACTTAGAAGTGTGAAGCAGCATGATTGCTCTGACACACAATTCCTGTCATTTAATAAAGTCACTCATTATCTTTTGTTTAAAACAAAACAAAATCAAAAATTGCCTGGCTACCCAGAAATTGAGAATATTTATGAATGAATAGTTCACAGAAGTTTAATGAATATTGTCATGTTACATTTAAGATTTTTATTCAGTACATGTCAAAAATGAATTTGAGGAAATAAGGCTGAATAGCTAGTGAACATCTTAAAACATTTTACTTATTAGAGGCCACACTATATAAAGGTGCTAAAGTAAAGTGGTTACAGGTGTGTGCTTAAGGAACAAAACTAGAATTTGTCTAATACCTTACAGTTTATGAAGCATATGTAATGAGTTTCATATTCAGCAGTTCAGTATTTGGATCTAGCTCAGTCTAGGTCCCTTGGAAACTCTGTGGCACTAATTCGTTCAATGAACTTTGTGTTTGCCCTTGCCTACACTCAATTAGATCTTAGGGTACATTTTACAGTAATAAAGAAATGTATGCTTTAACAAGGGCCTGAGAGGTTTCCTACTTTTCCTTGTTTTTCATTGACCTTATTCCACTTTTTCATTGACTTCCTATTTCCTGTTCATGGTTATAAGAAAGATCATATTTCTTCCAACTTCCTCCTCTTGGAATGGAAGAAAATAAGGCAATTAAAAACAATAGAAGATTTACTTAATTATATACACTCTTCCAAGTGACATACATATGTGTGTATGTGTTTGTGTGTGTGTACATACACATAAGATATACATCCTTCCATTAAATCCTTGCTATATTATGCTTATGACTATTTTTATTATCATCATTATTCTAATGAGAAAATTGTGGTTTAATGAGTTTAAGTAACTTAACCCAAATTCATATAATAGTAAATCCTCGAGTCAGAGCTCTAATTATAGCATTTATTCTTTGGAGAAAAGTCAGGTGAAAATGGTACCAAATATTTGCCAGGGAGTGCTCTAAACCCCATTAAACCTTTAACAACTGCAAACTACTTCTGAGTCACTTATAATGATCAGATATTTGGGAACTCTTGTATTACTTCATTCATTCATTAACATTTATTTTATGCATGTACTATGTGCTAGGCATTGTTCTAAGCACTGGGGACATAGCAGTGCTGATAGTGCTTACCTTTAAGGGTAGAGAAAAAGACTATTTAAATAATATATTTATACAAATAAGACATATCAGTGATACGTGCTTGGAAGAAAAACATTTTTTTAAAAACCAAGGTCATTTGAAAAGGAGCAATGAAAAGGAACAACTGGTCTGGGTTGGGGTGGGGAAGCTTTAGACTCAATGATCTGAAAAGAACAATCTCAATGTGTTTCAGTAAAAGTAGGAACGTTTCTGTGAGTGAAGTTAAGCAAACAAGTGGAAAGAAGAGAAGAAAGGGGTAGACAGGAGTGAGAACTTCCAGGGCCAGAGACAAGAATAAGGTGTTTGGATTTTATTCTAAGTGTGATAGTAAGTAAATTTATTACATCATGTAAATATATTTTCCTGTGAAAAATATTTTTTCTCCCCTCAAGTATTCTAATACTTTTTCCAAAGTCAGCTGCAGGACAAAATAAAATATACCGTTTTAAAATAATGTATTTAAAATATTAAGTTTATGAAGCTTTCCCTAGAACACAGGGGGAAAAACTATAGTTTAAAACAAGATAACTCTGATCCTAACTCAGATTTAAAAGAAAGAAATATGCAACACTGCCTTCTGGTTGACTACAGTCTGGCTAGTAGACATATAAATATGAGTTTCATGGTAACTAGTCTTTTGGCTTACAGATTTGCTCTTATGATCTATTTTAACAGATAAATCAGCATATTTTATTTACCCTATGAATTATACTTATCTCCTCCCTGTGATAGCCAGAGTAATGCCACCCCAAAGATGTCACACACTAATCTACAAAAACCTGCAGATATGTGAAGTTATATATAAAGGGAAATTAAGGTTTCAGATAGCATTAAGGTTGTTAATCATCTGACCTAATAATATTCATATTATTTTTGAAGATCCAGTGGGCCAAATGAAATTACAAAGGTCCTTATCTGTCGAAGAAGAAATTAGAAAAAGAATGATAGAGATGTTGTGTAAGAAAAATGAGGCCCGACATTGCTGGCTTTGATGATGTAGTGAGGAGTCCATTACCAAGGAAAGAGGGTGGAAAGAGGCCTCTAGAAAGTGGAAGAGGAAAAGAAACAGATTTTACCCTCGAGATTCCAGAAAAGAGCATAGGCTTGCCAACACCTTGGTTTTAGTTCAATGATGTACTTCTATCTTATACAAAGTATAAGATAATAAATTTGTCTTGTCAAACAGAGAGCCAAATCATGAATGAACTTCCATTCACAATTGCTTCAATGAGAATAAAATACCTAGGAATCCAACTTACAAGGGATGTAAAGGACCTCTTCAAGGAGAACTACAAACCACTGCTCAGTGAAATAAAAGAGGACACAAACAAATGGAAGAACATACCATGCTCATGGATAGGAAGAATCAATATTGTGAAAATGGCCATACTGCCCAAGGTAATTTAGAGATTCAATGCCATCCCCATCAAGCTACCAATGACTTTCTTCACAGAATTGGAAAAAACTGCTTTAAAGTTCATATGGAACCAAAAAAGAGCCCGCATTGCCAAGACAATCCTAAGTCAAAAGAACAAAGCTGGAAGCATCACGCTACCTGACTTCAAACTATACTATAAGGCCACAGTAACCAAAACAGCATGGTACTGGTACCAAAACAGAGATATAGACCAATGGAACAGAACAGAGTCCTCAGAAATAATACCACACATCTACAGCCATCTGATCTTTAACAAACCTGACAAAAACAAGAAATGGGGAAAGGATTCCCTGTTTAATAAATGGTGCTGGGAAAATTGGCTAGCCATAAGTAGAAAGCTGAAACTGGATCCTTTCCTTACTCCTTATACAAAAATTAATTCAAGATGGATTAGAGACTTAAATGTTAGACCTAATACCATAAAAACCCTAGAAGAAAATCTAGGTAGTACCATTCAGGACATAGGCATGGGCAAGGACTTCATGTCTAAAACACCAAAAGCAACAGCAACAAAAGCCAAAATTGACAAATGGGATCTAATGAAACTAAAGAGCTTCTGCACAGCAAAAGAAACTACCATCAGAGTGAACAGGCAACCTACAGAATGGGAGAAAATTTTTGCAATCTACTCATCTGACAAAGGGCTAATATCCAGAACCTACAAAGAACTCAAACAAATTTACAAGAAAAAAACAAACAACCCCATCCAAAAGTGGGGAAAGGATATGAACAGACATTTCTCAAAAGAAGACATTCATACAGCCAACAGACACATGAAAAAATGCTCATCATCACTGGCCATCAGAGAAATGCAAATCAAAACCACAATGAGATACCATCTCACACCAGTTAGAATGGCAATCATTAAAAAGTCAGGAAACAACAGGTGCTGGAGAGGATGTGGAGAAATAAGAACACTTTTACACTGTTGGTGGGATTGTAAACTAGTTCAATCATTATGGAAAACAGTATGGCGATTCCTCAAGGATCTAGAACTAGAAGTACCATATGACCCAGCCATCCCATTACTGGGTATATACCCAAAGGATTAAAAATCATGCTGCTATAAAGACACATGCACTCGTATATTTATTGCAGCACTATTTACAATAGCAAAGATTTGGAATCAACCCAAATGTCCATCAGTGACAGACTGGATTAAGAAAATGTGGCACATATACACCATGGAATACTATGCAGCCATAAAAAAGGATGAGTTTGAGTCCTTTGTAGGGACATGGATGCAGCTGGAAACCATCATTCTCAGCAAACTATCACAAGAACAGAAAACCAAACACCGCATGTTCTCACTCATAGGTGGGAACTGAATAATGAGATCACTTGGACTCGGGAAGGGGAACATCACACACCAGGGCCTATCATGGGGAGGGGGGAGGGGGGAGGGATTGCATTGGGAGTTATACCTGATGTAAATGATGAGTTGATGTGTGCTGACAAGTTGATGGGTGCTGAGGAGTTGATGGGTGCAGCACACCAACATGGCACAAGTATACATATGTAACAAACCTGCACATTATGCACATGTACCATAGAACTTAAAGTATAATAATAATATAAATAAATAAATAAAAAGAAAAGTGGGTTACCAATGGAATAAATAAATAAATAAATAAATAAATAAATAAATAAATAAATTGTCTTGTTTAAGCCAGTAAAGTTGTAGTAACTTGTCACAGCAGAAAAATGCATAAAAATATTATACCCTCTCATCTGGAATGTAATCACTAATATGGCTTGAATTTTTGTTTCTTGAATTATTGATGTATGCTTAACACCTAGAACAGTGTTAGGTATTTCCAATAAAGATTTGCCAAATGGATGAGTGAATGAATTATACCAACATTCTCCTCAGGACCACTCAATGGCTTTTGATTTCATTGTTTGTAAAAGTAAACATCCTACAGTTCTACAAAATCTTCACTGCACTCTCTAGTATATTACTTTATTAGTTTTATCTTCTTGTAAATTTCTTTCTGAACACTATACCTCAGCAATAATGAACTCCTTTTAATTCCTCTGGATATCGAGTATGCTCCCATCTCTGATATGTTATTCATTCTATTTCCTCTGCCTGGGATACTTATTCACACATATTCCCCTGTCTTTCTGTATCACTTCCTTCAGGACTTGCACAGCATCCATTTAGCAGTGAAGTCTTCTCTGACCAAACTATTTAGATTGTGGCCTCCTGGCACATCCTTTTCCTCTGCTTTATTATTCTCCACTGCCTTATTGCTGTCTGCATATATTCTTTTTAATTATTTGCTTATGTCTATTCCTCATTAGAACATAAACTCCAATAAAGCAATTTTTTTTCTGTTTCCTTCTCTGATATGCTTGGCATATAGCAGATTTTCAACAGGCATTAATTGAACAGGTCATACTGTGCCAACAAGGGTCTGTCTTTAAATGCCACATACATGGCTATAGCACCTCAAAAGATCACTCCAGAAGAGACTGTAATTTATTCAAGAAAACGAAGATTGACAGGGTGTAAGTTAGAGTCTGAAATCTGCAGCACTACTCAGCAACAGTCAATTGAAAGGCAGCCAAATGTCTGTAGAAATAAATTAATAAAGACTTTAAATGTTAATACTGTTTTCTGAGTAAAAGCATAAACAAAGATTAAGATTTTAAAGTCATTTTAGTGAAATAAGAACCAAGCAATACAGTACAGGTTACATGAGGCAAGAGAATCAAGAGGCACAATAGTGAACCAGAAAAAGGAAGGCCATGTGCTTAGCCACCTACGTTACATGTTACATGGGTTCTCTGACAGAAAAGAAATAGATAGTGATAGAAGCCACTGCACATCTATTTTGGTTTATATAGCACAAGGCTGAAATGTAAATTACTGTTCTCATTTCTGAGGACATAATAAGCAGCTTTCATCAAATTCTATTGGTATCGTCACAAAATCACAAGACCCTTTAAATGAGACATTGAGATTATTTGGAAAAATGTACTATTTTACTGATGAGGCAAGATCCTACTGCTCAAAGTTCATTAACTTAAATAGGACATCATCTTGTCAGAATTCAGCTCATGCGAGTTCAGGTAAGCCCTACAACACACTAACCATACTCTCTGTCGGTACTGTTTCTGTAACATTATTACAATGTACAGCAACCAGTTTTCCACTTGTTCTATAGGGGAGGCAAAACTTTACTTCTACTCTTGTAGGGTCCTGACTGGGCTTGAGAATTAAATTGACATAAGCTAGAGTAACATGAGAAAAGCACACAATTTAATGTGAGTATTATGTGATAAAATGCATTAGTCTGTTCTTGCATTGTTACAAAGAACTACCTGACACTACATAATTTATAAAGAAAAGAGTTTCCATTGGCTCACAGTTCTGCATGCTGTACAGGAAATTTAGGTGGGGACACAGACCCAAGCCATATCACATGGAAAGACTCATAAGGAAATAAAAATTCAAAGAAGTGACAAAACCTAAAGGTTTTATATTAGTTTGGACAAAGAGAGACAGTTGTGTAAAAGTAATTGCATGATCTTGGGACACTAAAGGAAGAAAAAGATTAACACTATCTTTACAGATTCTCTCCTAGATGACTCCCCAGGGAAGAATGTTTTGTTTATTCTGGTACAGCAAAAGCATCTTTCACATGAGAGTTTTTATCTCCAGTTTTCAGGAAGAAAGGAGGGATTAGAATGCCCTTCTTGCATTTGATCTTTTTCAAGTGCCTTTAGGTCAAACTAATCCTTATATCAAAGTTGCATATGCAGAGCATGGCTGTGCCAACAAGGGAATCCCTGAAGTTTCTTTTCCCACCTAAAAAGAAAGAGAACACACTCAAACTGCTTTCCATGTTTCCTGTCACAAACAGAACTTTAGATACTGAGATTTAAGGGGCTGTGAGGAGGGGGGGGTGTGTGTGCTTTCTTGAAGAGGCTGAAGTTTAGATTAACTGCTGAACATAGTAAGCAGGTGTTCATACACAGGAGAGATGAGTGGGAGCTGTTTTGCTGACCCTTCCTGGATGGTGTTCTCAGCTGACTAGTACTTTTTTATTGAATACCAATAAACTAAGGTTCTTGTTTCAGTTGTTCTAAGGTATGTCCACACAGTTCTCCCTATCTGTGCCTTTATTTTTATCTTTTGCTGGAGTTCGGCTGACATAATCTGGTTAAATCAAGGTATCAGAACAGATGGATTCTATCTATGTTAGACTGGTTTTCCTTCTTCTTCTTTGCATTTCTCAAGTACAATTTTTTATGTACCCACATAACAGCAATATTATGATAACAACTAGCATTTATGTCACTATATACAATGGGTACAACAGCATTTTATAAGCTGCTTTTGGTTTAAAATTTCCAATAACTTTATGAGGTAGGTCACTAGCCCCATTTTGCAGATGATTAAAATAAGAGGTAGGTAATTTTCTTAAATTATAAATTTTAAATGGCAAGAAAAACATTGAAACATGTATTTTAGGACTCCAAAGAAATGATTTTATATTAATTGAAAATATACCTTTTTTATTTGTTAAATGTCTGTAGAACAGAAGAAAAAATATGTAGTTTGTTTATGTTGCATTTACTTCTTCTCTAGTCAAGAGTAACAGATATAAAGCTAAATAAAGATGATTAATGGTATTATGCATATTAAACTCATTTTTTAAGCCCATTACAAGCAAGGCAAAAGGACAAGTTGTTTAGGATATTATGGTTTGCATTTACTCTGTCAATATAATCATGGAACACCAATAAATATTTATTGAGAATGAGAAAGGAAGCGTCAGTTTGCTAATCCCCTCCCCCTACAATGAAACTATTTTGAGCAAAGATATTTGAAAATAAGTCAAATTTTGAAAGGACACTTAAAGTATACATTTTTAATCAAACAAAACCTTTACACTGATTTTCTTTTTCCTTCAAAGGAACTGAAGTTGTAAGGATGTGAAAGTATAATTCATTTTGTTCCATAGAGTTACTGACTCCTAGGTCGATAGCGTTTTAATATCCATCATATTCACACTATCTAAACTGGATACCTAAATTTCCTCTGGGAATTTCTTCTTTGCTTTTGTTTTCTTTTTTTAGAATTTAGTAAAGGAAATCTTTTAGATTCATTTACCTGAAACAAACCCACTCTTAGACTTTAAATAACTGAAGAAGCATATTTCCAACAAATCTTTCGGCAATATTATTTCCAAATCTAAAATTTGCTCTGCTTTATAGCTTTAGACTTGCAGTCAGTTAAGATACTCAGGTTTTTTAGCCTTAATCTAAATTTAAAGAAAGGTTACATTCATTTCCATCTTGCAATTCTTCCTTTTCTTCATAATATTGGTCTTTTCTAAATGTCACTCAATTTTGAACCTCATTATTTTTCCACTATTTTTCCTAATAACTACAGTTTCTCATCAATAGAGGGTTTCCAGATTTTCTAAAATTTCATCATAATATAATATAAATGTCAAATAAACTCAGTACAAAAAATTGTTGTAGTAATAGCCTTTAAAATATGGGACCTACATGAAGAAAAATACATCTAGTGGGAATAAACCTTTAAAATTATTTTTAACCACAAAATCTGTAAGACTACCAGGTACCTATTTTGGCAAATATAAGTTTGATTCACACTTAACTCCTCCACTCTGGTTTAAATGTCACTTTTAACTTGTCCAACATTGCTCAACTAACATGAATAAAACATCTTATATTATATAATAATGCCTGTTTTGTCAGGTAACCTTAAATGTTCTCTTAAGCTTTTTACTTGCCCAATAATATCAATTCAGAATTGATGTCAACATTGTAAATGATTATTTTAGTTATTCTCATACATAACTTGTCTATCATCTATAGTAACATAATTTCAGTGGCTACCTAAAGTATATCTTTTTATTAAAGGCTTATAAAAAACACAAAGAGAGCTGCAATAATAACAATCACAATATGGCTTTAATTTTAAGAGTGATTTAATATCCATTATGTCACTTGACATTCTCAATAGTCTGGTAGTTAAAGGGCCCGTTAGTATCCCTCTTTTATACAGAAGAAAACCAGGACTCATAAAGTTTAAGTGACAAGTCCAAGGTCATTTTGCTAATATGTGGAAATGCAGTAATGAAGGTCAGTGCTTTTTCTATTCCACAAAAAAGCAACACTACTTTGATACAACTTTGAACTTTGATGAAGGAAAAAATATTTTCTTATTGCTATATGTAAGAAGCAAGCTGCAGCATTTTTACTGTAGCTCTGAAATAGAGTTAATTGGCTTTGTGCATTTCTATGGTGCTTATAGCGTATATCTTATTTATGAAGGAAAGAATACATTTAGTTCCTAACAATTCTGAAAATAAATACAAATTGTATTGAAAGCAATACATAAAAGAAGTAATGGCATGTTAGGTTTTTTTGTTGTTGTTTTTAAACGAAATTTTAGAAGATAAAAATTATCCAGATGGTTTTGTTCCATGAAAAGTATCTTGAAATGCTGTCCATTGTAAATCCTTAATCTTTATTGCAGTTTTTTTTTTTT
>NC_045447.1:70413610-70415261 GCF_002776525.5 Piliocolobus tephrosceles
GTATTTTTAGTAGAGACGGGGTTTCACCGTGTTAGCCAGGATGGTCACGATCTCCTCACCTCGTGATCCGCCCGTCTCGGACTCCCAAAGTGCTGGAATTACAGGATTGAGTCACCGCGCCCGGCTGCAATTTATTCTTTAAGTGTCTTATAAAGCTCAAGTGTTCAATTTTTGGCACTCAACTTTAATACTAGCTATTTCACCTTGGTAATCATTTACCCTGAAGACCATTTCCAACTCACATCTGAAGAAAGTCATGATAATTCTAGTAAAACACCCACCAGCATTGCCAGGCTAACCATCTATCTGATTCTTTCGAGCCAAGTAAAAAAATATTAAATCCAAAAGGTCTGTACCAAAATGTACTATCGGTCTGCCAGAATTTTGGTAACTTGCAATAAAGTAGGGAAAGAACACACATTTATACCAAACTTAAACCATTTATGATTCTTGAAATAAAAGTTTTTTATTTTTCCCTAAACTTTCTGACAATTCAGATATTTATGCTCTCCTAAATATCTATAAAAGTCTAAGAATATTTCCTTGATTTATATATTTCCTTTATGTAATTCTGGAAATATTAAACAATCTCTTTATACACCATAACTTACATTTTAAGCAGTCTTAGTTTTAAAAATATCCTATCAATATTCAATGTGTTGAATGATGACCCTTTATACCTGAGAAATTTGTAAGGTTCCAAAATTTCAATTATTTAGTTAATACAGATCATATATTCTCATAAACTGGGACAGTGGCATATGACCTTCTTATATATTAATCTTCTTAACTATAATGGAAGGCTCTGACATTTTAGGCTATAGAAGCATGGCTCACTACCTGTACAGTATGGACAATCATCTTGCCTCTCTGAAAATGTTCCTTCTGATTGTGTTTAAAATAAGGTCATTTTAAGAAACAAATGCTTTCTACTCCCTCTATTCACTTTATGGATACCCATTATAGTAGTGCTCCAGACTGTAGTAATATTGTAGAAAAGAAATTTCCAGGACTTGAAAAAGATAAAACATTATAATTCTGAGAAAAAAATTACAAAGACAAAAAGAGGGGTAGGAAGGTTTCCATCTAGGAAAATATAGTAAGTAATTACAAACAGTGTTATGTACTTTCAAATCTGAATTATCTTATATGTAAAAAAAAAAAATGCATTCAGAAGAAGCAAATTTGCAGAGAATATATTTGAGTTGCAGTACTTCAAACGTAAGCATATTTCCTATTATACGTACAATTTACATGTAAACTTTATGTGGTAAAATTTAGTTAGCATGTATGATATCTTACTATATTACACACAATAAACCAGAAAAGTAGTTGTTATAATTATCTCCATTTTGTTGGTAAGATAACTAAAACTCAGGATTAATTAATTTTATCAAGTCAGAATTCAAAGTGAGGGGTGTTTAATTCCTAGATGAGTATTCCTCCCACTATATTATTTGAAATGACATTCCTGTTCATCAACAACTACCCAGAATATAGACTACAACATTCATTTTTATTCGTATGTGCAAAATGCATTTCATATATGTGTCATAAATTCAAATGACCTTATTTTATACCATTTCATTCTCTGTTGATTGGTTTTACAGAAAATGTAAACACGTCACAAAGATGTGCGGTTATCTCTTTT
>NC_045447.1:70415271-70612370 GCF_002776525.5 Piliocolobus tephrosceles
AGTTATTTAAAATGTTAAAATCAATGAATGATCAAGACCCTTGTCCAAAAAGTTATGTGGAATACTGTAGAATACATATCTAGGAATGATCCAGTAGCAACATGAAGTAAGTTAGGATAGTAACATATGGACAAGGTATACATACTAAGCCAGGTGTCCACCACAGACTCCCACGTGAATAACGGTGACTGACACTACATAGCCTGGAAACCCCAGGGACTAAAGATGGGAAGGGATGGCAGCAACTGGGTACCAGTTTGCTCTTTCTGTGCCAATAATTCAGAGCAAAGAGACTGAGAGACCTTGTGTGTATATGTATATATGCAGACACACATGCAATATGTGTACACACAGATATATTATATCTGTGTGTGGGTGTGTGTATTTATAAAGACAAACATGCATTCAAATGTTGAAAAGATAGGTTACATAAATAACCAATTATTTTAAAAATTGGCTATTTATTGATTTTGGTAAATATCCAGATCCAGATCCCACTCTGTAGTAAAAAGTAACAAAAATTAAAATGTCATCAGGCTCTGCAGTATTGGAAAGAACATGGGATATGTGCACTTTGGTTCTTTTGTACATAGAGGAGGATTGCATTATATACACTAGATCACATAATTACAAATGGAATATAGAATCAGATTATCTGGATCTAGATCTAGCAGTCAAACTACTTGGCTTTAGATCCGGTTTCAATTTCCTTGTTTCTAAGATAAAAGTAATTAATATTCATTTTGCAAAGAATGATTAGAGGATTAAATGAGACAATGTATATTATATGCTCAGCAAATGTAAATATACAGTTTGTATTCATACATGATAACAAATGTTCTTAAAAGTTTTTGACTACCACTCAAGAAAATATCATTCTTAGGTACACTTGGGAAAACTTAAACATAAAAAATAAAAAGGAAGTGTAAAAACTTTGCTTGCACTTATTATTTTTGACTATTTCTATCATTTTTAGCAAGATTATTAGGACTCACATTTTCTAGAACGCAAGTCTCAAAATCCAAAACATATTTATAAATGTTACATATTTATTTAATAAATATATATGTTTAATATTGCTGATGGGCCTTTTTGAGAGCTTATTGAACACTGTAGTTAATTTTCAAGTATAACAAGGCAAAAAGATCAAGGGTTTTCATATGAAGTTAGCTCATTTTGTCTACACAAAAGACAAAAAAGTAGCTCCTTCAAAAATTAAAATATGATTCCAAAGAGCATCTAAATTTAGAAAGGCTTATCTTACCTGAACGTTCAAACCTGTTGAAAATTCCTCATGAGGATCTTTCATTCTCTCATTATTTCTCTATCTTTGAAATATTGATACTTGCTCTCTCAGTTTTCTTTCATTTTATTTCATCAAGGGTTGCATATTTCATTTTCCTCTTTATATGAACTTCAAATATATCTTCTATTTATCCTTCAGTAGCATGGCTCATCTTCTTAACTACAGTGACAATAAACCTGAAAAATTACTGAGGAAATATGCCTTATTTCAAAACAAAATGAGCTTTTCACTCATAAGCCTCTGATTATATCTCTCTCTTTGATTACTTAAAAATGTGCTCTTATGAACTTCAATGCAGCATATTTGCCCTTGAAATATCTTTTTATCTTTTTTACTACATTCAGTCCATATAAAATATGGTAATCAAAGTTGAAATTTTAAATTAAGAAAATTTAAAATACAAGCCAGCAGAGAAAAAATATGTTATTGCATCACTGTATCAATTTATTTTACAAAAGTTCTGTCGCTCCAACTTTCATTAAAATTATCCAGTGTTCATTTGGAGGGTGGAGAAGAGAGGATGATGGAAAAAAATAACTGCCTTTAAAACACAGGCTAAAAACTGGTATGCTGAATATCAATTAAAAAATCTCGCTAAAACTGCAGAGGCCTATGCTACTGTCTGGTTGGCTGGGCAAGTGAGACCTTATACCTCATGCTTTTAGATTTGCCTGCTCAGTTGAAAATGCCTATCTTCTTCTATAGAAAAAAAGTGTTTTTTAAAAAATCATAGTTATTTATATACCACAAGATGAGTCCAGTTAAATTAGTCATATTCTGGTTTAAAATAGCATAATAAATTCAGGGGTCTCAACCTATGTTGCTAACATTGTATACATTTCCAGTGAGAGAGTTGAGCTAGACAATGACACTAAGTATCTGTGTAACCTTAAATAAATCACTTAACTTTTCTGAACCTTGTTACTTCAGTATTACATAGGTTCCTCTCTACCCTCAATTTACGATTATAAAGTAGATGAAAGATTATATAAATTACTTTTTCATCTTGTAATAAAAAGCATAAAATTTTACCTATTAAGAAGTATTAAAGGCTAGGCACAGTAGCTTATGCCTGTAATCTCAGCACTTTGCGAGGCTGAGCCAGGAAGTTTATTTGAGGTCAGGAGCTCACAACCAGCCTGAGTAACATAAGTGAGATCCCATTTTGAATGCATTAAAAAAAATAAAACATTAGCCAGGTGTTGTGGTGCACACTTGTGGTCCCAGCTACTCGAGAGGCTGAGGTGGATCACTTGAGCCTGGAGACAGACGTTGCAGTATGCTGTGATCACACCACTGCACTTCAGTCTGGGCAACAAAGCAAGACTGAATCTCAATTAAAATATTTCAATAACTTGTATTTCACCAATTCAACTGTAAGTCCTGATACTACTAAACAACTCCCCCTATAGCTGCATTATTAAATGTTTGATAGGTGCTTAGGAAATGAGAATCTTAATGACAACATCTGCCATTGTTACTTACCAAAGGGTGAGCATTATGCTAATAGTTACAGTAAATTAAAACCAAGCATTGGAAAAAAAGATTGACTATGTAATTCATCATCCAAATCTGGATGTATTTGAGAATAAAAGGAGGTGCATTAATGATTATACTAGGAGAAAAGGCTTAAACTGAGAATGTCATGGGTAAACCAGAGCATAAATTCATATATATATATTCACATATATGTATATAAATTCACATATATGTATATAAAGTAAATGTCTGCATGAGCAAGGAGAAAAATGTGTAATGATATGTATCAGGGAATGAAAATCACTTTCCAGTGTTGGATGGAATTGAAAGTAGTGGTGGAAATAAAATTATAAGTTTTTTGCTATGTTGTTTCATTGGTTATAATACATGAATTTGCTGATTTCAATTGCTAATGAAATTTGAAGTAACATTAAAAATTAAAAATAAAAGTGATACCAAAACATCTCCCAACAGTCTTAAGATGTTTCACGTAGATGATGGCATTCAATTGAAAACATTGAAATAATTATTTCCCAAGGCCACACAGTGAGTAACATACAAACCTGGGACCAAACTATGTAGACCACACTGCCTTCTCATTATGTTTCCCATGAGATTTCTTGATTGAGCATTATGGGAATTCATACTACTTCATTATAGATAAGGCTCTCTTAATAATTTCAATTATCAGCATTTTGCCCTCAGGGAATTGAGAGATTAAATAAGAAGAGCATTTTTTACATCCATTACTAGAGCCATCCTTTGTGACATCCATTTCATAAATATCTAGCAACTATTGTTCTCAGTTGGAATAATCAACAATATCCAGTATATAAAAATGAATAATAGTTTAATAGCTTTAAATTCAAAGTTTACTGAAGTTCATGAAAATATGATGTTAAAGTCTATTTGAATATGTATCAAATGAGGAAATTATGTGAACTGTAACCTATTCCTAACCTATGACACTTATCACCCTTATTGTCAAGAAATGGTTGGGACTGTATACAAATGAGAATGTGTTGCAAATTAGGTGGTGAATCAGCGAGTTGTCACCTTTTCTTTACTAAGTGTTTGGAAAATACAAAAAAATTTGGAGACAAAATTTAAAACAGCATTTTTCACAATACTTTCTATTGAGTCATTCAGGTATTCATCAAATATTTGTTTAGCTCCCAACATGTGCCAGGCATTTCGTTAAGCACTAGACTGAAGTAGTGAATAAAATATATACTTACTTTTCTCAGAGGGCTTACAAATTCTTAAAACTTTAAATATTGAACAATTATCATGCCTTATGTAAAAAAGTGCAATCTGCTAAAAGGGATGTGTAACCATGAGTTAGACTTAGTGTGGGGAGTAAGGAAAAGTGTTTAAGTCTTCAAAATTTCCTGGAAGTTAACCAGTTAGGATTGTGAGTGTACTAGAAGAATAAAAAAGAGTAAAATTAAAGAGTATGCAAATGATCTGAGGTGATAATAGGCCTTTCATAAGAACTGAATAATTGTCAATGTAGGTGGCACTATTTTTTCTAGGAATATTTATATTGTAAATGCTTGGGGATAACAACTTGGTGACATGTTTCTTACATCTATGGATGATTCTTCATACTTTATTTGCATAAGAAGCAAATTATTTTTAACTATAGTGTATGATTTGGGTATCACTGGAGGATAAAGTTCCCCTAAATTGCCTCTGTGCATTGTTGCTGTGAATTAGTAGAAAAATGAGAAGAGAGTAGTGAGCAAATTTTGTGAACAAAATTTTAAAAGCTTATGAGTTGATGTAACAGCTTTGGAGGATAACTAGTTAGGCACTGAACTACTTTCTTTTAATATTAATTATGTTGCACTGTTACACAGTTGTGCTGTTTTTACAGTTAGTTGTCGCAGGAAAGCATCCTTCTTATTAACAATATGAGTATGAAATTAGGACCCTGTAAAGAGAAGCAGCAACATGAAGCAAAGAAAGACATGTGATGTCTGACTGTCTCCATGTTGGTGATAGTAACATTGCTTATTGGGTTAAAGGGTAATTGTCTTATCCTTTCCATCAGAAAATTACATATTTCCTCTAGTATCCAGCAAGTAACTAAGCAGTGAAACTTGTAATTATGGAAATGTACATTTCACCCAATGGTTTATCCAGAATTAAAGAAAAAAATATGTGCCTTCAGATAAAAACTACAAAGGGGTCAGGCAGGATTCACAAAAATATAGTAATTTCTTTGCATATATTAATAAAACTCCAGATCATCAAATATAAAGAAAAATTTAAAAAAAGAAAAAGGAGGGAGCCATCTAGGTGGCTGGCTTGAATTACCTAGCACTCGCCTACTTTACAAAGAAGGACCATAATAGTGAGTAGATATTCAGATATTGAATAGGGCATCTAAAATCCAGCACTGGAATTCAGCCTTTGTGGTATAGAAAGATGAAAGTGAAATGGTTGTCTTAGCCAGCATTGGCTCAGAGCCAGGAGAAACTTCCCACTGTGGGTAAAAGGTAGGTGAAAGATCGTCATCAGTCCACATTCCCATTGCAGATTTCTGCTATATCCACTGTGGTAGAGCCCTTTGACCTTGTGGACCCTGAGACTTGTGTAAGGATCTGCATAGAGTCCATGCAGTGGCACCATTCCAGACAGGAAATTCATGCTGGGTCCCCCATTTCCCCGAGACCCAAGCAATCATAGGATGGTGTAATTTTGAAACCCCAGACCCCACAAGACTACATCTTGCTCCAGGGCCCAAAAACCCCTGCATCTCCATGTCCCTGAAACCCTGCTGATATCACCCCATGTCCACACAGAAGGCTGCAGCATCATAATGCTGGGTAGACTCAGTAATGTGGCCAAGTCCCTAGCATTCTGGCCCACACTGGAAAACGGGTGGTGTAGCACACTGGAAAGGTTGCCCCCAGGACAAAAAGAGCCAAAGAATGTGCTCCCCAGAGCCTGAAGCCACCTGCCTTGGGCCACTGCCAGTAACAGCACCCCACACCCCTAGCCGTAGGGCCACTGCACAACTGCATGGGCATTTAAGGAGCCTGAAAACCACGCCTTCCCACCCACACTGCCACTGTCTCTTTGCCATCTGGGAGCCTGGGGATTGATCTACCCTGTCTGCCACCAGCTGCTGGTCACTGACCCCATAAGTGGATGTTAAGGACAAGATATCCCCACCTAGAACCGCTCTGCAAGTGCCCATGTGCATCATCTGGGGGCCTGGGCATGGGCTTCCCTAGCCTGCTAGCAGCAACACGTGTGATCAGAGCCTGGTGATTGATCAACACCATCCACTGCAACCTGTACCTGCACACATCATCAGGGGCCCTGGGGATGGGTCTGCTTTACTTGGTGCCACCCCTGCCAGTGCTTGTGCACATGGTCTGAGGGCTTGGGGATCAATCCTCTCCTACCTCACATCTGTCAGTGAGGTAGTGTCAGTGAGGTAGGAGTATTTGCATACTCCTCCTGTCCCCAGGCCCCTTCAGCCTGATGCCATTACCACTGTTGGCACCAACATGCACATGTCACCTGAGGACCTGGGGACCGAATCATCCAGTCTGCTGTGGCCACTGCTGGTGCCAATATGTGCTGCCTGGGGGCCTGAGGGTTGACCTAATACCACAGCTGCCATCACCAATGCTGTGCACACCACCCAGAGCACATAAACCCACCTGACAGCCTGACCCACTGCTGCCACTGCTGGCACCCAAGAAAACTGTCTGGAGGTTCCAAGATCAGACTGCTCAGACCAGTACCACTAGTTTCTGTGTATGCCACCAGGGAGCCCAAGAATCCACATACTTACCCTGCCAACACCACCACTGGGGCCCAACGACTGGCACAACTGATGTCCCCATTCCCAGCAAAACCTCAACAAAGAATCTACAGACAACCACAACATAAGCCACTGAGGAACTCACAGACACCACTGACACTGATTACAGCCAAATAAATCATACTACACTATTGTGCCCACCCAGAATCAAACCCAAAGTAACCTATCCAACCAACACCATACATACATCTTGAGGAAAAAGTTCTCCCTAACAAAAGCAAATTCAAAAAATTAGAAGAAGTGACTATCACACCAAATGCACAGATATCAATGTAAGAACACTAGAAACATGAAAAAGCAAGGACATATGACACTTACAAAGGAACACAGCAATCCTCCATCAACAGATTCCAACACCAACAAAAATCTATGAAATGCCTTAAAAATAACTGGAACCTGTGATATTAAATAAGTACATTAAGATACAAGAGAACACAAATAAACAGCACAAAGAAATTAGAAAAAAAATTCAGGATATGAATGAGAAATTCAATAAAGAGGTAGAAGAGATACACATCATTAAAAGAACCAAACTGAAATCCTGGAAATGAATAACTCAATGAGTAAAATAAAAAATAGAGTAGAGATTTTCAGTGATAGACTAGCTCAAGCAGAAGACAGAAGAAAGAAGTCAAATCTTCTGAAATATCCCAATCAGACCAGAAAAGGAAACTAAGAGAAAGAAAAAATAATCAAAAAGAATGAACAAAGCTTACATTACATATTAAACACAATAAAATGACCCAGTATTCAAAATTTGGTATGTTCCAGCATAGATAACCTGTTCAACAGAATAATAGCTGAGGAATTCACGTGTCTTGCAAGAGATACAGATATCCACTTATAGAAAGCTTAAAGATCTCCAAATAGATTCAATCCAAAAAGAAATTCTCAAAGGCACAGTATAGTTGAAATGTTAAAAGCAAAAGACAAAAAGAGAATTTTTAAAACAGTAGGGGAAAAGCATCATGTCACATATAAGGGAACCCTTATCAGAGTAACAGCATTTTTCTTAGCAGAACATTTATATGCCAGGATAAAACGAAATTATGTATCCAAAATACTGAAAGAAAAACAAACTGCTAGCCAAGAATACTATACCTAGAAATTCTATCCTTCAAAACTAATGGAGAAATAACATCTTTCTCAGACCAGCAAAAACTGAAGGAATTCATCAACATTATACCAGTCTTACAAGAAATGCTGAAGGAAGTCCTACATCTAGAAGTGAAAAGATCATATCTCTTATCATTAAAAAAACATAAAAATTCACAACTCACCAGTAATGCAGACACCCAAATGAGAAAGGACACAAACATTACCATTACAAAAATAAAAAAATAAAAAACACCAACTGCTACAAAAAGCAAACAAACAAAAAAACACCAAACCACCATGGTAAACAATAAGAGAGAAGGAAAGGAACAAAAGGATATGCAGAACAATTAACAGAATAACAAGAGTAAGTCATATGAATGAAAATGCATTAATATTAACCCTGAATAAAAATGTATCAAATTAACCACTTAAAATATAAAAACTGGTTGAATGAATTATAAAAGGCAAAACGAATCAAATATGACTCAGCTATATGCTGTCTTTAATGAACTTACTTCACCTGTAAAGAAACATAGAGACTGAAAGTGAAGGGATAGAATAAGGTATGCCATGCAATTGGAAACTAAAAGAGAAAAGAAACAACTATAATTATAGAAAAATTGACTTTAAGTCAAGAGCAGTAAAAAGAGACAAAAAAGGTGACTATATAATGATAAAAAGCTTAATTCAGCAAGAGGATATAACAACTCTAGATATATATGCACCCAAAACCAGAACACACAGCAAATATTACTAGATATAAGGAAAGAATAAACTCCAATACAACAATACTTGGGGACTTACTTCAACACTCCATAGTTAGTACTGGATGAGTCTTCCAGACAGCAAATGAACAACACAAGATCATATTTAAACTATACCATAAACCCAATGGACCTAACACATATTTACATAACATTTCACCAAAAGCTGTAGAATATACATTCTTTTCATTAGCATATAAAATATTCCTCAGGATTAACCATATGTTAATACAAACAAAAAGTCTCAACAAACTTATAAAAACTGAAATTAAATAACATGCTTCCTACTGAACTTTAAGTTCATAATGAAATTAAAAAGGAAATAGAAAATGAAAGCACAACATATCAAAACTATTGGGATACAACAAAAGCAGTAGTAAGAAGAAACTTTATAGAAATAAATGCCTGCATTACAAAGAAGAAATATTTCAAGTTAACAACCTACTGAGGTATCTCAAGGAACTAGAAATACAAGAGCAACCCAAACCCAAAACTAGTAGAAGGAAAGAGATAAAGGTCAGAGAAGAATTTAACAAAATTGGGGCTAAAACAATACAAACAATTAAAAAAAAGGTATTTGTGATATAAAAACCTATAAAATACTAGCTAACCAGGAAAAAAAAAGTGGGGGGACACAAATAAATAAAATAAGAAGTGAAGATGGAAACAATATAACTGCTACTACTCTTATTCAACATAATACTGGAAGTTCTAGTCAAAGTAATCAGCCAAGAGACATTGAAAAGGCATCCAAATTGGAAAAGAGGAAGTCAAATTGTTCCTTTTTGCAGATGACATAATTTTATCTGTAGGACTATCTAATGCTTCTCAAAAATTTAGGGAACTGATAAATTCAGTAAAGTTACAAGACACAAAATCAATACACAAAAGTCATTACCATTTACATATCCCAATAAGTAACTAGCTGAAAAAGAAATCTCATTTACAATAGCTACAAAAAATACCTTGGAATAAATTTAACCAAACAGGGATAAAATGTCTATGAGGAAAACTACAAAACACTTGTTGAAGAAATTGAAGAGGACACAAACAAATGGAAAGACATCCCATGCTTATGGTCAGAAAAAATAATTGTTAAAATGACCACACCACCAAAACTAATCTACAATTGAATGTAATTCCTGTAGCAATACTGTTAACATTCTCATGTATGGAATCACAAAAGTCTCCAATTAGCCAAAACAATACTGAACAAAAAGAACAAAGCTGGAGGCATCACACTACCTGACTTTAAATGTTAATACAAACTTATAGTAATCAAAACATCATATCGGTATAAAAATAGAAACTTTTCTATAAGTTAATACAAACTTATAGTAATCAAAACATCATATCAGTATAAAAATAGAAACTTTTCTAAAGGAACAAAATAGAAAACACAGAAATCACATATTTACAGGCAACCAATTTTCTGAAAAGATGCCAAGAACATACTGAGGACAGGACACTCTCTTTAATTACTGGTGCTGGAGAAACTGGATATCCATATGCAGAGTAATAAAACTAGAACAGTATCTCTCACCAAATATAAAAATTAACTCACAATGAATTAAAGATTTAAATGTAGGACCCCAAACCATAAAATTACTGAGAGAAAACACTCAGGACATTGGTTTAGGCAAAGATTTTATGGTTAAGACATCAAAAGCTCAGGCAACAAAAACAAAATGGCAAATATACCTACAATAAATGAAAATGCTTCTGCACAGCAAAGGAAACAAACAACAGAGTGAAAAGACAACCTTTTGAATGGAAGAAAAGATTTGCACATTATTCCTTGGCAAAAGACTAATTCCCAGTATATACGAGAAACTCAAATAACTCACCAACAAAAAGACAAATAATCTCATTAAAAAGTGGGCAAAGGACCTAACTAGAAACATATTTCAAGAAAAGACATACAAATGGCCAAAAGGTATGTAAAACATGTCCAACATCCCTAATCTTCAGGGAAATGAAAATAAAAACCATAGTCAGATATAATGTTACCCCAGTTGGAATGGATATTATCAAAATTATAAAAAATCAAGGCTGGTGAGGATATAGAGAAAAAGGACCTCCTGTACACTGTTGGTGGGAGTCCAAATTAGCATAGCAACTATGGAAAACTACATGGAGGTTTATCAAAAAAGTAAAAATAGAACTACCATATCATTTAGCAACATTTAGCAATTCCACTACTTGATACTTACTCAAATGAAAGGAAATCAGTATATCAAAAGGATATCTACACTCCAAAATTTACTGAAATACTATTTGCAATAGCCAATATGTGAAATTAACCTAAGTGTGCATCAGTGGATGAATGGATAAAGAAAATGTGGTATATGTTCACAGTGGAATACTCTTCAACCTTAAAAAGAGTGAAGTCCTGTCATTTGCAACTACATGCATGGAATCTGCAGTCATTAAATTAAGCAAAATAAGCCAGGCACAGAAAGACAAATATTATATGTTCTCACTCATATGTGGGGGCTAAAAACATTGATCCCATGTAGGCAGAGGAGACTGATACATATCAGAGGCTGGGAAGGGTGGGGATGAGGGATGAAGAGAGCTTGGTTAATTGGTACAAACACAGAAGAAACAAATTTGTGTTTTGCAGCACAGCAGGACGACTATAGTTAGCAATAATTTATTGTATATTCCAAAACAACTAGCAGATTTGAAATGGAGTCCACATATGTCAGCCTCCAGTAGCAAAGAAGGTATGAAAATGGTGGTGGAGGGTAGATCCAGAATGGCAAACAAAAATAGCATAACTTCCAAGACCACAGCCTTGTTTTTCATATCGAGTTCTAGTATTTATGTATCCAATAACACTGTTTACTCAAACTCATGGTGAACATGTGTTCACACTATTTCATAGAGTCAATAGATTACAAAATCCAAATAGTTGGAGAACCCAAGAGAAAATTGAAAAAGCAGGAAACGCAAATGCATATAAAACAATTTTCAGCTTCTTCCACTGAGACTTATACTTGTGAGTAATTTTTTCAGAAAATATTTAAATGAATATATAATTTTAAAAATACAAAAATAAAAAATTCAAATACATGTGAAACAACTGTGAAATTCATTATTGTCAAATTATATTAAAAATTATTATACAATATTTTTTATCATTTCAACTTGCCAGATTCTTAAATGCTATCATCGAATGCTGCTCAGTTAGTAATTATAACAGCAATATCACAGATTCTCTTAAGCATATATATGAAAAAACTAATATGGAAATGTATATAGGCATCCAAAAATAATTGGTAACTTGTGTCTCAGTCATTTTTCTTCAAAGAATCTCTTTCTAAAAATCTATAAAAGATGTTAATTTATGTATAAAGATATCTACTGTTCATTGCACTGATACTAAATTGAGCAATAGTAAATTATAACACCACCATATAAAGAATATGTTTTGTTAACCAAAGTTTTAAGGTGAAATGTAAAAAATCTTTATGTGAAGTGGAAAAAGAAAATTAAGGAATTGCCATTATTCAGAGAATAAAGGAAATATAACAAAGCATAATCATGGTTATTTTGATATGGAGGATGCTATGGTTTGAATGTATGTGCCTCTCCAAAATTCATATGTTGGAACTTCAATCCCACGGTAATGTTATTAAGGAGTAGGACCTTTTGGAACATGATTAAGTCATGAGAGCTTCACCCCTGTAAATAGATTAATGTCCTTGTAAAATAGGCTTCAGCATGCTTCCTGGCCATTCAATCTCTTCTGTCATATGAAGACACACTATCTATCTCTTTTTGCTTCCTGATCTGTTAGTGCCTTGATCTTGGGCTTCCCAGCATCCAGAACTGTGATAAATACATTTCTCTTCTTTCTAAATTACCTACTCTAAGGTGTTTTGCTCTAGCAGGAGAAATAAACTAAGATAGTGGAATTATTGACAGTTATTACCTGTATTATAATATCTGAATTTTCCAAGTGTCTTACAATTATCCTTGTTAATTTCCTGATCACCAAAATAATTAGATAAAAGAAAATCAGTCAAATCTATACAGTCAAAAAGTTGACTTAGAAGTCTGGGTTAAAATCTTTTCAAATAAACATACACACATAAGCATATGTGTATGTATATAATATATATGCAACTATACAGTATAGAGAAACTCTGTGCAAGAAAATTAAGACTGTCAGTTTATAATTACACCTTATATGTGTATATATGTTTATAGGGGTTTGTAGTTGCATATGCACCTTTATGTGTTTTCTTTGTAAAAGACTTCATAATGCTTTTATGGGTGGCACTTTCTCTTTATGTCATTCAGAAAGTGCTTAAGGTTTTGTTGGCTTATTTATTCTTAATGATCAAACTAAACTTCATGAACAAAGAAACACACATTTTCCCTAGCAAGGTGAAAGAAAAGAATAGCTCTCCTTCACAAGTTCAAATCACGCTTTTAAAAATTCTATTACAAGTTAAATGCCATTAGGGTAACAGATTCATTGCATCAAGCATCTGATTCTTGTGGTGGACATGGTATAATGATGACTAGGAAACTATCCATCTTCTTTTTGACAGGTGACCTATTTTAGAATCAGAAAGGCCATCAGAGGAAAGTTACTTTACTCATGCTTTCCTTTAATCCTCACTCAAAATTACTCAGATGATTTGCAGGACAAGGGCTCTTCTACTTTTCCTTTTTTTTGAGACAGAGCCTTGCCCTGTCGCCCAGGTAGTGCAGTGGTGCTGACTGCAACCTCCGCCTCCAGGGTGCAAGCAATTATTCTGCCTCAGCCTCCTGAGTAGCTGGCACTACAGGCACGTGCCACCAAGCCCAGATAATTTTTGTATTTTTAGCAGAGACGGGGTTTCACCATTTTGGCCAGGATCGTCTTGATCTCTTGACCTTGTGATCCACTCACCTCGGCATCTCAAAGTGCTAGGATTAGAGGCGTGAGCCACTTCTCCCTGCTGTCTTTTACTTTTTTAAATCTAATTATATTCACGTGTATGAGGATATACCAAATTATTATTTTTTACAGAATTGATAAGTTTTTAAACAATAAACAATTTGGGGACTGTAACAAGCAGATGCTAAAATTATTGAATGTACCAGTAAATATTATTTTCTGTAACTTCATTTTTATTTAGAATTTATTAGCCAATATTTTGTAGTTTTTCTTTGAAGTTCCCATATGCAGAACACTAGAAATGGTGATGTAGAATTGCAAAATGCATAATCAAAATGCTGCTTTATTTTTTAAATATTATACACAATGTTGTTTTTAATTTCATGAATCTGTTTTACTATAAATGATTAGCTAGCCAATAATTATCTTTTGAGATCTCTATTTAAATTAATATCCACAAAATAAATGTAATTGAGCATCAGAAGGGCCATTGGTGTTCTGTTACTGATGTGTTAGCTCTAACATGAAGGTAGCAATTTATCATCATGCTATAAATAGAAAAAATAGAGTGCATGGCATTGGCTGGTCTTGTTTTTTTAAATATTCCTTCAGGGTAAATTATAACATAACCTAATTACAGTGACGGAGCTTTCATTGTAGGGAAAATTGTTATCTTATTTAACAATCAAGTAATTAGCTTCTTTATTGGATGGTTTGCTGTATGTTACTAATTAAGCTATCCACTGGAATTTATTAAAAGTTAGTGAAAAAACTGCTGCTATAACATTAAAGAAGTGAACTCAATACAAATGCAACTGATATTATGTAATTTTGTCAATTAAACATGTTTACAGTTCCTTCTCTACAAAAAGTTACAACATATTCACATGGGATTTTAGGGTAGAGCCTGTATCTTCCCAAGGCTTATATGTTGTAGCTTGAGCGTTTTAGGTTATAAAAGAAAAAATAATTAACAATACTAAATGGGGACAAATTAGTTTTTTAATCTTCAGTGTTTACAAAATTAAGGTGCATTTACAATATTTGTTTCAATGCGTAAGTGTGTGTATTAATACCATAAGGTTTCTTGTTGATAATTGCAGTTCATGACCAATTCCAATATTAATTTAACTGGTAAAATTCCATGGGTAATTTAATAAATATAATGCAATATGATTTAGTGGTATTCAATTTACCGCTTTGGGGATTAAAACTCTACTAAGAAAGGATGCTTCTGTATGCTAAGGAAGATTTTGTGTCAAATAGACATACTGAACACCTGAACATCTTGTATTTGTAATTTACTGTGTCATGAGCCATGGAACCCAAAGGCCATGATTTCTGGTATGGAGCTCTGGTATAGCTTAGCAGCAAAGACAGGCTACAAACCAATTATTAGGATTAATTACAGAACTACAAGTGTGAAAGTGATGTGAAGGAGGTTGTGAGGGAAGAGAAACAATGAAGATCTGACAAAGCCATGGGGCATCAGGAAAGGCTTCTCTCTTGTAGGGTCTTTTAATCTGAGAACAGAAGGATGGGTATGAGTCAGTAAATAGGGTTGGAGGGGGATACTTCCATGCAGAATTAACAGTAAGTGCTAAAGTCTTGAGAGAGGAGAGATCATGCAATATGTAAAACATTTTTTCAAAGTTCTAGTATGACTAGAAAGAAGATGATGAATAATCATTCCACCACTTATTGGCATGTGACCATAAGCTAGTCATTGAAGCTTTCTGAATGAAGTTTTCTCTTCAGAGAAACCTGGGGATTGCCCTAGAGTTTGCTGAACCACATAAATAGCCCTTTATGTAGATAATAAAGGTCAAATACCAGTAAACTTACATGGCTTATCCCAATGTAAATTTAAGAGAGGTGCTGCCAGTTTTATATTCATGTAAAGGTATTAAATTTCTGTAATTAAACCACATCAAAAGCTGTCCAAAAAGTGTTTAATACAAAAGTGTTTAATACAGCCCTCTTTTGAACTGAATGTTTTAAAAATCACACTTTTAAGCTTTTGGCAGAGCTTAGCTTTAACATCATTGCAAAACAGACCTTGCCCCTCCAAGACACTTGTCTGATGATGTCTGTATTTAAAGCTGCAGGTAACTGACTATTGCTGTTTTTAGCACTGCTTTGGCTGTCTAAATCTAGTCAAGACAAATTATACCTGGGCTGTGTTGGCAATAGTTGGAGCACTTGAGTGAAACATCCCTTTGATAGTTAGATTATACTTGTCTTCCGAGTTTAGTGTAAATGTAATTTGAGAGGCTTGTTGCTTGTTTCTGGTAAGTGTTGTGACTTGAAGATGAAAATATGTCACACTGGCTTGTTGGCTGTACTTGGAAAAGACATGGAACTGTCACAGGCAAGAAGAAACAAAATGTTTCATTGTCGACATTAAACTCTAAGGACTTAAAAGATCCGCTGTGTAAACAAAGTTGATGTACTTTTTGTTCACTAACTTCTTGCAAATCCAAAAATAAGAGGTGCTCTGGGCCCCATTTTTTTCATAGTTATTGAAGGATTATTGTTTAAGAGAAAAGTTTTCCCTCCCAGAAAATATTGACTATTCACATTTGTGATATGTCAGAAGAAGGGGAAAGCAAATATCCCATCTGGAAAAGAGATGGTGGAAAATGTTCACTGTGGGATAAAATTCTATCATTTGAAAATACATTACCCTTGAAACAACTCCCATATTTTTAGAAAAGGACAAATTTTCACCTGGAATATAGAAGACAAATAATAACACAACAAACAAGAATCAGTTCCAAAGATCTCTTATTAGTTACCAAGAAATATACGTATTAACTAAGTTGTGACCCTAGGAAAGGAAAGCAAACTTTATTTCATTTTTGGCTCCAGGGCTATACAAAATATGGGTTTGGAGAATATAGTTATACTTTATATTTATTCTAGAATATTATTAAGGTTGTTTTGCATACTATTATTATTATTATACTTCAGGGTAATAATAAACCATGTGTACCTACTATGGGATAGACATTTTGATTTCTTCATTTTATACTTAATAACAACAACAAAAATTCTGGTGGGCATAGGTACTTGGACTGATGTAAACTACAATGACCTTAGCCATAAGTTAGAATCTTTTCTTAGGCAGTTTCTGTTTAATGAAATGAGGTCAGCGTATACTGCAAGCTTGCATCTGGTAGCATTTTTTTTTTTATTTGGGTGGTGGTTTCTTTTTATTGTTTTTTCTATTGCCAATTTCTTCCCATTTCCCTTCCATCTGTCTTTCAGAGTTTGATACTAGATTAGGTGCCAGACATAGTGTTTGTCGATCATATGAATTTCCATTTCCTTCTGAGGCTTTATGAGTATTTTAGTAAGAAGTTGGGGGAGGCTATATTGATAGATATATGCAGAATGCAAAAATCAAGTTTTAAATATAATCTTTAAGTTCTATTTAAATTTTTAAAACTGCTATGGCTCTAAGAACATATAGATTCAAAGACTAAAAATAGTGGAGTAACTGACAGGCAATGGAGGACAATGCTGTCACGTTTATAGATAGAAAAGTTAGTGCCTTTAATGCCTTAGTAAAGATTTACAGAATAATGTAAAGAGAAGGGAGAAGAGATATGACATATAATTACATGGAAGAAAAAAAGTGAATTCATGATAAAACATTATTTTTTTGTAAGATTGTGTAGATTATATATGCTCATGAGCACTAAACCAGATTGGCAGGTCAGCATATATTTGAAGGAGGCCATATCTGGATTTTTCTTGGTGATTTGCTCCAAAAGTATTCTTTTGTTCAGTTTTCGAGTAGAAAACTGATACATGAGATGTACTCCAGATTGAATACCGAATGACAGTTGCAGGAATACATTTTGGACATAATGGAATTTAAATGAAAAGGAAACACTAAAATGATAGAAGTAGAGTAAGCATGAGAATAAGTGGACCCAGAAATTGTAGGGAAAGTTTGAAAGAAAAAGACAAAAGTTAAGAAGGAATTGTATCAATGATTATGCAAGTGTATAGTGCAGTGAGGTTTTGGTGGGGGTGGGTGTGGCAATACACTGATATTCTGGGATTGAGTGTTACTGTTGTATAACCTAGACTATCCTGTCTAATACACATATGCAAGTGACCGTCTTTTTATAACCTGAAAATTGGGTATCCAAGCCCGCATTTTTATATATGAGAAGACAAAGGCTCAAGAGGTTAAGTAAGAGTGAAGAAGATATTAAGGTGCTAGTTTATCACTTATAGCTTGAAATGTTGGCCAGTGTGATGATGGATTAGTCCAACTATAGTTGCGAAGTTCAGAAGCATATATTCCAATATTTCATGTGATCTAGTTAGAACTCAAAACAATGAGCACTGCATTAGTATTCCTGCAATGGAAGAAGTTCAGCTTCACAAATGGAAGGAAATGTTCAGAAAACAAAGTGGCTAACATTAGTTGTCTCATTTTCTTTGTGCAGTGTTCAGAAAAAAAAAATCCACATCATAACTTTTTATTACATTAGACTAAACAATCATAATATTGAAAATGTGTGATTTAAAGAGTTCTATGCACCAGTGCCTACATTGTCTCCTACTTTTTTATGTTCAATAATTTACATTTTAAAAAATCAAATTATTTCATTTTAAATGGTTAATAGTACATTCTCAAAAAATTTATAACATTTAAATAATCCTTGCTCTTCACTCACAGTTGATTTTGATGTCAGATAATCTTACATGAATTTTTGTACATTAAAAACAGGTAGGTATAGTACGACTTGTGAGATTAATTTCCATTTGTCAGGACAGAAAGAATGGATACTAAGAATTGAATCAAGGCTAGGTGTCAAAAGCAAAACTACAAGAATATAAAGTACATGCTTAATATCTTCATAAAATCATCCCATTCTCTAGCAAAAAAATTCAATTAGTGACTATTCAATCAAATTTAAGTAACTCGGATATTATAGTTTCTTAACTTAAAATTGATACTGGTAATGAGATTTCAATCTCCAAATGATTAATTTGAGATCATACTTTTGTTGTACCTTTAGTCAAGGCCCAATATATCTATGTGAAATAACATGGGAAAATGAAAATACTTTAATAATTTTGGGAATTCTCTTTCTTTCACATTTTGCTTTCTAACACTGTAAATTAAGTGAATCCTCAATGGAACCGCTGAAAGTAAGCATTAGTTTTGGTAACAAGATTTATAGTATACCCTTGCTTAATTGTTTTCTATAATTCTTAGGATTCAATGCCTGGAAGGTGTTAAAAGCAAAACTTATCAATTGTGATTCTTTTTGCAAACTATCTCCCAACGAAGCCAGCATTCATTACCCTGGAGGTGATTCTGAACGCTGATACTAGTTGACATCTAAAAAGATTCTCGATGAGAACTAGCAATGCTTTCATAAATTCTAGCTTTTTACTATGACAGCTCAACATTGCTTCCAGAATTTCTGTTTAATGGGATACTTAGTAAATTTTAATATAAAAATATAAGAGTAATATAAAGAAACATTAACATATTTTAAACTCTTCTGCTTTTCATATTAGTGGTCACATAAAAGATGCCTTTGTACTCTTTAATATTCCTAAAAAACCTATATATACACACACACAATATATATACACACTATACTATATATACTGTATAAAATACTATATATACTATATATAATTATATAATATAAATAACATAATATGTATTGTATATAGAGTATATATACATGTATAATAAAAACAAATAAAAAGGCAAGATCATTCATGTTTTACATAACCTAAAAGCAATTAAATAGAACAACCCAGAATTATGTATCAGGTATTTTTCTTATTTTTTCAAATGTATAACAAGTTTAATGAAACTCAAATTGTGAACAAATACACAAATCTGTTAAAATGACAATTACCTTATCTGTTTGACCTACTTTGCCTTTTATGCTTCTCATACCTTATGATAGCAATTAAATTACAAATATTTTTCCTGTAGACATTACTAAGGAGAAATTAGAAACTCTATTAAAGTGTAAAACATAATACTATATACATTTCCTGTTTAATATGTACATGTATCTGCAAATTAGACTTCCTAAGGTGTTATGTTTGTTATATGAGTTCTTTACTCACTTATTTCCACTGCATAGATCACTTTTTTTTCTTTCTAAGGCTAAAGTTGATAATGCAGGTATGGAGAGATCCAGGTCCTGTAGATTAGCACCAGGTCAAATCTATATTGCCAGTTAAAGGAAAAGAACAAAGCATGAAAGAAATCAGTGGTGCAAAATTGTATATCCTGGTTAGTACCACTACTTCCTTTTTATTGGAACTACGTCACTTATGGTGAACAATGGAGGAAAATAGAACTGTGACCTAAATAAGGTGCATGATTCTTATCTCAGTTATTTATTTACTTATGCATCACCCATTTAGAAACACCTAATAATAATAGATTTAATGCTTGAGAACTTACTCAGTATGTCAGAATCTTTATATCCAAGTATCATATAACTACTCAACCTGGCAGCTACTACCAGTCTTATTTGAGGAATAAAGACCTTCAGGATTACAGAAGCTAAGAAACGTATCCAAGCTCTTAGAGCTATCGCATGGTGGAACTAGAATTTGGGTACAGGTTTGTCTTATTTCCATCCTGTACCCCTTTCAACTGCTGTATTAGGCATTCTTTTATACTGATAAATTTTGTACAAATTTGAATAGGAAGGAAAGTACAAAAGGTATCAAAAAGAAAAAAAATGTGTATAGCACACATTAATAACAAAGCAAAGACTTTTAAAATTTGGCCTATATATATATAGAGAGAGAGAGAGAGAAAGAGAGAGAGAGAGAGAGACGGAGTCTTGCTCTGTCGCCCAGGCTGGAGTGCGGTGGTGCAATCTTCGCTCACCGCAAGCTCTGCCTCCCGGGTTCACGCCATTCTCCTGCCTCAACCTCCTGAGTAGCTGGGACAACAGGCCCCGCCACCAGGCCCGGCTAATTTTTTGTACTTTTAGTAGAGACGGGGTTTCACTGTGTTAGCCAGGATGATCTAGATCTCCTGAACTCGTGATTAGCCCACCACGGCCTCCCAAAGTGCTGGGATTACAGGTGTGAGCCGCTGCGCCCGGCCGTGGCCTATAAATATTTCAATTCAGATTTACACATATATGTATTTTAAAAAGGTTACAATTAACAGATCACTCTTTGTATTAATGAAAGTCTTGCAATAAAATAAAGCAAAAGTAATCTAGAATAACTATTCCTGGTCATTTTTGCCACTACTGAAACACTGAAAATCTTAAAAGGAAAAACTGGCAGCGTTTATAAAACTGTACTCACTATCGGCCGGGCGCAGTGGCTCATGCCTGTAATCCCAACACTTTGGGAGGCCGAGATGGGTGGATCACCTTAGGTCAGTAAATCGAGACCAGCCTGGCCAACGTGGTGAAACCCCATCTCTACTAAAAATACAAAAAAATGACCGGGCGTGGTGGTGGCGCCTGTAATCCCAGCTACTTGGAAGGCTGAGGCAGGAGAATCGCTTGAACCCGAGAGGCCGAGGTTGCAGTGAGCCGAGATCCGGCCACTGCACTCCAGCCTAGGCATCAAGAGTGAAAGTTCGTCTCAAACAAACAAACAAACAAACAAACAAAAACAAACAAACAAAAAAAACTGTACTATCTCGAAAAATATTTTCTTTCTTTGTTTTACAGGTTCTCCCTCTGTCATGATCTGGGTTGCAGTGCATGGCTCACTGCAACTTTGACCTCCTATGTTCAAGTAATTCTCCCACCTGAGCCTTTTGTGTAGCTGGGACTATAGGCACACTACCATACCCCGCTATTTTTTGCATTTTTTGTAGAGACAGGGTTTTGCTATATTGCCCAGGTTGTTCTCAAACTCCTGGGTTCAAGTAATCCACCCAACTCAGCCTCCCAAAGTGCTGGGATTACAGGCATAAGCCACCCTGTCTGGCCTTTAGTAAATTTCTTGTATTCCCTTTGTTAAAAAGATTGTTTTTATCTATCTATCTAACTAACATCTATTTATTAGCTTTTATGTTATGTTCAGGGGTACATGGTTAGGTTTATTATATAGGTCAATTGTGTGTCACTGGGTTTGGTGTACAGATTATTTAGCCACCCAGGTAATAAGCTTAGCACTTGATAAGTAGTTTATTTTTTTTAAAAAAAATCTTCACTCTCCCTCTCTTCCACCCTCAAGTAGGCTCTACTGTCTCTAGTTCCCTTCTTGGTGTCTATACGTACTGACTATTTACCTCTCATTTACAAAAGAAAACATATGGTATTTGGTTTTCTGTTCCTGTGTTAACTCGCTTAGGATAAATGGCTTCCAGATCTACCCATGTTGCTGTAAAGGACATGATCTAGTTCTTTTTTAATGGTTGCATAGTATTCCATGGCTTATATGTATCACAATTCCTATATGTAGTCTGTTGCTGATGGGCATTGAGGTTGATTCAATGTCTGCTATTGTGAATAGTGCTGTGATAAACATAATGCACATATATCTTTATGGTAGAACGATTTATATTTCTTTGGGTAGTTACCCAAAAATTGTATTGGTGGGTTGAATGGTAATTCTACTTGAGCTCTTTGAGAAATTGACAAATTGCTCTCCATAATGTCTGAACTAACTTACATTCACAACAGCAGTGTGCAAACATTTCCTTTTCTTTGCAACCTCACTATTTCTTTGCAACCTCTGCTATTTTTTGACTTTTTAATGATAGCCATTCTGACCAGTGTGAGATGGTATCTTTTTGTGGTTTTGAGTTGCACTTTTTAAAAGATAAATAATGTTAAACATTTTTTCATATGCTTATTGGCCATATTTATGCCTTCTTTTGAAAAATGTCTGTTCATGTCTGTTGCCAACTTTCCATTGGGGTTGTTTTTTGCTTGTTGCTTTAAGTTTCTTAAAGATTCTGGACAATAAACCTTTGTCAAATGCATAGTTTGCAAATATTTTCTGCTATTCTATAGATTGTCTGTTTATTCTGTTCATAGTTTCTTTTGCTGTGTAGAAACTCTTTAAGTAGATCCCATTTGTCAATTTTTGTTTTTGTTGCAATTGCTTTTGGCCTCTTCATCATGAAATCTTTGCCAGGGCTTGTGTCCAGAATGGTGTTTCCTAGGTTATCTTCCAGGGTATTTATAATTTGAGATTTTACATTTAGGTCTGTAATGTACCTTGAGTTGATTTTGGTATACGGTGAAAGGAAGGGGTCCAGTTTCAATATTCTGCATTTCTACATATGACTAGCCAGTTATCCAAGCACCATTTATTGAATAGAGAGTACTTTCCCTATTGCTTATTATTGTTGACTTTGTTGAAGTTCAGCTGCTTGTAGATGTGTGGCTTTATTTCTGTACTCTCTATTCTATTCCATTGGCCTTGCGTGTCTGTTTTGTATCAATATCATGCTGTTTTGGTTATTGTAGCTTTGTAGTACAGTTTGAAGTCAGATAATGTGATGTCTCCAGGTTTGTTACTTTTGCTTAGGATTGTCTTGGCTATGTGTGCTCTTTTTTGGTTCCATATGAATTTTAAAATAGTTTTTTTCAAATACTATGAAAAATGTCATTGGTAGTTTCATAGGTATAGCATTGAATATGTAAATTGCTTTGGGCAATATGGCCATTTTAATGATATTTTTTCTGCCTATCTATGAACATGGGATTTTTTTCCATCTCTGATTTATTTGAGCAGTGTTTTATAATTCTTGTTGTAGAGATCGTTCTCCTCCCTGGTTAACTGTATTTCTTGGTATTTTATTCTTCTTGTGGCTATGTGAATGGGATTGTGTTCTTGATTTGGTTCTCAGTTTGGGTGTTGTTTATATACAGGAATGCTAGTGATTTTTGTACGTTGATTTTTGTATTCTGAAACTGCTGAAGTTGTTTATGAGATCAAGGAGCTTTGGGGCAGAGACTGTGAGGTTTTCTAGTTAAAGAATCATATTGTCTGCAAACAGGAATAGTTTGACTCCTCTCTTACTATTTGGATGTCGTTTATTTCTTTCTCTTGCCTAATTACTCTGACCAGGATTTCCAGTACTATGTTGAATAGGAATGATGAGACATGGCATACTTGTCTTGGGCTGATTTTCAATGGGAATCATTCCCATTCAGTATGATGTTGGCTGTGGGTTTGTCATAGATGCCTCTTATTATTTTGCAGCATGTCATGTTTCTTTTCTCTTATTTGGAGACAGAGTCTCACTCTGTCACTCAGGCTGGAGTGCAGTGGTGTGATCTCAGCTCACTTTAATCTCTGCATCCTGGTTTCAAGCAATTCTCATGCCTCAGTGTCCTGAGTAGCTGGGACTACAGGCATGTGCCACCATATCCAGGTACATGTTTTTTTCTTTGTATTTTTTGCAGAGACGGGGTTTCACCATGTTGCCCAAGTTAGACTTGAACTCCTGAGTTCAGGCAATCTGCCTGTCTCAGCCTCCCAACGTGCTGGGATTACAGGAGTGAGCCACTGCGCTCACCTGCCGCATGTTTCTTTAATGCCTAGTTTGTTGCAGATTTTTAACATGAAGGGATGTTGAATTATATTGAAAGCCTTTCTGAATCTATTGAGATAATCATGTGTTTTTTTGTCTTTAGTTCTCTTCATGGGATGAATCACATGTATTGACTTGCCTATGTTGAACAGACTTTGTATCCCAGAAATAAAACCTACTTTATCATGGTGGATTAGCTTTTTGAGGTGCTTCTGGATTTGGTTTGCTAGTATTTTGTTGATAATTTTTGCATCTATGTTGCTCAAGGATATTGGTCTTAAGTTTTATTTTTTGTTGTTGTTGTTGTATCACTGCCAGGTTTTGGTATCAAGATGATAGTGGCCTCATAAAATGAGTTAGAAATGAATTCTTCCTCCTCAATTTTTTTGATTAGTCTCAGTAGGAATAATACCAGTTCTTTCTTATACATTTGGTAGAATTTGGCTATGAATTCATCTGGTCCTGGGCTTTCTCTTTTTGATAGGCTTTTTATTATGGATTCAATTTTGGAACTCATTATTGGTCTGATCAGGGATTTAACTTCTTTCTGATTCAATCTTTGGAGGTTGTATGTTTCCTGGAATTAATTCATTTTTTTCCAGGATTTTTAGCATATGAGCATAGAGGTATTTGTAGTAGTCTATGAGGGCTTTCTTTTCCCCCTGTGTGGTCAATGATAACATCTTCTTGTCATTTCTGATTGTGTTTCTTTGGATCTTCTCTCTTTTTTTGTCTTTATTCACCTTGCTAATGGTGTATCAATCTTGTTTATTCTTCCAAAGAACAAACTTCTAAATTAATCGATCTTTTGTATGGTTTTTCACATCTCAATTTTTTTCAGTTCAGCTCTGATTCTGGTTATTTCTCATCTTCTGCAGGTTTTGGGGTTGGTTTGCTCTTGTTTCTCTAGTCCCTTAAGGTAGCATATTTGGTTGTTAATTTGAGATCTTTCTGACTTTTTGAGGATGCAGCATTATAAACCTTTATCTTAACACTATTTTTAGCTGTGTCCCAGATATTCTGATATATTGTATCTTTGTTTTCATTAGTTTAAAAGAATTTCTTGATATCTGCTTCATTTGTTTTCTCAAATGTCATTTACGAGCAGGTTGTTTAACTTCCATGAAATTTTATGGTTTGAGTGATTTTCTTAGTATTAATTTCTATGTTTATTGTGCTGTAGAGTATGGTTGGTACGATTTCAATTTTTTTCTTTTTAATTTCCTGAAGATTGTTTTGTCTGACTATGTGATAGATTCTAGAGTATGTGCCACATGCAGATGAGAAAAATGTATATTCTGTTGTTTTGGAATGTAGAGTTCTGTAGATGTCTACTGGGTGCATTTGGTCAAGTATGGAGCCCAGGTTACATATATCTTTGTTAGTTTTCTGCCTCAATTACCTATGTAATACTGTTAGTGGAGTGTTGAAGTCTCCCACTATTATTGTGTAGAAATCTAAGTCTCCTCATAGGTCTCAAAGAACTTGCATTATGAACCTAGGTGCTCCTGTACTGGGTTACTATATATTTAGCATAGTTAAGTATTGTTGTTGAATTGAACTCTTAACCATTATGTAAGCCTATCTTTATCTTTTTAAATCTTTGTTGGTTTAAAGCCTATTTTATCTGATATTAGAATAGCAACTCTTGATTTTTTTTCCTGTTTTCCACTTGTTTGGTAGATTCTTCTCTATCTGTTTACTTCAAGCCTGTGGGTGTCACTGCATGTGAGATGGATCTCTTGAAGACAACATATCATTATGTCTTGATTCTTTATTCAGTTTGTCACTCTATGCTTTTTAATTGGTGTACTTAGCTGATTTTCATTAAAGATTAATATTGAAATGTGCAGATTTGATCCTGTCATCGTGTTGTTAGCTGGTTCTTAGGCAGATTTGTTTGTGTGGCTGCATTATAGTTTCAATGGTTTATATAGTTAAGTTTTTGTGGTGGCTGGTAACAGTCTTTCTGTATTAGAACTCCTTTCAGAACCTCTTTTAAGGGAGGTCTGGTGATAACAAATTCCCTTAATATTTTCCTGTCTGAGAAGGATCTTCTTTTTCCTTTGCTTATGAAGCTTTCTTTGGCTGTATATGAAATTCTTGGTTGGAAATTCTTTTCTTTGAGAATGCTTAGTATAGACCCATAATCTCTTCTAGCTGACAGTGTTTCTGCTGAAGTCTGCCCCTTCTCTCTAGCCACCTTTAACAGTTTTCTTCTCATTTTGACATTGGAGAATCTGATGACTATATGTCTTAGGGATGGTTTTCTTGTGTAGTATTTTGCAGGGCTTCTCTGCATTTTCTGAATTTAAACTGTGGCCTTTCTAGCAAGACTGGAGAAATTTTCATGGAAGATATCCTGAAATATGTTTTCCAAGTTGCTTGTTTTCTCATTCTCTCTTTCAGGGATGCCAATGAGTCATACATTTGGTCTCTTTCCATAATTCCACATTTCTTGGAGGTTTTGTTCATTCTTTTTTGAAAAAATTGTCTGACTCAGTTAGTTTGAAGAACCAGTATTCAAGCTCTGAGATTTTTTCTTCTGCTTAGTCTAGTCTGCTGTTAATACTTATAATTGCATTATAAAATCCTTTCAGTGTGCTTTTGACTTTATCATATCAGTTTTGGTTCTTTCTTATGACGGCCATTTCATCTACTAGCTTCTGTATCATTTTATTGTAATCCTTAGAAACCTTGGATTGGGTTTTTACTTACTCCTGATTCTGGATGATCTTCATTCCTAACTATATTCTGAATTATATTTCTGTCATTTCAACCATTTCAGCCTGGTTAAGAGCCCTTCCTGGGGAATTAGTGTGCTCACTTGGAAGAACGAAAACACTCTTTTTTATGAGTTGCTAGATTTCTTGCACTGGTTCTTTCCCATCTGTGTAGACTGATATTCTTTTAACCGTGGTGTAATTTGAGTATAGTCATTGACTTCCAGATATTTTCAGAGGGTTGAAGCTGAGTGCAGGGAGTGCAGGGTCTTTATTTATAGCTGCATTCTTGCCCTTGGTTTTACAGGGAAATATATCAGCCAGGTATTTTTGGCATTGAAATTTGTGCTGTAATCCCGGATATGGCGCTTAATTGTAATGGCCCTGTGATAGCTCTTCCTCAGCCACATGGCTCCTCTGTATTTCCACATTATTGCAGCTGTGCTCCATCTCAATGCTCTGAAAGTGTGGGCTCAACTCCCTTTGAATGCTGGTTGCAGATCTTGCCCCCAGCACAATCACTCTGCCACCATCTGAATACTTTAGTCAGTGGCAGATCTGCATTTCTCTGAGGAGGAAATCCCAGAGACAACCCACAGCCCTTCTGCCACTGCAGCTGCAGTGGTCCCACCCTTACTGCCCTCAGGCTGGAGAAGGAACAAAGGGCCTGGTTATGATGCTGGAACCTCCAACACACTGCAGCCACCAGAAGGAGAGAAGCCCAGGCTCTCTTCCCTGTGAGCCCCCATGCCCCTCTCATCATGAGTCAGGGCCCCCAGCTCAGGACTGAAGATCAGCAACTCCATCCCCAGCTCAACATTCCCACTTGTCGTGTCTCTGTGTTTCCCTGGAAAGGGGCTCTGAGAGGCAAGCAACAGGCCCTCTGCCACTGCCACAGCAGAAGTTTTGGCCCTGCTGATGTCAGACTGGAGAAGAAACAATGAACCTGAGGGCTTTACTCGTGCTTCCCACAAGACACACTCACCATACAGAGAGGAGCCCAGTCTCTTCTCTCTGTGAGCCCTTGACTCCCGAGGTCTCCCAGCTTGGACCAGCAGCACAGCCACCCCACCCCAATGGCTGAACATTCCCAATAGGAGCAGTTCTATGTTTCTCTGAGGTGGAGCTCCCAGAGGCGATTAAAAGCCCCTGTCATTGTTGCTACAGTTGTATTGCCCTTGCTATACTCAGACTAGGAGCTTTGTCCCAAGAAAGTTCAGAGTTTCTCCCAGCCTGAGAATCCAGGAGGACCTGGGACAGCCCACTAGCATCCCGGGTTAGTAGACCTTATCCTGAGAGATGCAGTGGTGGTAAGGCCTACAGTCCATTGCTACTCAGTCCCATTATTTTTATCCCTTTTCTGGGGCATGTAAGGCAACATGGCTTCCCTTGTTGCTGGAGCTGCAGCCACTGGTGCTGGGGTGCCTGAGTGGCAGCTCTGCCCAGACTCCTCAAAGTTCTGTGTTGGTCTACAGGCCCTGATTGAAGGGTGGTGGTGGTCATGGGGGATTTCTTGAGTCCAGGGATGCAAAGGTCCATGACAGAAGTATAGGTCCCCCAGGATTCTCACTCACTCACTCACTCACTCACTGTCTCACTCACTCACTGTTTTCCTGCAGTCGGGGGCCTCCCTTGGCTCCATGCCATTCCTGGGTGGGCAGTTGTTCATCTTGCTCTTCTCCATTCTCTGTGGGTCACACTGTTTTCTTGATGAATCTCAATGTCTTCACCTGGATGTTCCAGTTGAAACACTATTGTTTATTAGCCACTTTTCTCTTTTTTTTTTTTTTTTTTTGAGGCGGAGTCTCGCTCTGTCACCCGGACTGGAGTGCAGTGGCCGGATCTCAGCTCACTGCAAGCTCCGCCTCCCGGGTTTAGGCCATTCTCCTGCCTCAGCCTTCCGAGTAGCTGGGACTACAGGCGCCCGCCACCTCGCCCGGCTAGTTTTTGTATTTTTAGTAGAGACGGGGTTTCACCGTGTTAGCCAGGGTGGTCTCGATCTCCTGACCTCGTGATCCACCCGTCTCGGCCTCCCAAAGTGCTGGGATTACAGGCTTGAGCCACCGCGCCCGGCCTATTAGCCACTTTTCTCTCCATGAGAGCAGCACAAAGTAGATGCTTCTAATCAGTCATCTTGGCTCCATCCGCAATTTTTCTTATATATTCTAACACAGTTTTTAATATTTGAATGGGCATGGAAGCAAACCTAATTTCTGAGCAGGCAACTTGGTATTCACTGCTATAACTCCTGGAATTACAAGAAGAAAGAAGGTAGTATATTTGCTATCTATTTAATGCTTACATTATTAACACATAGTTGTATTTTATTTTTATATTTGGAGAAATTAAGACACACAGAGAAAGTCAATAGTATGTCTAAGGCTCACCTAACTATTAAATGTGTGAGGCTAGGTTTAAGTCCATATCGACCTAACCAAAAATGTTATAATGCAGAGTATCCTTTTTTGTTAGTGAGATATGGACTTAAACCTAGCCTCAAACATTGTACAATGTAGAGTCTTTTAAAAAAGATAATATTCTCAACCTTTCAATAAAGGCAAGCAAACAAAAACTAATAGAAAGATTGGGAGCCAAAGAATGCAGAAATGTATGACAGGTCATTTCTCTCTTTTGTGGTCCTCTCAGAATCTCTATATCTTTTCCCTGAAATTCAACATCAGGGGCTACTGACAGCATTAGGAGATATGTTTGACTTTTATTTATTTATATGTAGTTTTAGAGATGGGGGTCTCACTCCATTGCTGAGACTGGAGTGCACTGGCATGATCATAGCTCACTGTAAGCTTAAACTCCTGGGCTTAAGAGGTCCTCCCGCCTCAGCTTCCTTCAGGTGATACATTTTAGATAATAATGATTTAAATTAGCTTAAAGAAAATATGTCAGGAAGACCATCTTTTGATATTTTTGACTGCAAACATCAATTTCCCATTGTAATGGAACAATGGGTATTTTTTGAAGATACCTTTGATTTTTAAAATAGCTATATGATTGTAATAAAATGGTCATCAAAAATTCTCATTTTGCCAGGTGTGGTGGTACCTGCTGGTAGTCCCAGCTATGGAGGAGGCTGAGGTGGCGGGATCATTGAGCCTAGGATTTCAAGACTAGCCTGGGCAACATTGTGAGACATTGTTTAAAAACAAAACAAAAATCCTCATTTTTTTTTTCCTATTTAAAGTCCTTTGCATAAAAACTTACAGTATATATTCTTTATATAAGCATATGGTTTGAGAAGTAAAAGGAATAAATTTATCTGGTAACTTCCTTCCTTCCTTAGATGACAAGAAATGTACTTTCCGTTTTGTCCTAGTTGCTAGGAGGCTTCAAACTAACTACTAGGCTTTTGTCTTTTATTGTCTTTGTTTGTATGTGTTTGTCTGAGTGCATGCAGTTGTATTCTAATGTACCACAAATAGTTTCTAGCACTTAGTTTTATACAAACATACAAAATTAATGTGCAAAAAATATTTTGGTGTTATAACAGATGTCCATTTTTAAAGTATACTTTGTTAATATATTTTATTAAAATTGTCTTGTGTTAAGTCAACCCCATTTTTATCTCTTAGCAATTGATGTGATTAATTCAAGGTCATATTAACTTTTCTTTATATTATTTTTCTTCCTCCTTCTCCCTTTAATGTTTAGATATTATGTTTATTTTAAAAATTAGAGATGTTTTACTAGATCATGATAAGGAATATTTAGTACTCTCATAGTATTATCTGACAATGAACTAAGTTTGCGTGTTTTGCTGAGGCAATATAGTTGCAATTAATCTTAAGCAGACTGTATATGGTAGTTTCAGTTTAATTCTTAATGGGTTGTATTGTACATAATAAAATTACCACAGAGAATTGATGAGTAGCATTTAATTAATAGATGGCAGCCTGATCTTAAAGACTGGAATATCTAAGTTCTCAAAGACATAACAATTCTTGAGAAAAATATATAAAACATAGTAAAAATATAAAGTGGTATATTTATGTAGACAATGTAAGCACAGGCTACAAGGGCAAGTGGAGGGAAGGTTATTGATATTTCAAGTATCCGTGGATAGTAGTGGGGTTACCCAGAGAGCAGCCGGGTTTCCCAGAGAACATAGCCTGAAGAAAAGGTTTGAACACCACCACTCCTTACAAAACAGGAGTGAGGCAAAAAGGAAATGAATCCAGGAAAGAGGAAGAGCAAATAAAACAACACCTTACTAAGCGTGACTCAAACTCATGAGATTTTCTCCAAAAGGGTAAAATAAATAAGCGCTTCACAGTACTCCTATTCCTGAGGAGTGAAATAGAATAATTTATCTTGTGGTTTCTATATGTTACTGACCAAATTTTACTCCTGGATTGTGATTTTTATTTGCATTTCTGGGATCCCTATGTGCGGGTCCAGAACAGACCTGCACCATCTCATTCTTCAGGAAATAGAGGAGCTCCAAAGTAGGAGATAATTGGAGTTCAAAACATCCACGAGATGAGGCAATCTTGGGTTGTACCTGATGGAGCTGGTTGGAGTCTACACAGAGTGAGTTATCATAAAAGCAGCTTAGTGTGAAAAAAAAAAAAACAGCTGAAGTTTTGAGAATCATCAAGGTTGGCATGATCTGCACTTAGACACGAGAGGATACTGACCGACCAGGCCTCAGGTTTACTGATGCTCTCACATCATTTCCAACTACTTAATATAGTATATTACCTCTGTGGTTGTAAGATGTCCTCACTTCTACCCCAGGAGGTGAGGGAGAGGTCTACTCCATGACAGAATCTCCTTTAAGGATAATAACTATTTTAAGGAATCCATCTGTAGAGCAGACCCAACATTATTATTTTTTTTCTCCATTAATTACTCACAGGAAATTATCCCAAAAGGCCCAAGTTACAAACTAGAGGAAGAGATGTCAATGCAATATTGGTTGGTTATATGGGATTCTGGGCCACAAGTTCACATAATTTTCTCATGCTTTCTGGATCTGCTGAGACCAGATCACACATATTACTTCCATTGTACGATGGATGGTTGCTTCACATTCCCACACTTATAACTCAGCAGTTCCAATAATATACAAGTTAAAATAAACAGTTGTTGTCTCACATTTCATGTCCTATGGTCAGGATCTCACTCTATGCTAATTAGTAATACATTAGAAGTTTTTTTTTAATAAAGTTTTTTTTTTTTTTTTTTTTTTTTTGGCTGTAGATATCTTGAACTTGACCTATAGCCTAGGATTCTATATATCACTTTTCTTACTGGGACTTGCCAGATATTCAATACAGCATCCTAAATATACTACAGATACTTGTAGCAGTTTTACATCTTCTGTATCACATACATTGAGTGACATCAACTATGGTCTTGACCTGCTTTAGAATACATTTCTGCTCCTAGTATCACTAAAAACTGGCAGTTTTTTCAGTCACTCAATAAATTAGCCATAAAAGTATTCTGAAGTATGTTATATGTGTGGCTTCAAAAGCCCAAGGTGGCCCACCAAGAACCATAATTAGGAAATGTGAGGTATACTAAATTATTATCCACCATACAAAGAATGTTCTATTTCAGCTGATTTGAACCCCTAAAAATCTCACTGATATAGCAAGTCTCTGCATATTCAACAGAATTTTTTTTCTGTAATGAGTGGCATTTAGATGTTGTCCTTGTGCCTATAGAACACTTGTTAGGTTTTGATCATTGGGTCCAATTAGCATGATACAATATTATTGTAGACTGGCATTATGTTCTGCAGACTAGCAAGAAGATTAATGTTCTTACAGAGTGTATCATGAATGTGAGCACGGGCATGAACATAGCACTGGGGTCATCTTTGAATTTGTACTCCTGTTCCTACTATGTGTTGGCAAACTACTCTGGATTTCCCCTATTGTCTATAACCTGTAGTTGCCAAATCAATTTAGTGTGCTAAGTGCTAGAGAACATGGGGGAATTGCACCAATAAATACACCATAACAAGCACATAGTTGCAATTGAGGCTATACCTAGTGTAAATGTGAGTTACTCAGCCCATAGCCACGTATCCACCATTTCTTTAATTGTTTTCCCCAGCAGTCCACAAGGTGAATTGAATGGGGATATCATAGGAATCACTACCCCTGCCTTCCTTAAGTATTTGATGTTGGTGTCTATTTTAGTAATTCATACTGAGATATCATATTGCTTCTTATATATTCTTCAGAACTGAGGAGAATTTTTGCTTGGCTATTTCTACCACAATGGCTCTTATTATACAGATTATAAATCAATGTAAAGATTCTGTTAGCTGTTAAATATATTAGATTCAATTATCCCCTTGGGGACTGTATTAGTCCATTTTCACACTGCTGATAAAGACACACCCGAGACCTGGAAGAAAAATAGGTTTAATGAGCTTACAGTTCCACATGGCTGGGGAGGCCTCAAAATCATGGTGGAAGGCAAGGAGGAGCAGGTCACATCTTACATGGATGACAGCAGGCAAAGAGAAGAGAACTTATGCAGGGAAACTCCCATTTTTAAAACCATCAGATCTCTTGAAACTTATTCACTATCACGAGAACAGCATGGAAAAGACCTGCCACCATGTTTCAATTACCTCCCACCAGGTCCCTCCCACAACACGTGGGAATTCAAGATGAGATTTGGGTGGGGACACAGTCAAATCATATCCAGGGACCAGGGAAATAATTGCAGGGCGGTTGAGTAGACATGTTGGATACATTGCATAATCAGACAGTATTGGGGGCCAAACTATATCACTCTTCTGGGGTCTAAGGTCTCCAATGTAACTGAGGGATGATGATGATATTTTAGTTCCTCCATTATTAGCTTCTACTCAGAATCTTTACATAATGTCTTTAAAATGTCTTTCATTCCTCTCTCCCAATACAGCTATCCTGGTATTGGCCACAGTTCCCTTTTGGAAAGGATCAAGGGGATATTTACTTCATTTAATTGCAGTGATACGACAGAATGCATTGTCAAAGGAACCTTGATTTTCCTTTAATCAAAGGTATCTGGGTCTGTGAATTGACTTAAATCTGGAATTTTTGTGAGTGACCACATTTTTTTCCATTTTGATGGCTGGTGTTAGTTATCAATTTCATAAGCTCTCATTTTATTTATTTTTCATATATGCCACTCAATGTACAATTATGTTCATAATTTATCTTTTTTCTAGAACAATAGGATCTATTTGCCATTACCACAGATACCTATGTATCAAGTCATCCTTATTACCATTCTCTTCTTGTTACCCACTAGAGTAATTACATCAATCTTGCCTTTAAACATTAAGTGCAGGCCGGGTGCGGTGGCTCAAGCCTGTAATCCCAGCACTTTGGGAGGCCGAGACGGGCGGATCACAAGGTCAGGAGATCGAGACCATCCTGGCCAACACAATGAAACCCCGTCTCTACTAAAAAATACAAAAAAAAAACTAGCCGGGCGAGGTGGCGGGCGCCTGTAGTCCCAGCTACTCGGGAGGCTGAGGCAGGAGAATGGCGTAAACCCGGGAGGCGGAGCTTGCAGTGAGCTGAGATCCGGCCACTGCACTCCAGCCTGGGCGATAGAGCGAGACTCCGTCTCAAAAAAAAAAAAAAAAACATTAAGTGCTTCCACCTATCCCCTTCCATTTCATAATCCCATTATTGCTGTTTATCCTGGAGATCCAAATTTCATGGCAACATATCTCTCTGGCAATCCTGTCCTTTAGAGGATAGGAAACAGTTTCTTAGGGATGTTAGCTTCTTCCTCAACCCCTACCAATACATTCCACATTGCCTCGGGGAAAGAAATGAATGGTCTCTGAGAATACTTTGGGAAAAGAGTTTTGTGGTGCATTCTCAAGTTGAACACCCCAATCTATTCTAACATTACCATTTCCTTGAGGACTCCTTTCATTCTTCTTATTATGTCAAGGAAGTACTGACATCTCCACCTGTAGGCTATCATTGTGTTCAAGCTTCAAATAATTACCTCAATAGAATATGAGAACTGTCTCTACTTGTTGACAAAATTTTGACTCTCGATGCAGGAATGAATGCCTCAGATTAAAACCTCCCATATTATGGCATTTGCTGTGGTGTGCTGCACAGTCCCACACTCGGGACTGAGGTGCAGTTTTCCCATAAGTTGGCAGAATTGGCTGAAGCCTTAAAGCTGAATCCATTTTTGAGAATCGCTCTTAGCTACAGAGAGCTGCCTCACACAAGTTACCCTCGCTTCAAGGATCAGCCCACATCAAATGACTAGTGTATGATGGGGTACAAAGGCCTTTTACTTTTCTTGAATTTCTGACTACTGTAAATAGTCATTCAATTCCAGAACTCCTTGTGGAATTGACCGAGACCCCTTCTGTAGAGGACTATCTGCTTTTACAACTGAGCAGGCCATTCCCCCATTAACATTATAGTCCTGCTCTTGCAAACGAAGCTGGGCATTCCTCCTCTGCAAACAGGGAGGACAAAGGAGCCTACAAGACTGGCCTCAGTTGCAAATAGCAGACCCTGGGGGCTTGTTTATATGTAAACATCTTGGAAATTCAGAAAGTCAGGGAAAGATCAGAGAAACAACAATGTGTCTGGCGACTTGCTAACATTCCACAAAGGACGGTATAAAATAAAGCAGAGCGTGTAGTTCGGGGCGCCGCCACGTTTGTCTCGTCTTGTGTTGTCTTGTGTGTTCATTCCTTTGTTCAGCAAACACGCGGACCCCAACATCTTCTTCAATTTTATCACAGCAGTTCAACTTCTCTCTTTGCCCAGTCCTCCTCCCTTCAACCCCTAATAAGTGTTATTTCTGAGAGCACTACTGACTTAAACTTTTACAATCAAATCTTAATCTAGAAATCTGTTTCTTAGAGAACCTAACCTAATATAAACACCCTTATAGTCCACGCCCCTGCTCTTTTAATACTCACTGTGACAATTATCCCACAGTTGCTGTACTGTACATAATTAATCAGGTCTTCTAATTCTAATTAGTGATTAAATAACTTTCTCCTAAAGAAAGTACTGAATTTCCTTGCATTGAAGACAGGCTGGAAACAATATGTTTTTTCAGGATACCAGAAGGGTACAAGCTAGATTTTGGGATCTGCCTTTAGAGTCTTTGCATATGCTCCACGTTGGAAAATCTCCTCTCCTATGACAAGGCAGAGGAGTTATTTCTTTCTTTGTTCAGTGGGATATGGGGTTCAAAATTCTAAATTCTGTCTATCTAAATGTCCCTATCCCAATTCTCAAACTCTTGCTCTTTTCTAACCACAATCCTGAATTAAATAGATGAGCTTTCTCAAGGGAGCATTTTCAGTCTTCTGTGTAGTTCTGTCACAGTTACAATTAAATCTGGGGTCTAATTTTCTGCTGTGTGCTCTATACTCATAGATGTCAAGGTGCTGCATAAATGAAGCCATAGAGGCCCTGTGGTTTTCACTGAATGCCTCAGATTGGCAATTGGCTGCTGTAAGCCTGTAATTTTGTCTTTCAACGTTTCCAATATTATTAACAAAAGCCTGACCGATTCACAGTACCTATAATTATCATTGTCCCCATACCATATAAACATACAGCCACTACATATCCTAAAGTCTGATCTTCCTCATACACCACATCCCATTTAACCACAAGGCAATGCCTTAATAATATGTCATGGCATGCCAGAGCTTATCACTAGTCCCTTTTCACACCAACAGAGATCCTTACAGCTCTGAGGCTCATCAGTAATGCAGCTTTAATAAACTAAGGGTTCACTTTCTTGTGTCATTCCTGGTATCAACTGTCTTAGACTGAATTTCTGAGAAACAGAGCCTGAAGCAGATGTTATGCATTAAAGTTTTATTCAAGAGCATGATCCTTGGAGCAGGGACAAGGACAAAGGAAAGTGAGGCAGATAAGAAACAAGAGCTGATATAGGGGTGCACTCTTAGGCTGACCACTACATGGTAGAAAGTGTGATTGGTTGCTTGATCACACCAGAATAACTTCCAAGAAGCCTTATTAATAACTGCTTCTGCCGGGCGCGGTGGCTCAAGCCTGTAATCCCAGCACTTTGGGAGGCCGAGACGGGCGGATCACGAGGTCAGCAGATCGAGACCATCCTGGCTAACACGGTGAAACCCCGTCTCTACTAAAAATACAAAAAACTAGCAGGGCGAGGTAGCGGGCGCCTGTAGTCCCAGCTACTCCGGAGGCTGAGGCAGGAGAATGGTGTAAACCCGGGAGGCGGAGCTTGCAGTGAGCTGAGATCCGGCCACTGCACTCCAGCCTCGGCGACAGAGCCAGACTCCGTCTCAAAAAAAAAAAAAAAAAATAACTGCTGCTTCTTAGGACAGGTCATGAATACAAAGGAATGGAGAAAAATTTGTCTCCCATTGGTTAAAGATTCACATTCAGAGTTATACTTCCTTCTCACTTGCAGGTGACTTAGATGTAGGTAGCAAATGCTTACATGATGTCTTATGCCTCAGCATCAACAGAGAAGCCTGGGCAAAGGGCAAAAGTTTTTCATTAGATCTATGAATAGAGTGGTGATAATTTTGGTCAGATTCACACAAAGGGCATTCCTGTGCACTGACTGGGGGTGCATCAACTCTCACCCCTGGCCAGTTGGAAGCAGTGAAGTAAAGAAGATATGAAGGAAGATATATAAGTGGCATCTGATAAATATACTTGCTAGCTGTCTGACCTGCTAGAGTTTGCTTTGTTCCTTTGATTAAGTTGCTTCCTCTATATCACAAAAATAATGGTACAATCTTAATTAGTTGCTCTGCAAATTATATGGTATCTTGTTTGTAAATATTTTTCAAAGCACCTGGAATCTACAAGAAATATTAACTATTATTGCTATTTTCAGGAAGGTAAGTCTTGTAGTCTAAAGTAAAACTTGAAATATCCCTAGTTATTTCTCAATCTTCCTGTAAAATACTTTACATATAAAGTATCAGAAAATATTGCTAGAGGAATTTGGAGTATTTTGTGTCTTGGAGCTGTGAAGGAAACATGCATTTAATATTGGCTCAATTAGGTTTCTTATTTTTATTGAAAAATAAAGATAACCCACTTGCAAGATAGTCAACAAGAAAGAAGAGAGCATCTTTTTTCTCTTGACATTTTCACAAAAATAGAAATATCTAACCATGCATTTTCTAGATACAGTTCAAACTGGTAATGTTTGTAAACTACTGTGCTTGGAGATTCTTTCAACATTAAGACACCAACTCATATGCATATTATAATAGAGATAGTTTTGTCTTATTGGTATGCAGTATGTATTCTCTTTTCTATCAGCAACTTAATGTAATGAGAATCATCTTTCCCATAACTGGCCTGTAATTTGGGAAAGCTAATCCCACCCTTTGATCCAGGGCTGGAATGTAATTCTGGTCTGGTCAATCCACATGTTCACTTCCCCATGGCAATTGACTCAGGAAGAGTCACATGTCATGAATCAGTCCAGTGAAGATCAATCTTAAGATTTGTTAGAAATAGTATATGCAATGGTTGTCATGAATATAGATGTGAGACTGAAGTTGCTGTGAATATCTTTCTAAGTTGGAAATTTCTGTCTGAATAATGCCAAAAAAGGGAATGTAGAGTTAGTTAAATTATGGCAAAAAAAGGAAAAAATAAGGGATGAGTGTAATCTTGATGACAATTGCTTGAGGCCTGGTTTCAACTACACATAAAGTATCCATTATTCCTAAACCATTTAGATGTCACTACTAATACTATAACTGCAAGTACTACTAATATTATCTTGATTTAGTTTTATCTTATTTTTAATCAAATATATATTGATCCATTAGCTGTACATTTTGGTTCTTTAATTATAATAAATGTGCTCCAGTAACAAAAGATGGTAACAATAGAGGGCAGCGAGTGGGAAATATACAGGAATTCTTTGTATTACCTTTGTAACTTTTTCATAGGTTTAAAACTATTCTAGAATACAAAGTTTATTTAAAACAAGTATCCTGGGTAATATGAATTTGCTTTGCTATATTATACTGTCCAAAGATCCTCTTGGTAATACACATTAATCTTAGGTCAAGAAGGTAAAGAGGCCAGGTGCGGTGGATCACACCTCCAGTCTCAGCACTTTGGGAGGCCAAGGTGGGCAGATCACAAGGTCAAGAGTTCAAGACCAACCATGGCCAACATAATGAAACCCCATCTCTACTAAAAATACAAAAATTAGCTGGGCATGATGGCACATGCCTGTAATCCCAGCTACTTGCAAGGCTGAGGCAGGAGAATTGCTTGAACCGGGACCTGGGAGGCAGAGGTTGCAGTAAGCTGAGATGGCGCCACTGCACTCCAGTCTGGGCTACAGAGCGAGATTCTGTTTCAAGAAAAGAAAAGAAGGTGAAGAATATCCATTTCTCTAATATTAAAGAACATCCACTTCTCTAACATTCATACTTAGGTAATTTGTGCTCACTGAACCTATGGACAGATAAATCTCAAAATACAACGACATATGGTCAGTATGCAGCACAAAGTTTTTAATGAAGTGGAGTGAATGAAAAAGGATGAATAAAATGAAATTATAACAGTCATCTTGATTTATAGGCTGGTAAACTATGGTCAGCTTTATATATCTTTGTTTTTTATCATCCTAACATCTACTCTATTTACTATATAATATAATAACTAGTTGCAGGGTCCTTATTTTTATTTTCTCTGTCAATCTTGTATCAATCAAGGCTCAATAAATCAAGGTTTTATTTGTAATATTTTCTTATTTGGTATTTCTTATATAACTTTTTGTCAGAGTATTTTTTTAAAGAATATTGTGTATTTGAATTACAAAACCACCTCATCCCCAACTAACAGAGTGAGGTTTTTTTTTTTTTTTCTTTTTCTTTTTCTTGTTGTTAACTTAGATAATGCGCCCTCAGTGGTTTCTCTGTGGAGAAATCAGCATTTAATACATAACCTGAAGATGGTCAGTAATTTCAAAAGAATAACAAAAATGGTGTAACTAAACTGAGTACACTTACTTAAAAAATCCTAGCCCCAGTCTTATACCTTGCGTAACATGGCTTTTAGTTAGCCTGCTTTGATCTCTTTTCTAGGATTTTTAAAATAAAAACGACCTCGTCAATTTCACATAGGGGCAGGGAGGATGTATTAAAACTTCCAGAGGCTCTTCATATCTCCAAGGGCAAGTCTCGTGGCATTCGTGCTCATAAAACTCAGAAGGAATACAAAGAAAAAGTTATACCTGATATAAATGATGAATTGATGGGTGCTGACGAGTTGATGGGTGCAGCACACCAACATGGCACAAGTATACATATGTAACAAACCTGCACGCTATGCACATGTACCCTAGAACTTAAAGTATAATAAAAAAAAGAAAAAATAAAAAAATAATACTTATAAATTAATATTCAAAATAAAATGTACATGTCTATAGACTAAAAAACAGGGACTATTGTGAAAAATTATTTTCTTTTCATGTTTCTATAAAACATATTATTGTCTGGTCCTAGGAGTTTAGATAATAAAGTTTAATATAGTAGAATTCCCAGGAAGAGGAGTGGGAGAAATAAATGAAAATATTTTCACTTCTGATTGTACAGGAATTTGAAAAAATAAATAGATGAGCAAAGACATTAAAGAAGTCTAGATCAGGCTGGTCATATGATCTGATTTCCCAGCATTGGAATTGCAAAGCCAGCGATGTTTGGAGAAGCATGAATTAGTTTGAATTTGAAGTCAACTTCTTGTAGGATATTGCCCAGCCACCTCCTTGGGATGCGGGGAACCGAATCCTGCCTAGTGTCCCTGTGGTAACATTGGAATCTCGGGCACGATTGGAAGGTAGAGCTGTGTTGTTAGGGAAAAAGATGGTCTAGTTTGTGTTTCAAATGACTCTCTGTTCCTGTGTGTCACTGACATGTGTAGGGATCAGAGGGCAACGTGGCCTCTTGTGATCGAGGGCAAGGTAATCTCATAAGAGATGCCATTAGATCAATTAGACCATGTGTTAGATGGGAGAAGCAGCAGAAATTTAAAGTCAATGCAAGAGGGAAGAGACTTAGACACTATTGAAACCATGTAAGAAAAGATGTTGCCAGCTTGTTGCCAACAAAATCACCAGCTATCACCAGCTGCTACCAACAGAATCAGGCAAAACAGCAGCTCAGTTAAACAGTACTTTAGCATACAAGCTAGGACATATTATATAGTAGCTAAACTAGGCTCTTTCCCCAAAACTGAAGGTCATGTCATCAGCTATGCCTCTATTCTTAAATAACTAAAAGGTATCTTAGATAATGCAAGAGAAGCTTGATGCATTTTGAATCATTCAAGAAGACACATTTGCTAAAGAAAAAAAAAGATAATAAATTGATGGGATAATGCTGAGATTCACAAATAAAAGTAGTCTTTACTTAATTTTACTGCTGCCTAGCTATTGGAGGGTAGGAAGTAAGATGGAACAGTTATAGAAAAATACAGGATCTTTATCCCTTTGTACATAGGAGCATAATGTGAATCTTTCTGTAATCCTGCAAAACACGATTGTGACTTCTCAATTTCAGATGATTTTATCATCAAGTCAGGTAAATTCTCTCAATCTCCAGTTTGCAGTCAATTTCTAGATACAATCTCCAAGTTCAGGTTGAATTTGACATCAGATCTAATGTTTCTATCTTGTTGCTATGTTCCAGATATCTTGAAACAGCCTTCAATAGTCATTGTCCTAGATCCTGTCACTCTAGTTGCTATATCATAGTTCTCTCATGATTAAGCTAAATACTATTTTTTACAGATTTTTCTTTCCAATTTACTTCCTCAAAATTATTCTTGTGAACTTTGATGCTTTCTCTAGTTATTTTCAACCATATTTCTCATTGCTGGTCTCCAAGCCACATTTAATACTGGGTTGTGTGTCATATTGTTTGGTATCCTTTCAGTCAACTTCTGCTCATTATAAAACTGGCATTCCTGAGACTGGTGTGTATATGATCATCCTAAAATAACTTTCCTGCATCTAAAAAGGCACAGATGGAAGATACATAAAACTAACTGGAAAAAAATGGTTAATTACTGGGAAACACATACAGAGCTGACAACACAGATTTACATGCAGAAGTCAATTAGCTAATGATTAGGGATGCACAAAAGGTGTGAAAAGGGCTGCATCTTCTGATCTCCCTAAGGTCATTCTTACCTCTTTGCTCTCATAGCACATTAATTGCAACTCAACCATAGCACATATTTCATTCTTTTGTCCATTTCTGCTAGGGGTTTATTTGTCTTCTTTCTCAACATTCTTATGTTTTATTTATCATTCTCTAGAATATTTTATAGGACACTGCTTTACAAGATATAGATACTGAATATTGCTTGCCGAATTCAGTAGCAACCAATTTTATTAATTTTGAGAAAAGATACTTGTTCTATCTTCAATATACACATACATTGTAAGCACAACTTCTACATATTAAATACACCTAAAATGAGCATATTAGCTGTATGGTACTTACAGAAATTAGGTGAAGGTGTGAGGAGCATGATGCAAAGAAAAAAAAAGGAACAAGGAATTATCCAGACAGAAAAAGAAGAGATAAACAGCCATTTTCATTTTTCTGAAGTCTTAGATTGAGTCATATATGTTACCACAGCCTTTTGTGAGAGGCATGATGTGGCCAATAGGACATCCCTGAATGCCATAATTCTAATTTTATGGGCACTAGCACAAGTCTTTAAAATGAAAAGTAAGGCTGTCTTGAAACCTTTCCCTTTAAGAAAGGGAGGTGGGCAAACAAACATTTATTGTAAGTCTACAATATTCTAGGGACTGGGAAGGCTGTGCCATTTACCATTTTTTCTCAGAGAGTTCAGACAGTCTCTAAGGCAACTGAAACAATCATATATTTTACCAAAATAATTACTCAAGTAGCTACTTGAGAATTTATTTGCATCACTGTAGTGGTTTTGCAAAACAGTGTTTGATTTGTAACCCTGAGCTTAGTTGATTCCAAATATTTTTCAACAATTTTTCCCTCTGGTCCATTTCTCATTCCAGTTCTCCCCAGTCAGTCTTCAAATTAAGAGTCTCTGATCGTCCTTTCTTTCAAATTTGTAGTTTTGTCAGGTCTTCTTTCTCAGTTGTAACTGATGTTGGTAATTTATTGTGCCTCTGAAACTGTTATTTCCATTGTGGAGATTTCTTTACATACTAAACCTCCTCTCAGCAGGTTCCCTTTACCTCCTTGGAAACCTATATAACCAAACAGCAATGTTAATTGACACTTCTGTTTTACCTGTTTTACAAAACAGCACAGAGCATTAGGTATTGTCTTCTGAGGTGTAGTTTATTTTATGCTGTCATTAATCCAATTGCTGTTTGATGGATTCATTTATTCTTCATAAAAGCCTCCAAGGTGCCAGACACTACTGGGATGGCTGCTAAAAGTGTAAAGGCAGCCCCGGGAGAGCTCAGGGGACTATGAGGGAGTCTAATACGCTTGGAGTACAACGTTGTGTGTGTTGGGAGAGAGACTTCCCTAAACACAGGGAACATAGAGAAGGAAGACTCATTCCACTATGGGGTGCAGATGGTATTGTGAGGTGCCACGCAGAGCCTCTTTCTGGACTGAGGCTCTTTTTCTCCTTCCTATTGGGATAAATTCCTCCTTAGTAATTATCCTGAACTGAAGAGACCCCCTTTGTCCAATGTCATGGTTCTTCCCCAGGGAACGCCCTTATTCAATATTGTTCGATGACTTGCCTCCCTTTCTTTAAGTAGAGATATCTTTGAACGTCCTTCCTGGTTCCAGCTAACCCCATAGGATTGGATGAGGGCTCTGTTCTAACTGTATCATAGTTCACTTTCTCCTCTGACCAATACTGCTTCCCTCATTTCTCATATGCATTGTTGATGAAGACATCTCCAATAAACTTCCTATAAACATATCTCAGTTAGACAGTCGCAGAGAATTCTGCCTACAATACAGTTGAATCAGGGAAAGTCTATACATAATTTTGAGGGTAGTCCAAGCAAACGACACAGATTTGACATGGTATTGTGTAGGGAGTAATTAGAGGTTTGACTTTGCAGCCCCAGAGAGTGTGTTTATACACGATGGATGTATGGAAGATTAGGGTGGGGTGATGGTGTGGGTGGTGGCCAGCACTGAGGCTCAAGGTGCAGGAATATGCCTGTTGTTAAGAACCAGGGAAGCCTTGCTAAGGAGTTACTGGAGGCTTTCAAACAGAGAAGTGACATGAACAAATTCCTCTAGGGAGAAAACTGTAACAACCACAGAGAGAAAGGGAGAAAGGATTGAAGACAGTGAGAGTTATGACAGGAGTCAATTAGAAAGATTTTATGGTAGGTCACACTGAAAAAAAAAAGAAAAAGTAAGGACATGTGAAGTGAAATATAAAGGATTTATTGACTTAGGTAAAGGAGATAAGAGAAGGTGGGTAATCAAAATAACTGTAAGAATTCCAGGGCTGGGTGTGGTTGCTCACACCTACAATCCCAACATTTTGGGAGGCTGAGGTGGGCGGATCACAAGGAGTTTGAGATCAGCCTGGCCAATATGGTGAAACCCCCTCTCTGCTAAAAATACAAAAATTAGCCTGGCATGGTGGTGCACACCTGTAGTTCCAGCTACAGCCTGGGTGATAAAAAAAAAAAAAAAAAAAAAGAATCCCAGGTTGTGAAATTGGATAATTTTTTGACAAAGATGAAAAATACAGGAAGCAGTGAAAGAATATAGACTACATGCTTATATAATTACCTTCAATAATCCTCAGAACCGAATACTAAAAATGTGGAAAAAACACAAAGTTCATGGCATTGTCAAAATGAAAAAAAAAAAGAATTCACGAGAAGGCCTTAGAACAACGTCTGGCATACAGTATGCACTCCCTTTATTAGTTTGATAATGAGGTGGATCTTCACTACATCAATCTAGAGATGGATAAGGAAACCACATACTGTTAAATATACCATTTCTCTTTGGGAAGTTTGAAAACGTATTATAAATTTTAGATGATCCTCGATGTATTTTGAAAGCTAGCACCCCAACAAGCAAGAATCTCAAAAGCAATTTTCGATTTTATGTTTAAATCATTGTTACCTACACTCTTCTTTCCAAGGTCTTATGTCATGGTTGAGAAATCAATAGCAAATAGCAAGTACTTCAGTAAACAGTAAGTCAAGAACAGTCTCTAATTCTGCTCTGCAAAGTGCCCAGCACTTTAGAGGTACTCAAATATGAAACAACATCTTTACTTTTCCTAAGCTGAAAATAATTTAAGTTTTTAAGTATCATCATCAAACTTGGGTTGCCAATATGTAATGTTTCCTCTTAATAATTAGAGCCAGTTTTTATTGACTGTCCCTTGTATGCCAAGCACTCAATGAATCATTTTGTATATATTATCTGTAATATTGTTAGTATTCCTATGAGACTTTGATTCAGGTTTTTAATTCCACCTGAGGATGTGCGGTGTTGAATAATTGGCTCAAGGTCATCGCAGATTTTGGGTTGCAGAGCAGATTTTTATCCAGGGCTGTGCGCCTTTATACCTGACTAGCTAAGTCATTCCTGAAAATTATCCTGCCAATCCAAAGTACAAGTCAGAAGTGAATGATGCTTATGTTTTTTGCCTATTAATTAATTGGATTGCTTTCCAGGTTCATAAAAACACCACTAAAAAGTAAGTTAGTGAGGTAGAGATGTGGCAATGAATAGGTTCAGACAAAAGACATTGCCTGTTGAAGGACACTGAGCATATTTGGTAATATATAACTAGCTACATTTCTCTGTGCATGCCAAAGATAAGAAGCAGGCAATAGCTGGATTAGCAATCAGTGAAACTTAAAAGGAAGAAGGCAGAATAAGGCAAGAAAGCAAAATCATCCTCAGTTTGTGGATAATTCATTCCATATCTCTGGTATGTTTGTGTGTGTGTGTGTGTGTGCATTTAATTCAAAGCATGTGACACTTTGGCTTCATTTTGTTTGTTTGTTTATTTATTTATTTATTTATTTATTTATTTATTTATTTTTGAGACAGAGTCTTGCTCTGTAGCCCAGGCTGGAGTGCAGTGGCCGGATCTCAGCTCACTGCAAGCTCGGCCTCCGGGGTTTACGCCATTCTCCTGCCTCAGCCTCCCGAGTAACTGGGACTACAGGCGCCCGCCACATCGCCCGGCTAGTTTTTTTGTATTTTTTTAGTAGAGACGGGGTTTCACCGTGTTAGCCAAGATGGTCTCGATCTCCTGAACTCGTGATCCACCCGTCTCGGCCTCCCAAAGTGCTGGGATTACAGGCTTGAGCCTCCGCGCCCGGCCGGCTTCATTTTATACCAGATTTTCAGTAGTCTCTTCTCTTACACCCAGAAGAATGTGTGTTAGATTTAGCATGACTGATGTAGATGTAGCTGTGACCACTGTACCTGTCATTTAGTTGTTAAAAAAAGTACAGTCATACAACTTTTCTGTTGGGCCCTATCACCTTTCTTTATACAAAAGCTGTCTTTCAAGTATGACAGTAGTGGCCAAGATGAGCAGGAGAAGCACTTTAAATGTCAACCTTCTATGGTAGCTTTATTGAGCTATACACATTTTCATGGCCGTGCTGCTTTTTACATGCACTGGAGAGGTGGATAACCATTAAAAGTAATTAGAAGCAGGGCGCGGTGGCTCACGCCTGTAATCCCAGCACTTTGGGAGGCCTAGGCGGGCAGATCACGAGGTCAGGAGATCCAGACCATCCTGGCTAACACGGTGAAACCCCGTCTCTGTTAAAAATAAAAAAAAATTAGCCAGGCGTGGTGGTGGACACCTGTAGTCCCAGCTACTCGGGAGGCTGAGACAGGAGAATGGCGTGAACCCAGGAGGCGGAGCTTGCAGTGAGCCGAGATCGCGCCACTGCACTCCAGCCTGGGCGATGAGCAAGACTCCATCTCAAAAAAAAAAAAAAAAAGTAATGAGAAAATAGTATCATAGTTTTAAAAGATATAATGAAAATTTAAAAGATATAATGAAAATATTCATTAAGGGTAATGAAATAAATTTTCATTTATCTATGGAATATTGGAAATTTAATTGCTTTGCTAGATAGAGGACAATCAATATTGAATAAATACAGTGATGCATATTTACTTCTGTTTTTGTTATACATAGCAGTAGTAACAAGAAAATATGTTTTAAATAATGAGCAAAAAATAGTAATTACTGACCAGGTGTGGTGGTTCATGCCTACAATCCCAGCACTTTGGGATGCCAAGGTGGCCAGGTCACCTGAGGTCAGTAGTTCGAGACCAGCCTGGTCAACATGGCAAAACCTCATCTCTACTAAAAATACAAAAATTAGCCAGGCATGGTGGCATGCCCCTGTAACTCCAGCTACTCAGGAGGCTGAGACAGGAGAATCGTTTAAACCCATAGGTGGAGGTTGCAGTGAGCCGAGATCATGCCATTTCACACCAGCCTGGGTACAAGAGTGAAACTTTGTCTCAAAAAATAAAAAGAAGTAAATAGTAATTACCATAACCCTTCTATTAGATATAGCTATGAATATAATTTCCAAGTATATTTTTCAAGACTTATTTTTCACTAAACCTAAACACATTAAAATTAGATAATTTTTAAAGCTTTAAAAAGAAATTAGGTCAATTTGGGGTCTATAGGAAATAGTCACTTTTATCAGGTGTTATACATATTTTTATCACTTCCATATACCACTCATGCTGTGTTTATGTTTACATATAAAATTTCAGCTTCTGGGCAGTTTTAAATTAGTCATGCTAACATGAGTTATATCTCACTTGCAATGATTATTGAATAACTCCTGGTCAATTATGACAAAACTCAAAAAGAACCCAAGATAATCATTATTATTGATTTTACAATAAGAAAAATTAAGTTGACCTTAGGTTTCTCTTATCAAAACAAACAAGAGTATATGAAAGACAGAGGGGAAAACATGATCAATCACATTTCATGAATTTCAGTCTAACTTGAGAAGAATGTTAATACCATAATTTTTTATTTACAACTTTACAGAATAAAGTGGATTTTGTTGCTAAAGAGCGCAGAATGACAGCTGACTTTCTAGTCCATTAGCAAAATGTCACCATTGCCTTCTTAAACTCTACTAAGTATGGTTTTAATATTGATTCTTGCACATATCATATATTCTCTGGCATTCAGTGCTTTTGATGACAGGTCGTATTACAAATCACTCATATCTTTCATCTTGATCTTTAGATATACATTTTTTATACATCTTTATTATATTGCCTGTCTTCCTATAGTCAGGATTACAAATGCATTTCACATGTTAGAAAGAGACAGTTTTATTGCATTAAATTTAATGCATCAGGAGAAATAGAAATCATGAAAAGAGAAAAGGTTAGGCATAATATCTGTCTTATGGCATAAGGTACAACTATGAACAATAATAATAATTGAAAAAAAAAAAACAAGGCCTCATCTGAAATGTAATCCATTAAGGTAATTTTAGAAGCAACAATAATACTTCAAATTTGTACAGAAATTTAGTTTCATAGTGCTTTTATGTACATAGTCTTATATGATCTTTAGAACCACCCTGTGATATAGAAAGATTATTATTTTTTCTATTATCCAAAGCCAGTTACTAACCATTATGAAAGATTATGTGATTTGTTCAAAGTTGTAGGGCTAATAAGTGGTGATGTCAAAATATGAAAGATGTCATGTTCCTGAACCTGTAATTTTATTTTATACTCCACTGTGGATTAATTCTGTCTATAGTAAATATAAGTTTAAAACAACATATATAAGCTAAGAAATTTTAACTTGTCCCTCTATTCTCACTTTTCGTTTTCTGTAGTCCAGTAGGACAATGTTACAACTTTGTGCCTGGAAAAATGTTCAACATTCAAGAGAACTCATCCAGTGATTTTGAATTGATAGAAAAATGAATTAAGACATGATTCCACGCTCTTGAATATAGTGCCAAAGAACTGCTGATTCCTGATCACTCCCATGAGTACTCTGAAACTATTTAATTTGTGCTTTCCATGTCACTGTAATTACAATGTTTTGTTTACATGTATAGTGTTATATAGTGATTGGCTAAATTATCATTTCACCTTGCATATTTATGTTTATGTTAAATAGTATACAATAAATAGCCAATGAAAATAATATGGATATATCATACTAATGGCTAGGAATTTTTTTTTCTTCTTGGCTTTAATTCTTTTGACTACCTTACAAATAATAGCAATAACAGATTATATTTACTTAAATTTAGTTGAAAGGAGAATTAGATCTATTATTTTTGCAGGTCTGATCTGGAGACTATGAGTTCCTATTAGATTGACCCATGGATCACATACATTATATTAGATACACATATTTCTTGCCTCACTGGAATGCAATAAAATTCAAATAACATAGAACTATATAGGCTATGTAAAGTTTCATCTAATGGCATGTAAAAACTATGTTTACTGGGTATATGCTAATAATTCTCAAATGAATATGCATTATTATTTTTAACAACCATGAATAGCTTAATAATAGTTTAAATTTGTGCATTGTTTTACTGTATATATTGAATGTAGAGGATCATTCTTTGATCCTCATGATAGCCTCAAGTCATGCAGAATTAAGATTTTTTTAGGTGTTTATGTGTGGCAAAACTAGCAAGATACCCATCCAACTCATTAAAACTTTCTATACCCATACAAAAATATAAATCTCAGGCTTACTTGCAGTTATTTTTGTAATTTGGGCCACGTAACTGGGTTTTAGCTAATGCAATGGAGTAGAAGGTTGTTCTATGCCTAGACTTAAGGCTTGCTCTGTCATCCTCCATAATCTCTTCTACTTGAAAGAGCATGGGAGTTATGCTGAAAGTAGTGATATTATAAATAGAAACAGCCTAGATTTTTGAGTCATTTTTTTGAAAGAATCCCAGAGAAGCTATGGTACACATTGGAATTTGAATGGATAACAAACTAATTTTTGTTGAATGAAGTCATTGAGTTTTATAGTTTAGTTAGTACTATACCAGCATCCAGTCTACCTATCTGATATATCATTCTGTTTTGGTTACTGTAGCCCTTTAATATAGTTTGAACTTGGGTAAGCATGATGATTCTAGCTTTGCTCTTTTTGCTTATGATGGCCTTGGCTATTTGAGCTCTTTCTTTAGTTCCATATCAATTTTAAAATAGTTTTTTTTCTAGTTTTATGAAGAATGTCAATAGTAGTTTATGTGGAATAGCATTGAATCTATAAATTGCTTTGAACAGTATAACCATTTTAATGACATTGAGTCTTTCTGTCCAAGAGCATGGAATATTTTTCCATTCGTGTGTATCATCTCTGATTTTTTTGAGTAGTAGTTTATAGTTGTCCTTGTAGAGATCATTCACCTCCCTTGTTAGCTGTATTTCTAGGAATTTTATTCTTTTTGTGGCAATTATGAATGAGAGTTTGTTACTGATTGGACTCTCAGCCTGAGTCTTTTTGGTATATAGGAATGCGAGTGATTTTTGCACATTGATTGTATCCTGAGATGTTGCTGAAGTGGTTTATTGGCTTAAGAAGCTTTGGGGCTGAGACGATGGGATTTTCTAGATATAAGATTATGTCATCTGCAAACAGAGATAGTTTGACCTCCTCTCTTTCTATTTGGATGCATTTTACTTCTTTTTCTTGCCTGATTGTTCTGGCCAGGACTTCTAATACTATGTTGAATAGAAGTGGTGACAGAGGGCATCCTTGTCTTGTACTGGTTTTCAAGGGGAATGCTTCCAACTTTTCCCTATTTAGCATGATGTTGGCTGTAGGTTTGTCATATACGGCTGTTATTATTTTGAAGTATGTTCCTAAACTCTCATGACACAGGTTTACCTATGTAACAAACCTGTGCATGTACTCCTGAACTTAAAAGGCTTTTGTAAAAAAAAAAAAAAAAAAAAAAGAAGAAGAAGAAGAAGAAGTTAGAGAGTGGATAAGAGGAAACTGAAATCAGAAGCTAGAAAGTAGGTGAATCAAGTCATGCAGTGCCAAAAAAAAAACTTGATTATCTGTAATATATTTGAGAGCAAACTGTGGGCCTATTAAGCTTGTGGCTGGCTCTCAAGGAAAAAAGTTGGAAATCATTATCTTAGCACACTTTCTTCTTTGTTATTGGTATACATAGATAAGAAATTATAAGCAATAATGAGTTTAAGGTAGAATTTAAAAGATCATGCACAAGTTGCAGTGTTGGAAAAGCTAACTGCTCCTATATCCCAAACAATAAAAAATTAATTTAAGAAATATATATTTTTTCCATTATCCCAGTAAAAATTTTCAGTTGTTTAAAGGTAGATAGCCACTTTTAAACTGAGTGAGACAGATGTGATAGTGAGAAAGTAGAACAATATAAGCAGATTTGAAAACTATGTCCATTAAAAGAATTTAAGTTTGGAACAGACAAGAACCAAATATATTTGACATGTACAAAGTTTTGAGGAAAATAGGGACCATAAAAAAGTTAAGATATGTTAATACTTAGAACTCTTAAGAGGTCATCCTTCATGAGCAATAGGAGCATTTCAAAAGCCTCTGACTCTCCAGGAGTTCAAGCTCTTCCAAAACCACTTTAAATGAAAAAGTGAATAATGAACTAGGAGGAGCTTTCCAGGATGTGCAACCAGGACCAAGAAAAACTATGGACAAGACAGTTTGTCTCATACAGTGGATTCAGAGATTGATTAAAAAAAAAAAAAAAAAATCAAAGAACTCCCTGACACTTCTAGGGTGTAGGGATTTCACAATATCAGCTCACTGGTGTTTCAGAATTACTAGAAACCAATGAGTATAAGGTCTCCTCTTAATTCCCTTTCCAAATTGAAGTATTTATTCTGGGTATCCAGGCTCTATACAGAGTGTGTGAATTTTTGTGTCTGTCTAGTCAGAAGACTAAACTTTCTGGTCAAGGGGCATGATCATTTAGTCATTTAGACTTCTAGGAGAATATACAGGTTTTTAGGATCTAGTAGTCAGGGCTGTGTATGACTTAAAGATCATGGAGTTTAAACTGGATTTAATAACTGGATGAGTCTCTGTGTTATCCTACTTAGGAAAAATAAATTGTGTTCTATGTGTAGGAAAAAAAGAGAAACAGATATTTGGTGAACATAAAGGGGAATTATAGCAGAGACACTACATTACCAACTACTCTAGCTCGTTTGGGACCATATAACTAGATAGTGGCAATGTGACCACTATCTTTAGTGTGGGAACAGGTGATATGTACTATTTCTAGGCCTGACCATGAACCTCTTTGCACAGTCATTCACACTGCCTTTCACTTTTGGGACAAGCAGAAAGGCCACATAAAAAAGATGGTGGCATAAAACGCCAGTAACCTGGTTCACTCTATTACTGCTTGGAGGATGGTCACCAAGAAAAACTCTCTACCTGAAAAGGATTCTGTACCCAAGAAGATAAATTTTATTGCTTAAATTTACTAAGATTTGGGTGTCTATTTGTTACTTGGCCTCAGCATAGCCTGTCCTATCTAATAAAATATGTCTCACTCAGCTAATAGATGTAGCAATGTTTCATACAATTTTGTACATCAAGCACGTAGTACAGTTCATAGTATAAAGTAAGAACAAACAATTTCTATTCAGTGGGTATTCGTTTATGTAATTAATTAGGTTAGAAATTCAGACAGATAATATTTTACAGATGAGAAAACAAAGATCACCCATATGCAGTGAATTTAATTATTGTTCCCAATTCTTCACCTCCCAGCAGCAAGGTTATAAATGAACCACATTTCACTTGCTTTATTTTTTAGTGTGGTGTCTCTTTGGGGTCACAATATGTTTGCCTATCCCATTGATATCGGGCTTGCCAGTTGATTTGCTTTGGCCAATAGGATGAGTGTGTAAGTTACACCATGCTGATTCTCAGTTAAAGAGTTAAGAAGCATTCTGGTTTCAGCTTGCCTCTCAGGGCTTCTTTCAGGTCATAAAAATAGTGCACCCAGGGAGCTGCTAGTTTCATTTGCTTTTTTGCTTCTCTTTTTTTTTTTCCTTTTTTGAGATGAAGTCTCATTTTTTTGCCCAGGCTGGAGTGCAGTGCCTCCATGTTGGCTCTCTGCAACCCCCGCCTCCTGGATTCAAGCTGTTCTCCTGCCTCAGCCTCCACAGTAGCTAGGACTACAGGCGCCCGCCACCACGCCCGGCTAATTTTTTTGTATTTTTAGTAGAGACAGGGTTTCACTGTGTTAGCCAGGATGGTCTCGATCTCCTGACCTCGTGATCCACCCACCTCAGCCTCCCAAAATGCTAGGATTACAGGCGTGAGCCACCGCGCCCCGCCTGGAGCTGCTAGTTTTAGAAGGAGATGTGAGAAGACAAGAATCCACCTGAAGACTGGAGCCCAGCTCAGCCGAACCATTGTAATCCAGCTAAGATTGCTAAAATCTCAGGAACTCACAGAACTGAGAGCTATAAAAAAGAAAAATAAGGTTGTAGGAGAGATTTTAAGGTTGTTTGCTACACAGCAAAAACTGACTATGAAATGAATTTTGTAGCTGGACATTGAATTTAGCCTTTCACTATACAATGGGAAAGATTCATTTTAAATTTAAACAGTAATTGTCAGGCCTCTGAGCCCAAGCCAAGCCATTGCATCTCCTGTGAGCTGCATGTATAAGCCCAGATGGCCTGAAGTAACTGAAGAATCACAAAAGAAGTGAAAATGCCCCGCCCTTGCCTTAACTGATGACATTCCACCGCAAAAGAAGGGAAAATGGCCTGTTCCTGCCTTAACTGATGACATTACCTTGTGAAATTCCTTTTCCTGGCTCATCCTGGCTCAAAAGCTCCCCAACTGAGCACCTTGTGACTCCCCTACCCTTGCCCGCCAGAGAACCCCCTTTGACTGTAATTTTCCTTTACCTACCCAAATCCTATAAAACGGCGCCATCGCTATCTCCCTTTGCTGACTCTCTTTTCCAACTCAGCCGGCCTGCACCTGGGTGATTAAAGAGCTTTATTGCTCTCACAAAGCCTGTTTGGTGTTCTCTTCACTTGGATGCGCATGACAGTAATTATTCTATTTAGTCCCTACTAAATGTTGAAGTTGGAATGCATTTTAGTCTTTGAACTGTTTTATTTTTATTTCTTGGTATTTATTTCACTCTGTAATTTACCATTAAAAAAGTACTTTTAACTTTTAAAAAGTCATCACTCAAAAGAAATTTGTTTTCCCAATTACAAAAATTGACAAGATAAAGAAACATAAATAAAAAATTTAAAAATGGCCATTTTAAAGATTGCTACTTTTCTCCTCTTATGAAAATATTCAACTCTAATGGATTTTATTAATATCTCTCAAGTCCTCTATGGCATTTAAGAAATAACATTCACTGGAGTTTGTACAATATAACTATGCAATTACTTTTTCCATCTTCGACGTGTAATGTGGAGAAACGGTCATTTACGTTTTTTTTTTTTAGGCTTGCCCAATATATTTAACAACAAACAGTTTACTAGCAAAACCAAGATGCCTCCTAGTTACCTGAATTTATTTTTAGCACTTTCTCCATTAGGCATTAGAAAAATGTTTTTATAACTTATCCCATTAAGTGTCATTATTAATATTGTGCTGTCATATCTTCGATGACCCTCCTTTTTGAGTGTGTTTCCCTGTTTATTTTATAGTAAATCTTTTAAAATGCAAATTTTATTCCCTCTTTCCCTGTTAGCTAGATTTAAGACCTCTTCCCTGAAGTGACCATAGTCTTGGCAGTAGGAATGAATTTACTACTCAATTAAAGTTACTAGAAAATTCAGGCAAAAGAACTATACTGGTTGGACAGTTAGACACTACCTCTGTGGCATTAAATTTAGTATTTTATGTACTGGAACTAAGACTAGGAGAGATTACATTCTAAATTGCATATATAGAACATCTCGGTATAATATACATGGTTTATTGATATAAAACAATGTATTACTGCTGGAAGTATTAAATTTTAAATGTGTGTGAAATTGCCAATAAGTATTTTTCCAGTTCTATTTTCTACTATGTATTTACTAATTGCTTTATAATCATTAAGAAAAGAGAAAAATATTTACCAAGATAGAATACATTAAATGGTAGAATTTCAATATTTGTAATTTGTTTTTATTATTTGTTCCTGTATTTTTCTATTTAAATCCTTTGTCTTAGCAAATACAAAGGCAAAATGGTAGTCATAATACATACAACATTTAAAATAAAATATATGTCTTATGAGGAAAAAATGATTTTTCCATTCTTGTCTTCACAAGCCTATATTTAACTTAATATGAAAGCAGGAGGATAGTTTCACTGTTTGGGCTTTTGAAAATGAAAGTCAGATAATGGTTTTCAAGTTTATTCATCAGGAAACTTATCTCATTTTAACAAGCCTTCCATTTAGAAAAATCTTTTTATTTTTCTTTTGGATATGCACTGGTGAGTTAGCATGACAGATTTTATTCATTCTAAAATAGTACAGGAAAATCTGATGCTATCACTTAGAATATTAAATACTATATTGTAAGTTCAGGTTAAAATGAATAGTGTCAAAGGCAGTTCAACCTCAAAGGAAGAAACAGAAAATAGGATAACATGATCCTAAATTTTTACCCTGACCTGATTTTATCAAAATACATGTTAGTCTATGCAACAAAGTTCTTGTGGCCAATGACCTTATTTTACTTTTGTATCTTTAGTGCAGTTGTTCTTAACCTTGGCACTATTGACATTTGGAACTGAATAATTCTTTATTTGGGAGGTTATCTTGTTGATTTCAGGATGCTTAAAAGCTTACCCAGCATCTACCCATATAAATATCCTTGACTCAATGCATAGAAAGCATTCTAGATAATAGTACCATTCTTGCATGATATTGCCTCCAAGATGATGCTTTAGAATTTTTCAGCAGGACTTCCTTACACACTATCCGATCAGCAGCAGTGGGGTGATGCATTCTGTATTACAGCCAGTGGATCCTGATCAGACGCTTTTTGGGGATTACCTGGCTGTCAATAAGGCAATCTGTAAGCACCCGCATAGTGGTGCTGGCTGAGGCCCAGGAAGAAGAAAAAGCAAACTCCCACTCTGAATAGGTGCCTATTCCTTTGTGAATGAACCACATGAACCTTGTAGTATAAAAGGACTCAATATAGACAACTTGGAAGTAGGTAGCCATTTGGTTTACCTAATAATGTCATATATATAATGTCATACATATTGTAGGTAAGCATTGGTCTGTGTTGTTGGAATTTGGGAAATTCACAGGTGGTGGCAACAGTAGTTTAGCTCAGATAAGTAGAATGCATACTTCTGGGTGCATGCATGACTTTTGTCCTTGTTATCATAGCCTAGTCTTTAATGTACCCATAATGGTAGTATTGTGGTGGCTGCTGGCATTTCTGTATCAACTAACATGAACTGGTTGAGCATTACTTTCACTTGGAAGTTTGATGCCTCTTCCCTGGTGTGTGTATTCTAGTGGGCATTCTTAGCTCATGCCCAATACCATATGTCCATACATATGCCTTTACCCTAGATTTCCTTGAGTAAATCTCTTAATCATTTTCTTCCCAAGTCCATCATCAACTAATCCAGCCATTTTCACTGCCCATTAGTCTGCATATGTTATAACCTTAGGTCAATTCTCCTTCCACATAGAGTAAATATCCAAGTGCTCCTGTCTTATGAGAGTCTTTGAAGCCTAACCTTGAGTGAAGCCACCATTCCTTTCTGGCTAGATTCCACATAATAAGCAAAACCACATATAAAATATGCTTGGGCTTTTTCCTCATCTTGTAGCTGTTTTTACATGATTCACCCAAAGGGTCTGTTGAGCCGACTGAACTTTCTGACTCGATGCATCTGACAGTACAGACTCATCATGGGAAGTTACAGGCAGTCAAGAGTCAAATCTTCTGTTTCTACCAGTGCTCAGTAGCATTATAGGAGCTATTTGAAAAATGACTTATTTTTTATTGCATATTGTATACCCTTGTTTCAGAATCCCAGGACCCACCAGAGCTTGCTATAACTCCACACTGCATCTTTTCCCCACATCCATACTTCAACTTCTAAGATTATGTTGAATCATATGACCCACAGTGCAGCTGCTGACACTGCAGCCTGGAAGTTCTGGAGAACTGTGCCCCTTTCAAAGCTGGAAGCCTTCCCTTTCTCCCTATATGTGGATTGGAGCAGTATTTGAGGGCGTACATTTTGTTTTCTTCAGAACTCGAGGAGGTCTACTAGGAGTTATACTTCATTCTTTGTAGTAGGAGATGAACACAAAGTACAGCAATTTATCTTTTACATTAGAGGTGATGTCCTGGCATATACCTCACTACTGTACCATTAAAACTTTACAGTAGTGACTGGTGCTGTAATCATTGAATGGTTTATCTTCCAGCCTCTGAAACACATGTCCTACCAAAGCCTTCTGGAGGTATTTCTTGCTTATCCTTCCTGATGAGTGTAATGTCATCGATGTAATAAATCAACATGATGTTCTGCAGGATGCCTAGACAGTCCAGATCTCTTTTTACTATATTATGACAGAGTGTAATAGAGTTAACATAGTCCTTGGGCAAACAGTAAATGGATATTCTTGTTTGGTGCACAGGAATGAGAGCTGCTTCTTATCCCTTTTGCTAAATGAGTATCAAACATATTTACAAAATCAATGGCCACATAGTCTACTTGAGTTTGATTGCTCTGCTCTATGAAACATCACATTTGGCACAGTAGCTGCAATTGCAGTTACTATTTGGTTAAGTCTATAATGGTATATAGTTATTCACTGGAATTCAGGATCCATCAGGTTTCTGCATGAGTCAGACTAGTAGATTAAAGGAAGACATAATAGGAACCACTATTGCTGTATTTTTTTGTTCTATCAACTTTCAAGGAAAAGTAAGCTGCATCTTTTATATCCTTAAACATGGTAATATATCTTTGCCATTCCTCCTGGTAATCTGGTCTTCCTCCATTATGATGACACCCTCACAGGCAAAAGACCCATACTCTAGTGTTACTTTAACTGCTAAGTATATCAATTCCAAATATATATTCAGATTTCAAGAAAATTTCCATGAAGCAGACCTGTGGAATCCATTTTAAGTTGGATTTTAGTCAGGATTCTATTATCTGAACTCACACGACCCCACATCAGGGAAGCCATAAGGCCACTTTAGTTCTGCAGGCATTAATGCTAACGTAAACTCTGTGTTCAACTGTCCTCGAAATATCTCTGTGTTTCTCTTTCCCCAGTGTACAGTAAATGACCTATAGATAATAGCCCAAGTAAATGGCCATAGGTCCCTGGAAAAAACCTAGAGAAAATATTACAGTGTGTCCTTGCCAAGGTGTTGTAGTGTACTTAACCAGGAGGACCCAACCACCATGTCAGTTTATAGTTTCTGGGTCTGAAATAGGTGTACATAATACCTACTTTCCTAAGCCTTTTAATCCCATCCTCTACCACTTGTCATGGCAATCCAGGCTTATCAACTCCTGGATGGATTATGCTGACTTAATCCTGTTTATAGGTTTAGAGGCCAGAAAAGGAAATGGCTACAGCTTTTGAGGGACGGCAGCTTCTGTGGGCAAATACCTTTGTAGTGTTTCTGATTTGGAGGGAAGGTGTGGGTATTAGTGGGGTGAGGTAGCCCATTTCTGCAAGCTCAGAACATTAAGAAAAGTCTAGAGAGTAAAAAAACTTCCAGAGTTTGTTAGTCTGTTCTCACTTCGCTATAAAGAAATACCTGAGACTGGGTAATTTATAAAGGAAAAAGGTTTAATTAGCTCATGGTTCTGCAGGCTGTACAGGAAGCAGGATGTTGGCCATCTACTAGGCTTTTAGGGAGGCCTCAGGAAACTTACAATCATGGCAGAAAGCAAAGGGGAAGCTAGCATTTTACATAACAGGAGCAGGAGAAAGAGAGAGAGGGGGGAGGTGTTACACACTTTTAAACAACTAGATCTCACAAGAATTAACTCACTATTGTGACACAGTATGAAGGCGAAAATCACCCACACACACATGATCCAATCACGTCCCACCAGGCTCAACCTCCGATACTGGGGATTACGAATTGACATAAGATTTGGGTGGGGACACAGATCCAAACCAGATTACAGGGCATCTACTCGAATGCCCCAGTCTTGGGTCAGGGTCCCAGGTTTCCCACCTTGGGCTTGGTCTATGGCAAAATAGATCTGCTATCATTGAACATTGAATGGCCTTCGAATTTTAGCAATCTGTTCTTCAAATTCTTGGCTTGATCTTAGTTATTCCTAATCACTCAGAGCAAGAGAAAAAGGCTTCTTTGGCTTCTTTGTGATATACCAAAGAGATTGTCTGGCTCTCACAGGTGTTTGTTGTTTTGTTTTGTTTTGTTTCTTTTGTAATTTCAACTTCAATTTTAAATTTAGGGGTTACATGTACAGGTCTATTATATGGGTGTATTATATGATGCAGAGGTTTGGGATACAATTGAATGCATCCCCCAGGAAGTGAGCATTAAATCCAGTAGTTTTTGAACCCTTGCCCCACTCCCTTTTTCCCTTCTGTAGTAGGTCCTGGTCTCTACTGTTGCTATGTTTATGTCCAAAAGTACCCATTGTTTAGCGCCTGCTTATAAGTGAGACTATGTGGTATTTGATTTTCTGTTTCTTCATTAGTTGGCTGAGGATAATGGCCTCTGGCTGCATGTATGTTACTGTGAAAGACACGACGTCATTCTTTTTTAATGGCTATTTAGTATTCCATGGCATATATGTACCACAGTTTCTTTATGCAATCCATGGTTGATGGGCACCCAGGTGGATTCCACATCTTTGCTATTGTGAATAGTGCTGCAATGAACATAAAAGTGCATTTTTTTTGGTAGAACAATTTATTTTGGATATATATTCATGAATATGATTGCAGGGTCAAAGGGTAGTTCTGTTTTAAGTTCTTTGAGAAAACTCCGAACTCATTTTCACAGTGGCTGAACTAATTTACATTCCCACCAACAGTATGTAAGTACTCCCTTTTCTCCACAGCCTTGCCAGCATCTGTTTTTGTTTTTTGTTTTTAATAATAGACATTCTGACTGGTGTGAGATGGCATATCATGGTTTTGATTTACATTTCTCTGATGATTAGTAATGTTGAGCATTTTTCCATATGTTTGTTGGCTGCTTGTATTTCTTCTTTTGAGAAGAGTCTGTTCATGTCTTTTGCTCACTTCTTTTTTTTTTTTTGAGGCGGAGTCTCGCTCTGTCGCCCGGGCTGGAGTACTGTGGCCGGATCTCAGCTCACTGCAAGCTCCGCCTCCCGGGTTCACGCCATTCTCCTGCCTCAGCCTCCCGAGTAGCTGGGACCACAGGCGCCCGCCACCTCGCCCGGCTAGTTTTTTTGTATTTTTTAGTAGAGACGGGGTTTCACCGTGTCAGCCAGGATGGTCTCCATCTCCTGACCTCGTGACCCGCCCGTCTCGGCCTCCCAAAGTGCTGGGATTACAGGCTTGAGCCACCGCGCCCGGCCTTGCTCACTTCTTAATGGTGTTACTTGTTTTTTGCTTGTTGAATTAAGTTCCTTATAGATTTTGAATATTAGACCTTTGCTGGATGCATAATTTGCAAATATTCATTTCCCATTCCATAGGTTGTCTGTTTACTTTGCTGATAGTTTCTTTTGCTGTGCAGAAGCACCTTAGTTTAATTAGGTTCCACTTGTCAATATTTACTTTTGTTGCAATTGCTTTTGAGGACTTAGCCATAAATTATTTTCCAAGGCTGATGTCCAGAATTGTGTTTTGTAGGTTTTCTCTTAGGATTCTATAGTTTTAGGCATTCCTTTTAAATCTTTAATCCATCTTGAGTTAATTTTTTGTATATGGTGAAAGGTACAGGTCCAGTTTTATTCTTTCACATATAGTTAGCCAGTTATCCCCAGCACCATTCAGTATTTTATTATTAGTCTACATCAAGGCAGTTTATCTATAAGCATCCAATTCTTTTATTTTTATACTGACACCTCCCTTATACATTTCAGATGCTTGGGTTATGACATTTTATTTGCCTCCATTCACATTCCATTCCATATCACCATGGATAAAAACTTTAAGAATTAAACTGCCACCATATCCCAGGAACTCTTTGCACGTCACTTATCTCCATGACAGGCACTTCATTTCCAGCTGGATGGTGAATGAATAGGCTGTGGCAAAACTTCAGCTCAGAACCAGATTTCTCAGAGCACTCCTGAAATAAGTGTCAAAGTTGATTTTTTGGAGAAGCAGAAGTTAAGATGAAGTTAAGAGTGTAAAAATATTTGGGGGGTTTAACATCAGTTAATCCCACAGGTAAGAAGTTGGATAGGGCAGGCGAACTTTTAGATAAAGCCATGGATCTGACAAATCTCTGCCAATGAAATGACAGGCTCCATAGCAAAGAATGCCTGCCTGGGATATTCTGCCTTAGTTGAAAATGGGGAGCCCCTTGTAATTACCTTGCTTTGAGAGGATGGGACTCCAGCTTCAATACTGAGGGACCCTAAAAACACTGAGAACTAGGAGCTCTTAGCAAACCCTAACCCTTATAACTGGGAGGCAACTCCCTCCTTGAGGAGGAATCTGTGGTGCTCCTGAAGACCATCAAAACATGAGTCTTCAGACTTTCTAAACTAGTTGTCATGCTGATTTGGTGGAAGTGTTTGGCAAAAGACACGCTGTTCTGTGTAATAAAATTGGAAAAGATTTTGACTTAGTTTCTTGGGAATATAAGAAGAGGGAGGGAAAGAAGGAAAAGAGAGGGGAGTGAGGTAGGGAGAGAGGAAAAGGGAGGGAGAGGGGGAAGAGAGGGAAGGAGGGACAGACACACACAGAGAGGCAAGAGTCCTAAACTTCTAGAGAAAAAGCAAAGAATATCTGATTTTTTTTTTTGAAATGCTATAATAAACCCTTTTCAGTCTTTTGAAACTTCTAATAAAGTTTTGTATAAAATAAAGATCAGTGCTTTATTTTGGTTGAAATCAAGTGAAATATTTTCTATTCGAGATCTGGAGTGATACAGTGTAGAGCAAAAAACCACAACTGGATAATAAGATAATCCATAATTTGAAACCCTTCCATAGATGACACCTATCTCCTAATTCTAATAACCATATGAAGTATCTATGATTGCCCCTATATAGAAGAGAATGGAAGAAGTCATCATGTATTGAAATCCCACAGCCTGGAAATAGCAGAGCCAAAATTAAAATCTCACATCTGTGGACTGTGTACCCATTCAGACTTATAAAAAATATTTAAACAAATATTTTACTTTTTTCAGTTCCCAGAAGCAAAACACTGGAATAATTGTTCACTCACATTTACTTTTTCTATTCTACGCATCCAATCAGTTGATAATATATGAGCGGCCTTTATTTACAGGAGTCTTTAACAATTTTTCTTTTGGTTCCTATTTGCCACCACTGATACCCAGACCCCACAATGCCCCAATCCCAAATTTCTGTGACTAGCCTCCTACATTTCCTCCTCGAATTTTTGTCTCTGCATATTTATAAAACATAATTATCACCTGGATATTTTATTATTCGAAAATGATCAGGGATTCCTCATGGGCTTATTTTTATATGTTCAAACATTTTTGGTGTTTAGCGGGTGTCAGCAAGCATGTTAGGTGTTGGGGTACAATGATGCATGAAGGCCTGCTCCTTGCTCTTGGGAATGTCACACAGTTGTAGACATGGCAGAACACAGAGAGGAAAGTATGGATTTGCATGGAGTGGCATAGGTCATATAGAAAGGGAGATTTGTGATGATTACATCACTTTTGGCCTCTTCAACCTGTCTTTCCTGTTGAGCTCCACTCTCCCAAATTTTTTCTAGCCACCAGCCAACAAAAATGTCCCATTCCTATTTGAACAGTATTTTAGTTTGACCCTCATACACAAAGCTCTTGCTCTCCTTTTATCTTTGTTCATTATTCCTGCCCGAGATGGCTTTCAACAACTTGTGTCTGTGCATGCACATCTTTTTCCAGCTTTTAAAAGATAAGCACAAAAGCCAAGGTTTTGTTTCTATCATACAGTTTTACCAGACAATTGAAGTCCATACCATTTGTTCTCTTCTCTAAATCTCTTTTGCACATAATTGATTACATCCCACTCTTAGAATTTCTCTTTACGTTATTGAATTCAGCATGAGAATAACATCTTTAAAATTAGCTATTTTATTCATCAAGAGGTTATTCTAAACTAGGCAGCACAATTAAATAGGACCCTGTTCCTATTTTACTCACCTTATAGAGAAATAGAAATAGATGGATGGCTTAACCTGTCATTGAACAGATATTTTCAGGACTCCTATCAAATACCTCAACAAATGTTTTATGTGTTCTGGGTATGTGGTAAATAAGTCAAAAAGTTCTCTCTTTTTTTTTTGAGACGGAGTCTTGCTCTGTCGCCCAGGCTGGAGTGCAGTGGCCGGATCTCAGCTCACTGCAAGCTCCGCCTCCCGGGTTTACGCCATTCTCCTGCCTCAGCCTCCCGAGTTGCTGGGACTACAGGTGCCCGCCACCTCGCCCGGCTAGTTTTTTGTATTTTTAGTAGAGACGGGGTTTCACCGTGTTAGCCGGGATGGTCTCGAACTCCTGACCTCGTGATCCGCCCGTCTCGGCCTCCCAAAGTGCTGGGATTACAGGCTTGAGCCACCGCGCCCGGCCAAGAGTTCTTATTTTAATGAAGTTATAACCTAGTAATATAGATGTATTAAAATAAACAAAACTATTTTATAGACTTGGAGATAATGAAATTAAAGAAGGAGGATATAACCAAGAATGTCTGGGATTCTGCAACTTTTTCAGAGTAGTCTGAAAATGTCTTGTCAAAAGAGTTGACATTGATATCCATTCTATTAACTCCTCCCTCATGTGACAAGGAGCCAGTCATATGGCAGACATAGGAAGGGGCATTTCAGGCAAAGAAACTACTGTTGCAGAATCCTGGAAAGCTAAGGTAACCAGAGCAAGTGAAGCAGGAAGTGGTACAAGAAGCTGGAGATAAAGGCTGTTACTGTTAGCAAATAGTGACATTCGAAATTATTTCTCATTGATTTTCTTATTAGAAATGCTTTGTACTCTCTGGTGGAGAATGGGATACTGATGGCTCTTGACGTTTTTGTCGTTTTATATGCACATCAATTGAAAATTAGGATCATAATTATTTAGTGATAGCATCTTATAAAGGTTATGTCTAATCTTCCCAAAATGGCTTTACAATTTAGTACTCCTTAAAATTTCAAGTATCAAAAATAAAGAAATAACACTATGCTGGTATTTCTGACAGCAAACCAATTCCTGAATTAAGTTGTTGGTGGGAGTGGGACATATTTCAAAGCTTAAAAAATTGTAAAAAGCTAACCCACCAATTTAATAGAGAGGAAAATACAAAGAATCTGTTTGCTACAGTTCTGGCCCTGGTTCAGGTGACCTATAATTGAAAGAATCCATCCTCTGAGTAATCTCATTTTTTTCAGGTTTAATTAAATTAATCTGTACCCTGGAGTTTTCCCTTCTTCTGTTGTCTCTAGTCTCTGAGGTAATGTAGAAATTTGTCAATTGCTAGGGTAGTTTAATTAATGTAACAATTATAGTTCTAGCTAATATTATTATTTAGTATACACCAAACATTTTGCTAAGTATCTTGTTTGTACTTTTTAAGTTTAATTATCTCAGAGCTCTATGAGAGATGTGTTATGATTATCCTTATTTATAAGATGAATAAACAGAGGCCAAGAAAATTAGTTTGCTTCAGGCCACACAATTAGTAAGTGACAGAAACAGGATTTGAATCCAGGCAGGTTGATTTTTGAATTTACACTGAACCACGGCTCTGTCAAATTAAACCAAACAAAACCCACAAATTTGAAAATTTATTTGGAAATCTGAATTACATGTATTTTTAATTTCTAATAATCAAATTAGATAATTATAAATACACCACATCTTTTCATGTACTACTTTAACAGTGAAATACCTAAGTTAAAAACCAACGCACTCAGAGTATTACCTAGATTATGTAATTCTGGGGTAATGTAAAGACAACGAATATGAATTAGTGATGCAAATATGGTTTTATAAATAGAGAACATGGTAAGAAAAATTCCTAATTTAATATTTTTTTCAATAAATTCTTTTTATGAATTCAGTGCACCTTTATCCATTCTCCATCTCAGTGGCTGCGTGTACCATAAAGAAATAAAATGACGTCTTCTCAAATATTTCAAAGAGTTAATTTTAGAGATCACTGTGTCTGTTTTGTGTGTACATAATTACAGGGAATGCTTAACAAAAAGGATGTTTAACAATGAACTTGCTATTGTACACAGTGGGATTTTTAGCTTTCAGAGCATTATGTATGCACTTCTCCCACCACACAATTACGGGTTAATTATTCCAGAGTGATTTTCTGACATCATGATGTGAAATATCCATATGTTTAACTGTTGAAACACATTCCAACATAATAGAACAATAATCACAAAAGAAACACAATCTAAAAATAAATTATTCTTAACTTTGTGTATCTATGAAATAATTTGGGGTCCTTTTTATTTTTTTTCTGTTTTGAGTCTTTTTTTTTTTAGCTGTCCCTTGATTTTGAAGTCGCGCGCGTGTGTGTGTGTGTGTGTGTGTGTGTGATGTTTGAATTATCCCACCTCTGTCCTATGTATTTTCTAGACTCTATTCTTTTTATGAGAGGTCTGAGCATCAGTGGTCAGACAGTAATGTAAACATTTGAATTGATTCAGAGATACAGAGGCGCATATGCTTGTACCAGCAACTGAGGACTTGGTCAACAAGAAGGGCATCCTCTTTACTGGGGCTACCACTACATAGATTTTTCGGCTTGTAGGAGTGAGGGAAGGTCAACCCAGTCTTGACAGATATCTGATTTTTGAAAAATGTTTAAACTCCTTAATTTAAAATGTTGGTCTCTAATTCCAAAATAATTTAATATATCTGTGCCACACAAAATATGTGCACAGCCTGTCATTTGAAACTACAAAGTAAAATGGGATTGATTCTGAAGTTTACTAACAGTTATCAATGATTAGTTACTCTTGTTATGGAAGTCTCAATTTTTTTTTTTTTTTTTTTTTTTTTTTACATAGAACATAAAAATGATACTATATCACACTGATTGTTTAGAGTATTACAAAATGTAGCACATGAAGGTTCTGGCACATTTCCTGATACACAGAAAGATTTATCTAAATTTTAATTATCTTTCCTTTATGTCTTTTTTTACTCTTGTCCCTTATTTATTTGGCTGTGTGTTACTTGTCTACTCTAAATCTTCCTCTGCTCCCACTTCCTCCTCAAATTGTCTAGCCTTTATTAATTTATTGTTGTTGTTATTCTATGATTATTGTCATTAAATACATCCTCACTAAAACATAATGTGCTTTCCCTTTGCTTTGCTGATATTTTCATTTCAAAATCGAAAATAAAGGGAGCAAACATTAGGTGGGCTTCTCATCTTACCTGAAACTACAAGCGATTCACAGCAGCTTGCTGAAAAATGGAACTTCTTAACTTTCGTTGTGAAGAAAAGAGTTCAACAAGTTTAATGTGTTTTCAATAAAAACTCTCCATAACGGATATTTGGATGATCCCTTGAAAAGCCTGCCCTGGTAAGCTTCACAGGGGATGAATGTGAGGGCAGCCATCATGCAGTCATGGGAAAGGTTCCAGATTTCCCTGTTTGATTTATTTATATTCTGCTGCATCTTTCATTGTTCCTAAATAACTCTTACTTAGTCTGACAAATCCCTTTAGATTAATAATGCCTGTGCAGTTCCCAAAACTTTCCTTTGTTTTCTAGATTATAATCACTGTTTTTTTTTCTATCTGACTCAATAATTCCATGGACTTTAAACATAAATGTTCATGTTTGGCATGACCTGGGTTTTTTTCAGTATTTTTTACTGTCCTGTGTTTTCACATAGAATACGATGTTTTGTGGACAATATAAAGTAAATGTAATGTATATCTCACAGAAAAGAAATAATTCATAGAACTACTCTGTCTACATACTTTCTATTTATTTCTATACAATCTTGATGGTTGAGTACTAAAACATATGCTCATTCACTACATTTTCACAAAAAGTATATTTTAATTTTAATAAAGAAATAAATGAATATGTGGTTCTAAAACATTAACTAAATATTTTGAACATCTCATCATGACAAGATTGGATAGTATATTGATTTGAAAGCACAAAAATGAATGGACTTTTATGACTCCATATACCCAGAAATAGGTGTTTCTCTAGATGTACATTTGAGACCCCCACATGGTTCTACTTTATGAGTAACACCAAGGCAAAAAGTCTCATTTTTATTCTTTTACTTTTACTTGTAAATTTCATTCTTTTGTTCAGAGACTTGGTTCTTTGTGTTTCTTAGATGGTAGTTGAAAGAATGATTTTATTCCTTCATTTTTAAAAAGAAGTAAACACAAAAAACATATTTTCAATTGAACTGTGGTACCTTACTCTTCAGTTGGTACTATTTTATAAACACTTCATATTATAAATTTTTTTTCCATAAAGCAATGGTCTCTTTACTGGTAAATTTCAAGGAACATATTAAAACAATCAATTTTAGAGATTGTTATTATTTTAGTTTTAATTCTCTCATATCATATATAGCAATTGATACTAAAAGCTGAAATGTAGAGTACAATAAAAAAATTAAAAACTAATCTCACATATAAATATATATTAAAAACTCTAAAATCAAAACATAAAATCCATCAATAAATTAAAATAAAAAGAATGCTTTCATATTATAAACTCTATTAATATAATGCAGTATATCAGTAGGTGAAGGGAGAAAAACTATATGATCATGAAAGATGCCCCCAAAAAGCAATAGTGACCATGTATCCTTAATTAAAACTCTTAGCAAACTACGAATAAAAGAATAAAAGTATCTGTCACCAAGTAAAATTGATTATATTCAATAATCAAAAAATAGAAACAAATTAAGTAAGAAACATTCAAAACAGTTTAAGAGAAATAATGAAAACAGCAGTGGAATGTTAAAATCACTTGTGTTCCTCCTTAAGATAATAAGCTGTTAATGAAGGTTGATGTAGCCTTGCATCAAATGGTTCAGCATTAGGGACATTTCCATTTAACTTAGTGGCAAGATGATGTTGGCCTTTATGATCATTATTTTTTTTAACACCCTGCTCAGCATAATTATTTAGGGAAACAAATTTAAAAAAAAATACAAATTTACAATCAAAAGAGGAAAATAATATTAATTGCTGATTATATGATTTTCTACTTTAGAAATCCAAGAGAACTAATTAAAAACTGGTTAAAATTTATCTGTTCATTAACATAGCTGGATTGAATATAAGAAAGAAATAAAATTTTCCTATATTCTAATAATAAACACTCAAAATAGAAAATAAGGAGCCACATACAATAGCAGAATCAATGTAAAGTTCTAAGCAATTAACTAAAAGGTATTTCTGGAACTGTATGAAATAAAACTACACATATTTCCTATGGAATTTAAAAGAAATACAAAAATAAATAAATATAATTTCTTTTTTAATAAATAGACTTGTGGTACCTAAGAATATCTTAACTCAAATACTAACTTTGTGAAGGCATAGTAAACTGGACTAAATGATTCTAAATACCATTTGGATACATACTGATTCAGAGTTAAAATAGTAAATGTGAGAGGAGCTTTCCCTCACAATCATTAAAATCTTTATCAGCATACTATGAATAAAACCGTAGAGTATGCTGGGCCTGGCGGCTCATGTCCATAATCCTACCACTTTGGGTGGCAAGATGGGAGGATTGCTTGAGGCTAGGAGTTTCAAACCAGCCTGAACAACACAGTGAGACGCTATCTCTACAAAAGAAATAAAAAAATAGCGAGGCATTGTGGTGTATACTTAAGTCCCAGTTACTCGAGGAGCTGTGGTGGGATGATAGCTTGAGCTGGTAGTTCAAGGCTGCAGGGAGCCATCCATCATTGTGCCACTGTACTCCAGCCTGGGCAACAAAGTGAGACCCTGTCTCTCATAAATTTTAAATATATATATATTAAATAAAACGTTGGAATAACAGCAACAAAGCGCAAGGATAATAGGTCAAGGCAAGAATGATGAAAGTTCAGAAACAAAGGCAATTTTGCATAATAATTTAGTTAAAAAGAATATCAAATTGGCATTTTAAGTAGGTACAATGACCAAAGGGATTAACTAATAAATGACAATAGAATAATTTGTAGGGACATGGAAGCAGCTGGAAACCATCATTCTCAGCAAACTATCGCAAGAACAGAAAACCAAATACCGCATGTTCTCACTTATAGGTGGGAACTGAACAATGAGATCACTTGACGCAGGAAGGGGAACATCACACACAGGGTCCTATTGTGGGGAGGGGGCGGGGGAGGGATATATACCTAATGGTATATTATTAGAAGATATACCTAATGTAAATGACGAGTTAATGGGTGCAGCACACCAACATGGCACATGTATACATACGTAACAAACCAGCACATTGTGCACATGTACCTTAGAACTTAGAGTATAATAAATAAATAAATAAATAAATAGAAGAATAATTGCCTAACAGCACACATCCCTATATCACATTTTATACCAAAATATATCCCTGATGAATTAAGGACTTACAGTTATTGACATTATATTGAATCTTTATCCTCAGAAATTTATTTTACTAATAAAACCTAGTGTTGCTGAGGACACTTCAATATGTTGTGAATTGAGAGTGAATTTTTACAAAATTTCTAGAAAGTAATTTGTCAATATGTGCTTCATGTTTTAAAAACATTCATTATAGTTGATTCACAAAATTTTTGTTTAGAAATATATTTTCAAATATTCCACAACATTTAGAAAGGTCTTCATTAATATATGATAACAATAGTAAAATCTTGCAAACACTGACAGTATTTATCAATATGGGATAGGTTAAATAAATTAAGGACACTTCAAACAGTTGATCTGCGGTCATTAAAATAGGACTATATATTATTTATATAGAGAATTGTCCAAATTTCCCATTCCTCCTTCTCTCTCCCTGTCTCTCCCCATCTATATATGTATTTAACATATACACAAATAACATACACAAATTGAAAGTACATATACTATAAAGCCAGTAATTATCAGAGGTAATAATATACTCTCTTAAAATTTATTTTTCTTTTATTTGCATTTTCTGATTTTTTTCTCTTCATTAAGCTTATGGATTATTCACAAATTATGCTACTCTTATGTCCATAGGAAAATAATTTAAGTATTTCTGTGAAGGATACCTTTGTTAATTACATTTTCTTTGATTGATAATTTTCTGTAAAGATACCTGTTGTTCTAATCAGACTGCAAATAGGACCTAATATCTCATACATCTTTATATTTCTCAAGATACCTACAATTCTGCTCAATGACTAATAAATATTGGCTACATTAGTATATCAAATGTGGTACCATCATTTTTAAAGTAGTCTGTTAATGCTGAAAATACCGAGATTAACAAACATAAACTTATAATCATGGCCTTTAAACACAAACCAAAATTTTTTAACAGCTAGTGGATCAATTAATATGATATGGGTCAATAAATTATCTATAGACAGAGGCATCATGCAGCGCTTCCTGGCAAAATGAGTACTGTATTGTAAGGATGATTTAGGACTCAGCCAAGTAAAGAAGCTATGAGACTTGGGTCTTTTATAGTGATGAGGCAGAATGTGAAGGAACCCAGAACAAAAATATCAACTTTTAAAAGTCATTTTCTTTTTTGAAAAGTTGAATTATTAGATGCTCGAAGGCAGGGGAGGGTAGTAGAGGCTGCTAGATCTCCAAGAGCCCTCAGTGATGTACCAAGAGGTTTAAATTTTATCTTTAAAGTAAAGGAAAGCCTTTGACATAGGTTAAGTATGGAAAGAGAAAATGTTCACATGTTATTGGAAAGCATTTTGAGATTTTACATATCCCAGATGTAGAAGTCCTCTGGAAATTTTGGAAATATAGTCTCACCTCCTGGTATACTGAACTGGAATTGGACACTAAATAAGTTCCTTTTTTCCCCATAAAATTTTCTTCTAACACACTTTTGCCTTTTTTAATGCAATATGCATTGGCCTTTTATATTTTATACATATAAAGATAAAACTGAACAGACATATATTAATAAGTAACAAATAATAGAGTAAAATTGATCACCATAAATAATAATGGTAGAGCACAGACATGATTCAAATGTGGAAGTGTTCTTGGTGAGACAAGTTCAAAGAAAAACTTTGAAAACTTTGAAAGAAACAGTGAATATGAATTCACTGTGATGAAGAAATAGTGCTAAGGTATCAAAATACACACCAGTTAGCAGAAACTGACTCACATTTGGGGGCTTGACACACAATGAAGAGACCTAATAGATGAGTGAGTAAAGTGCTGCAAGAATCACTTTTCCACGTGGAAGTAGGGGAAATAAAGACATATTAAAGATGTAAAATATCAAAACTGTATAAAAATGGTAAACTATAGATGAATGTGTTTCTGACCTATAAGAAGAGAAAAAAATTTACAAAAGACATGTAAACAGAAATTTAAAAATGCATAATAAATTACTTTATTAGAAAAGGCACAAAAATCAGAGTGGGAGAAGACATTCAGAACTTACTAAAATTGTACTTAGGATACATAAATAAATCCTTCATAGAAAAAAGGCAAATAAAAAATAGAAACATGAATGGGCATAAAAAAAGTCCACAGGGTAAACCCTAATGAACAAGAAATACGTATGTATCGTGTGTGTGTGTGTGTATGTGTGTGTGTGTATGTATGTATGTATGTAAATATTAAGATTAGAAAAGAAAATGTCAGAAGGAGTCTAATCGGGACTGTTAGGTGAATGCCTAATGATTTACCATTTAAATTGTCAGAAAATTGCTCTTTTTGATGAGGGGAATGAACAGGAACATTGTTGTGATAGAGAAGGACTCTCTGATGAAGATTTGCTGGGTGTTATTCTGCTCAAGTTTTGGCTTTCTCGAAACACTCTCATTATAAGCAGATGTTCTTATTATTCTTGTTCATTCTTTAGTCCTCCAGAAAGCAATAAGCAAATGCCTCAAGCATCCCAAAAGATTGTTGCTGTGATCTCTGCTCTTGACTGGTTAACTTTACTTTGACTGGCCTACTTCCTTTTCTTGGTAGCCATTGCTTTGATTGTGCTTTGTGCTTTTTCTTCAAGATCATACTGGGAAAGCCATGTTTTATATCCTGTTACATTTATTTTAAAAAATATGTATATCATGGGTACATAGTAGGTGTATATATTTATGGGTATATGAGATATTTTGAAATAGGAATACAATGCATAATAATCACAAAGGGTAAGTGGGGTATCCATTACCTCAAACATATATGTTTTCATTGTTTTACAAACAATTCAATTATATACTTTGTTTTTGCACTCATTAACCATTCCCTTTTTCCCACAGTCTACTACTCTTTCCAGCCTCTGGCAACCATCATTCTAGTCTCTATCTACAAGAGTTCAGTTGTTTTAATTTTTAGCTCTTGCAAATAAGTGATAACATGTGAAATTTGTCATTCTGTGCCTGGTTTATTTCACTGAAAATAATAACCTCCAGTTTCATCCATGTTGTTGCAAATGACAGGATCTCATTATTTTGTATGGCTGAATAGTACTCCATTGCATATATATACCTCTTTTTTATTTATTTGTCTTTCTATAGATACTTAGGTAGTTTCCAAATCTTGACTATTGTGAATATGCTGCAATGAACATAGGAGTGCAGATATATCTTTGATATACTGATTTCCTTTTTTTAGGATATATACCTAGCAATGGGATTGCTGGATCATATGGTAGCTCAATTTTTGGCTTTTTGGGGGAACTTCCAAATTGTTCTCCCTAATGGTTGTATTAATTTACATTCCTTATTTTGAGAAATGTCTGTTCACATCTTTTGCCCATTTTTAAGTGGATTATTAGAATTTTTTCCTGCAGAGTTGTATGAGCTCCTTATATATATATCCTCTTTATTCATCCTATTACAATTCTTTAAAGAAACACTTCAGGATCTTGATCCTGCTTCTTTAAAATTTCCATTGAAAGCTCTGTTCTTGTCTGCAGCTAATCTGGGCACAATAGTTTTAGCATGCACTGAGTAGAAAGTCTGCTCAACTTTAATTTTTCAGGCAAAATTGTGTAAGTTGCACCAATTGAGATGTCAATGGTGTTGATTATTTTTGCTGTTAATCATCAGTCCTCTTCAATTAGGGCATGAACAAGATTAATTTTTTCCTCACATGTTGATGTGGGCGGTCTGCTTCTGTGGGCTTCATTTTCCACATCATCTTGTCCCTTCTTAAAATAAGTTATTCATTTGTAAACTGCGGATTTATTTGGAACACTGTCCCCATAAACTTTTTGTAGAGCATTAGTGATCTCACCATTCTTCCACCCAAACTTCACCATCAATTTAATATTTGTTCTCGCTTCAATTTTAGCAAAATTTATGTTGTTCTAATGTAGGCCCTATTCAAACTGATATCTTATTCTCTAGGTCTTATTCAGACATGTTATAAAAATTTAGTATGTGATTATTTTGGGGCAGAAAATAATTTGAAACCTTTGCATATGTTTTTCACAATATGCATTTTCATAAACTTTTTGAAGTCCTATTTTGTCTAAAGTTTGACTGTATACATACCACATAACCAAAAAAACCCCTCATTTCTAAGAAAATTCTTGCACAAGTGAGGCAGGAGATAGTCACAAATATGCTGAGTATTATTCCTAGTATGTGGGACATGAAAGAATGCATAAAAAAGGCTAAGTTGTAAAAAAAATACTATATTTTCATACACTTTACATGGGATACTACACTATCACTTAAAATAAATGATCTAAATCTTATGGATTACAGAAGAGGTTGAAAAAAGAAGCTAGTCATAGATGATTTCATGAATATCATCTTTTGGGAAGCACATGATTTTTATAAATGTACAGCCTTTATATATGTAACAAAAGTGTATAAACAGGGGTGAGCTTCAGGTCAAATTCATGCTAATTGTATCTGGGGATGAAGAGGAATGGTGCTTCAGAGGTGAACGTAGGGATTTCAACTTTAATTTCCATAAAATTATGTTGAAAATATGTTCATATGATAGTCTTTATTTGTTTGTTTGAAGAGGCAGTTACTTGAAAGTTTGTTGTATTCATCTTTATAGTTTCAGGTTTTAAAAAATTACTCTTTTGAAAATAAGATTGGACTGGGCTTATCTAGAAAAATAGGATATGTTAAAAACAAAATATATTGAGGACTAAGTTCAAATGATATAATAGTACAAAATAATTAATAATTTGTGATCATGTTACTAGAGTGAAATAAAAATTGGCATTTGAAATTCTTCTGGAAATTGCATATTAGAGCTAAGGTGATGGTTCAGGAAATATGTTAAATGTGTTTAAATGTTGAACTCAGGAAGGACACTACAAGGAAGTATGGTCTTTTTGTGTGAATTACTGAAGGTACCCTCTCCATAGGGATGAATTACAAAATCACATATGTTTCTTGTGGATGTGTGATAATATAACATCCCTTCCTCTGGCTTATGCAACACCAGGCCTAGAAAGTGACTTGACTAACTGGATTTCAGCACGCATTGACACCCCTAGCCAGGAGCTTTCCTGCATTGGTAATAACCAACAAATTTAATCTTTAATCATGCTGTTCTGGAAATTTTATGACATAAGAGAGCATCAGTATTGCATATTTTGGCTTATTCCTACACTTTGTGTAGTATAAAATGCATTATCCGTTCTGTTGATAATATTATTTTAGAGTGTATATTCATGAGCAATCCAAGTTTTTGTAGTCTCTACCTAGGCCTAATCATAGAGTAACCAAATTTTATGCCAGACAAATTGTCAGAATTCACCTGAAACCTCTTGTTTCTGAGTTTTGGTATCTTACAGTCAAGCCAGCTATAACAGGTTGATAGCCTAAAACTACTATGGATATGTCAAAGAACCATATATACACACATACATATATACATATATTTGTATAATTTGTATATTTCTATGTGTATGTACACACACACACAGGTGCACCTGTGGAGTATTGTTAATGTGGGCCAGATAAGCAGCTTCAGAGGGAATTAAAGAAAGGTGCCATCTTTGAACCCACTCGTGAATGGCTCATTATCTGCTATATTCACTTATTTTGTTCACCAAAGTTGCAACCTCCGAAACCAATAATGAAAAATGCACCTGGATACTTCTATTGCCTGTAATGAACCTAATCACATAGTGCAAAAGAACATATCCTATGTGTTTGACTATAACCAATACTAAAAATTAAAAGACCTATAGCTTTGTATAAGCTCCACTTCCACTTAAGTACAATGTGGTTGTATATGTTAAAATATAAGAATTTCTTATGTTAATAAGAATCTCTAATGTTGTTGTGTTTGTGTCTATGAATGTACACACACACACACACACACACACACACATATGTATAAAAATGAACCTGGCCGTAGCCAATATTTTGAATTTTTAGTCCATCAAGTAAGCCATAAATAATACAATTATTCTGCAAGTTATTTGGGCCAAAATGTAGGGAAGGCAAACTAAGTCCTGGAAACTCATGAGTACAGATGTCAGAGAGGGACAATAAAAATATTGTTTTAATAATTAAACCTCTGGGCTGAGATAAGCTGAAATGGATATAGTGGAATGAAAAGGAAGCAGAAGGAATCAAGTAGAGATAAAAGAAAAAAAACTAAGAGAGAGAAATGGGAAAGAAAACATTAGAATATGCCTTCCCTGAGAAAAATCTACACCTTCAGAAAAAACTAGGATTTTGGAAAGAACAGTATTCTGAAAGTCAGGAGACAAAGATTTCAAATCAGGCTCTGACATCACAAAGTTGTCTTTCCTGGCACAAAATCATCTCCCTTTCCTGGGCCATGTTTATTTATCTAGCTGCTCCTGCATCTCCACGTCCCTCCAAGACACTATAAGCCTTTATAATCCCTCTTCATGGTATGCAGAGATTACTGTTAATGAGGCGCCTATCCTTTAATCTTATCTATGCAACATCAGCACCATTTTTTAATTCAATCTTTTTTTTTTTTTTTTTTTTTTGCCACAATCTCACTAAAAGCTGGCCATTGCAAAAGTTTTGAATCTATCAGCAAGTCAGATTCCCAGTAGTTCATAGTATGGTGTTCATGCTCCACTGAAAAACTCTACTTCCTTTAATAAATTCCAAGACCTTAAAACATGGAGTTCAGTGGAACAACTTTGGTATTACATAATCATCAACTTTCCCTTCACTATGCTAGTATTTTCTCCACAGAATTTTACCATAACAGGTCTGCGTATTTATATCAATCTTATCAAATGGTATTATTTTAAATCTATTAAGAACAAGTTCAGCTTAGTGGGAGACCAACATAGATATCACTTAGGGAAAGTGCAAAATTATTTGTAGAATAAAATCTCCCCAATAATAGTTAGACCAGTCAGACTGATTAGCAGCATGTTCAAAGTAGACAAAAATAGTGCACACTTATAACCCCCTTAAATTCTCATCCTAGGTGTTCATGGTTGGGTATAACAACAAGTGAAGAAAGGAGAGTCATCTCAGATGTTCAGGAAGCTCAACTGGCCCCGCCAAGTCTAGCCAGAGAGAAGCAGTTCGAGTAGGCTTGCCTGGATATTTGCTGAGCACCACCACATCAAGACCAACGCATTTCATAAATCTCATGCTTATCGTCATACAACATGAAATATAATTAGAGTGAGATGCAGTAGAGTCAGGCCTGAGTCCTCACAGATTTTATTTAACATTCTCAGTTTCCACAAGCTAAAGCAGCTTGGTCATAGTAATTTCTTGAACTTTGATCTATTGCATTAGCACCAGAGCTAGTTTCCCAGATGTTCTCGAGAGTCATCCTAAGAGTCCCTCAGACCTGCTATAAATCCTATCCTACCCAGGATCAAATCCTAATTTAAGCAGGCTGGAGCCTGAAGCACATGGTGCTTCTGGGGCCCTTTGTGGGTACAAAAGTGGAGTATACTGCCCTTCTCATTACAGAGCACCAGTTAAAGGTGATAAAAAAGACAACACAGAGTAACAATGCAAGAATTTAGAGGAGGAGGAAGGAAATGCTATCTAAAAAAGACACCAATCCAAAGACAATCCCAACAGTGTGAGCTGAGGCTTAGAATTTGGCAGGAGGGAAAAGAGTAAGTGAGCTGGGAAGCCATTGCTGGAAGCCTATGAAGGATTCTGAGAAGACGACATACAAGAAATAATTGGAACTGCCCAGCATATAGTCAGGTACCTCTTGGTTAGGCATTGCTCTGACTGTAAGCCTTCTGTAAAAATGTTATTATAAAGCCTGTGTCAATCCTTCCTCCAGGTAGGATGGATGAATGGATGGATGGATAGATGGATGGATGGATAAAGGAATTGATATTACTGAAATAATATACACAATACTTCCATTTTATGTGTAAATACAAGTTTCTTTTATTTTCTAAACTATCTTAAAAAGTATTAACATCAGACACTTTAAGTCAGGGAGGTCTGCCAAATGGTTACATTGTTAACAATGTGGCCAGTATGGTAGTTAAAGATTTAAGTTCTATGGAGTCAGAAAGAAATCCCAGCAGATTTGAAATTAACTGTGTATATATTTTACTATATGAATGCTTCTAAATACGTTTTCAAAGTTCATATGGATTGATTGTCCCTCTGACTAACTTCTTAGAGTAATTCTTAGTGGTGCAGAATCTTTTTCTTTTTTTTTTTGAGACGGAGTCTCGCTCTGTCGCCCGGGTGGGAGTGCAGTGGCCGAATCTCAGCTCACTGCAAACTCCGCCTCCCGGATTTACGCCATTCTCCTGCCCCAGCCTCCTGAGTAGCTGGGACTACAGGCGCCTGCCACCTCACCCGGCTAGATTTTGTATTTTTTTAGTAGAGACGGGGTTTCACTGTGTTAGCCAGGATGGTCTCGATCTCCTGACCTCGTGATCCGCCCGTCTCGGCCTCCCAAAGTGCTGGGATTACAGGTTTGAGCCACCGCGCCCGCCCAATGGTGCAGAATCTTTTAAAGGAAATCATGCATTGACATTTTCTAGGTGTTTGACATCGGGCTGTTATTTTAAATTCTTCTATCTTAAATTTGCCTCATCTATAAAATTGAAATGCAATGTCTCAATCAAAGTTGTTATGGAAATTAGTGGAATGATTCATGTAATGTGCCCAATGTCTGTTTGTCACTCAAGAAATGCTCAATAAATGAATTTTTTTTACTAACTTTATGAACTTCCAGAAAAGGTATATGACATTTAGAAATCAACAATGAGATGAGAATCATATAATTCTAGCACAAACTTATAATACAAGTTATGTGGAAACTATAATTTCATATGTAACAATATCAAGGAAACATTTAAAACACACAATAGTCATTAATAAATTCTATATTTCTATACTCATAACACAAATAATATTATAAAGTCTAAATGACTTATACCCTTCTAAATATTAGTTGTAAATCACTAAGTAAAATAATTCTTTAAAATTATATTTAAATATAACCCTGTTATAAATATTTTCTGCTTTTTGTTATTTTTCTATTGCACAAGTAATACATGTAGTTACAAAAAATGCCTATGACCAAAAGTATATTTTCAAAAATCATGTTAGGCTATCTCTGGAGATAACCCCTGCTAGCACATTGTAAATAAGTTTCTAGAGCATATATACATCCTTTTATGCATATGCATACATGAATATAGCATGCTTTTAGAAAAATAGGAACATATAATCATGTTATAAACACTGTTTTGTATACTTCTTATTCAATTATACATCCATTTTCTTAATGTCCTTAACAACTTTCAAATAAAATATGCTGCAATATACCGTATAATACAGTGACTGAACAGAGGTGTAGCTATTCTGAATTCTGCTGTAAAGAAGTTGCTTTAGAGATCAGAGGCTTCTGGACAATGGGTTATAATTTTATTTTATAAAATAGAACATCCTGGTCTATTTTTAAGTTTTTCACCCAGTCCTTAACCCATATTTTATTCCATGGTTTTGAAACCATGACATAGAGGTTTGTAAAATACCTTGCGATCTTTGGTTGAAAATGCTGAATATTATTATAACTACTTATTATCACATAGTAGAAATCCTTGACTTGAAAGGGCATTGTTTTGTTTTCCTGATGCACTAGGGGAAGTTATTGTATTTTTGGCTCTAGCTATTGCTATTAATTCTGCAACTTTAATGACCATGAACCACCATCCTCAAATTCTTTTCTTCCAATTTTCATCAGTACAGCTATATATAATCTCACTTTTGCAATGAGAAAACACGGACCAACAATGCATTACAATTGACCAGCTTATGTAAAATTAAATATTACCTTTTAACTTGAGCAGACCTTCATACCAGCTCTGAATTCGAAGTCATTTTCATATGAACCTATGCATTAATTCAGGTATTACAAGACAACCAGTAGGCAACAATATTAACATCACACATTTTCTTTATTAATAAGTATTAGTAGTAATAAAAATTTCCATTACAGCATTCGAAGTTAACAAAACTTAATTAACAATTACCTTATTTACCTAGCATAGATGACAAATGGTTTCTTATAATTTAGTAATATTTTAAAAATTGTTTAAAACAAAGATTTAACCAAGTTATTTTAACCACAAACACAGTTTGAGAATTTAACTCAAGTAGGTTACTCATACCATTATTATGATACTGTGATTTGATACTGTGATTTTTTTCTACGTTCCATCATAGGTTTATGTCCTAAAATTCCTTCTTCATCAACAACCTGTTAGTTGTTAAGGTATCATACTTTCTGCCTAAATCTTACAGTCTTACAAAAAATAATGAGTCAGAGAACTAAATTTTGCATGTTCTGAAAAGGTACTAGAGAATGCTACCCATAAAGAGATGGCATTTTACAGTGAGCCTGAGGATAGCATAATTCCATTTACATCTTGACCACTAACCTCATCTTTATATTGCCCGAATGGCAGTGACATTGATCAGTAAGTTGTAATAGAAGAAAACACTCCATGGCAACATATCACAGGACATTCATATTCTCCACCTGCCTGGATTGAATCGACTGGCAGAAGCAGTAAGAACTTAGTTGAAAGCCTGATTCTCATTTATTTGTCATGCGTCCTGGAAAAGCTACTTTTCCTTTTGAGCATTAGTCTCATTTTTAACATGGAAATAAGAGTACTTTTCTTGCATAGCAGTTTGGAAGATTGCAACTGCTGTATATACTAGCTGGGACCCGCTCCCAATACCTACTAGCAATTTGAGGAAAGGTAACTATAATTATGATAGTTATTGTCAAGCATGCCACTCAAATTTTCTGGGAAATAGGCTAGAGAGTCTTTATGTTTTCCTCCCACCTGCCCCTTCATTAGCCCCATCTGCATTTTAAGATAGAAAAACGTATGATACCACTTGAAAGCAACTGAGTAAATGAAAGAAAACAATACAATAAAATACTGTCCATAGCAAGTACTTTGATTAGACACCCTTTTGCAAGAACTTCCTTCACCAAGAAACTTAATTCAAAACTTTCTTCTTTTTTACCATCCCTTCCACCCTTCTTTATCTTCCCCTTTTTCTCTTTTGCTCAATTTTACTCTTCTCTCTCCCTTTTACTTCTCTCTCTCTACACACACATACACATACACACACACAGCAAAAGGGCATGCAAGCACATGCACATAGACATCTAACCACTTATTCCAAAGCTATGTTTTATTCTTCTATTTTCATTTACAGACACTCTAAAATATTTTTAATAATTGTTGTGCTTACTAGAAAGAGTGTCAATGATGTCTCTGACTTCAAGCTTTGAGGAATCAGTGCTTTTTGCTTCTTAGAAATTTATGCATGCAAATATTATATAGTAGCCTTATATAAGCAATAGTGTAAGCTTTTAATGTAAAACGTAGAAGAATATCTTCAGTCAACTCCTGATAAGTTCTGAGAATAACAAATATATATAACATATAATATACATATTATATACATATTATATATATAATATGTATTATGTGCTCTGTCTCTCTCTCTCTCTCTCTCTATATATATATATATATATATTCTCCCTGGGGACCGTTTTTGAAAAACTGTTATAGTGGTATGGATAGCATACTTTTAAATCAAGATATATACAGGTAAATCCCTAGGGTCTCTTTAGATATTTTTTCTAAAGGTCCTCTTGCCTATATAAAAGACTCTACTTTCATTTTTTTCTCTCCCTATTCTATCTCCTCTTAATGCAACACATACTATTTATAGGCCACACATCTTTTTAGTTTTGCATTAAGAAGGAATTGTCATTCTACTTATGATCCAATGTTTTTTGTTAATTGTGTTCTCTTTCCCATGATACAAAACTCCCAAAATAGTTAAGTCAAAAATCTGGTGCTTAAATTAAAAAAAAAAAAAAAAAAAAAAAAAAAAACTATGATGATTAAAAAATCAGTTGTGATGATTAAATAATGGCAGCCCTTTCCGGCCTTCCACTCTCCTATCTGATGTTAGCTTTGAAATCTGTTCTGAAGCCTCTGAATTTTGGGGCAAGTTTTCCTCATGGGTGTTAGATATTTAGATATAGTATGAACTGAAAGAAAACGTGAAGGATGAAATCTCTCAACTAATATGCCTCCAAAGTTACAACATCAGGATTCACAAAATAAGATATTGGAAGGATGTGGCAGTATTACATTGTTCAGCAGCATCTCAAACCGCCTGAATTGTAAGTAATATTCAGTGACCTCAGCTTGTCCTTGACGTTTGCTGGCAAAAAGATACTGCTGCAGTTAGAGCCCTGGCAGTGACTGGAGTCAGGTTTAAAATGAAGAATGCTGCTGTTTTTTTCTCTACAAAACCAAGCTTGTTGAGCTTCTGAGAAGTACACCTGGCCTTTTAATGCATTAAAATGTTTTTTCTGTAGTGTCATGCTCTTCCATGAAGCCAAGTGAATTGTTTCTCACGAGCAGGTAGCAACTAACACGCCTGTGAACTTCCATGAATTCAAGTAGACTTATTGGTAAAATTTGGTAACCTTTTTGAATGCAGTTGTCAAGTGAGGAGATTGGATTACATTGGAGAACATTTGAAAAACTGACAATGCTAAATGCACTCTTAAAAAACTGGTTTGAACCTACTTCTCATTCTTAATTTACCAGAAACTGTAACTTTTTCAAATGAACCAAAACCAAAAAAAAAAAAAAAACCTCATTTGCATCCTTTAAAGATTAATGTCAGTTGAGGGGCTGCTTTGTGTGTTTTTTTTTTAAGTTCTGGGGTACATGTGCCAGATGTGCAGGTTTGTTACATAGGTAAACATGTTTTATGGTGGTTTGCTGCACCTATTAACCCATTACCTAGGTATTAAGCCCAGCATGCATTAGCTATTTTTCCTAATGCTCTCCCTCCCCCACCCCACCCCACCCCACCCCTGACAGGCTCCAGTATGTGTTCTTCCCCTCCCTGTGTCCATGTGTTCTCGTTGTCCACCTCCTACTTATGAGAACATGCAGTTTGTGGTTTTCTGTTTCTGCATTAGTTTGCTGAGGATAATGGCTTCCAGCTCCATCCATGTCCCTGCAGAGGACATTATCTCATTCCTTTTTATGGCTACATAGTATTTCATGGTGTGTATGCACCACATTTCTTTATCCAGTCTACCATTAATGAACATTTGGGTCGATTCCATGTCTTTGCTATTGTGGATAGTGCTGCAATAAACATATGTAAGCATGTATCTTTGTAGTACAATGATTTATATTCCTTTGAGTATATACCCAGTAATGGGATTGCTGGTTCAAATGGTATTTCTGGTTCTGGTTCTAGATTTTTGAGGAACTGCCACACCATCTTCCACAATGGTTGAACTAATCTACATTCCCACCAACAGTGTAAAAGTGTTCCTATTTCTCTGCAAACTCACTAGCATCTGTTGTTTCTTGACTTTAATAATCGCCATTCTGACTGTCATGACATCATATCTCATTGTGGTTTTGATTTGCATTTCTCTAATGATCAGTGATGTTGAGCTTTTATTCCTTTTAAGCTAAGTAAAGTAAGTTGTTGTGGAGAAAAAAAAAAAGTGTGTTGGAATAAACTAATAAACTCACTATGGGTGAAGATCCATAGTTCTGCTAATATAAATTTGTCATAATAACTACTGAATATACTTTTTAATTAAGTTAGAGATAAAATGCATATATTCTTATTGAATTTTTATTTTATTCATGATATTCACATAGAGGAAATATCCATTGAACAGGGGGAGTTGAGTCTTTTCTCATTATTACATCTCAATAAGGGAATTGACTGACATATTTTAAACAGACATTCAAAATGTCTCTCAGGTTAACCTTTGTATGCAATTTAGATGCAAAGCCTTTGCAGAATAGGACTCTACAATTAAATACATTGAAAATACACATTAAGATGGTCAAACCAGCTCTTTTACATGCACCCTGAAATTACTCACAGATTATTCAGAGTCTGGAAGAAACTATAGAAATAGATCTGGCAATATAATATATTTTTAGTTGCAAGGTAATAACTCAGTAAGATACATGTTATTGATTGAGTTCCTCCAAACTATTGTTTCTTAGTCTTTTTTTATGGATTCAATGTTATTGTTCAATATGTGCAAAAGCTGCATAAATTATTGTAGTGCACAGGCAGTATGAAACCACCAATTTGCTTCACCTCACCACAGCATTAAACGTCAAGGTGTCAAGTTGTCCCTTCAGGTTTCATTGGCAAACATAAATTATTGCTAATAGAATGCACCAGTGAAATTTCTGAATAACAAATGACTTTGGAAAGCGTCACTACCAGAAGGAACTATAGGACACTTGAGATAATTTATGATACAAATATTTTCAAAAGCTGGTCTGCTTGCAAGGTTGATTCTAAATGTAAAATAAATAACTGACAGTGTTCTGTGTGTTCAACTCATCCTCCTGCAATTTCTGTCAAATATATACTGAAAGTACTAACTCTGACTGCAAACCTGCAGTGCCCTAAGAGTTCTAAGGTATTTGATGGAAGACTCAGCTTCAAATAAATTCCCAAGTTTCCTCCAAACTAGCTTTCCTTAAAAAAAAAAAAAATTCAAATCCTTTCATTTCATGTAAGGAATGAAAGGTATATATTTAACATTCTAAAATACCCTGAGAGCTTCTCGATGCTCTGACATCCTGGATGAGTTTATTTTCCTTACTATTCTGCTCCCTCCCCATTTTCAGCTGGGTGGCCATACCTATAAAGGAGTAGGGAATACTACTCGTTCTATATACTTTTTATTGGAACATCTAGCAAACTCATTAAACTTTGAAGGAAATTGTGAAAGTAGGTTCCACGAAAAAGCTTAGAGAAAACTATCAGTAAAAACAATCAATGACAGAAACCAAAAAGATCCCCACTATTTGCAATAAATTCTTCCATTTGGGCTCAGTCAAGGCAAGAATTGGGCAGGACAGACATAGATACAACTAAAAGGATCATAAAGGCCTGCACTATAGGTTAATATTTTCTTCACATAATTTCATATATAAAAGTAAACTTAGAAGCTATCATGCAAGATATGATATAAATATCAATACTTTGAAACATTAAATAAAAATATAATGGTCACAGCTATACACCTGTATGGGAAATTGGAAGTAAATTGCTTAGTAAAATGTTAACTTTTGAATTTCCTCAGTGTGTATTTATCTCTTATTACATATTATATTTTTGCAATGTTTTAACCCAATTAGCCCATGTGTACGCATGCACTATCAAACTCAGCATTTCTTAGTAATTTTGGAATAACTGTTTTTAATCAAAAAAATGAACATAAATGAAATATGTTAATCTGAAAGAAGAGGTTAAATTACTGCTAGGTTTCAGAGCAAATAGTTTTTTAGTGATTTTCAATGTAGGCACACATTCTTAATACAATAGAAGTAACCTTGGAAGATGACCTTTGGAAAAATGTTCTGCTCCTCAAAGTTTTCATTCCATCATTTAACTTATTTTAATGTGCCTTACATTTTTCCTACTAACTCCTTTAAACAGAAAAGTAAAATCCTCTATACTTGTAATACATGATTCTAAAGTTGTTTATATAATTTTACTGTCATGGTAAAATCATTTTTATGCTTATCGCCTTTCTTTTGTACAAACAGATAAACTTGGCTACATAAATACTTCTAGATCTATTATGAGGTTTCTCAACATTTGTTGAACATAAAAATCATTTAGAGGCCTTGTTAGAATTGTGATTTTCATTTCTATTTCCAAAGATATGACTGATATGCTAGGAGTGACATGGGACTCAGAAATCTGCACTTTGGCAAGTAGCACATATGACTTGGATATGGGTGTTACATGGTACACACTTTGAGTAAAAGTAGCCATGACAATACTTGGCAGGTGCCTTATAAGCAGACTTACAAATCAGATAAACTCAAAATATTTTTCAGTCTAGGACTTCATAATTAATCTATCTACTAATTAAGTTACCACTAATCTGATCATTATTAATGGAAGAGTTATTTTATAATATACATAATATAATAAATAATTATAATTATTCCATTATTTATTAATGGAACAGATTTGGGAGCAGTTAAAGCTTCCTCTAATAGTTTCAATATTACTTTATCGTTGAATTTAAAATTAAGAACATTTCAATACTATTTTATTGTTAAATTTAAAATTAAGAATGAGGAGACGTAACAAGATATAGGGAAAATTTTGAACTTTGGAATCAGACACACCTGGATTGGAGTTACAACTCTGTCACTTATGAGATGTGTAACTTTAGGCAATAGTCTTAATTATTGGGACTCCCAGTTTTTGTTTTGTTTTCTAAATGATAGAGTCAACAATAACTTTGCAGGATGATTATGAGAACTAAAAATAAGTTTTGAGTTTATATCTAACCAGTAGTAGGGCAGCTATACATATTTTATTAAAAACTGTAACTATTTTACTTCTTCCTGTAGAAAAGTGTACCATTGTTTGGTTTGCCTAGCGATTGAATATTAAATACCATTGGCAATTAACTGCTGAATCCTCTCGATTTTTTTTTTTTTAAGGTTCAGGCCACCATCATTTTTTACCAGGATTATTACAAAAGTTTCCTAATTACTATTCATGACTCTAATCTTCCTCTCTCTTAATCCATTTCCTGTCAAACACCCAGGTGGATTATACTAAAATCCAAGTCTACTGAGACATCTCCCTGATGCTTAAAATTAGCAGTGGTTCCCTGCTGTACTCAGAAAACAGGTCACTCTATGCAGTCTTTTGACATTGCTTATGTCTCCTGCATTACGTCTAATCATTCCTAATTTACTCCTTAGTTTCTAGTCATATAGAAATTGTGAATTGCATGAAGAAATTAAGCTCTCTCTTACCTATTTCTTACATATATTATACTACCCTTTACCTGGCTTACCTGTACACACATTTCAGAACTGACATAAGATATTCCTTCTTCTTACATGCTTTCCACCACTTACTAGACTGTTTGATTTTACTTTCCCAGAAATCTTGCTATGACATGTACAACAAAAAAATACGACACTGAATTGTAGCTGCTTTTACTTGCCACCCTACTCCAGTGGATCGTGAGCCCCTTGAGACTGGACATTACATTTCTTTACTTATATTCCAATGCACAACACAGTGCTTGCCTCATAACACTTCTCCTTAAATGTTATTGTTGAAATAATGAAGGCATTATCTTATTAAATGCAACAGTGTCAGAGAAGTTTCCAGGCTCCGGATTTATCATCTAAACTTAATGGTTATGGTAAAGAGGGAAATATGGTGAAGATGAAGGCCAATAGGAAGTCCTAAGACTATCAAGCCTCTAGATAATATAAAGTAGTTTTCAGAAAGAACATAGGCATTGAAGGCTTTGGAACAATCCTCTTGTAATTGCAGCTAGACACATTTCGCTGCAAAACATATTCTCTGTCACACAGTATGTTTCACAGTGTTTTTCTAGCTCTGCAGTGATAGAAGCCAGTGTTTTCAGTATTCTTCACTCTGTCTTGCAAACGTTAACATGAAAGAAGAAATATGCTAAAAATTCAGAAACTAAAGGACTATTATTAGCCTTTTATTAGTTTGGTTCATATTTGTACTTTTTCAAAAAACTGAAAATCACTTTTGTTTAAAATCAAGGTTTTTCTAATGTATTACGAACATTCTTGAACTGAGCAAGATATAATTTTACATTTCACCCACCTATGTATTGTGTACCTAAAGTTATTTTTGCCTTTGGATACAGTATGTTTTACTACTTTTAACTTCAACATTGGAAATACTAATTTCACAAAAAAATACATTAAGTACCTACAATTTGCTAGACAATGTGCTAGGTAGACGCTCAAGATAAAAGAGTAAACTTTTCTAAGCACATGTGATCATAAATATCACAAATTTACCTTGAGTAAAGTTGGATTTTCAACAATGATTTTGAAGTGTTCTTTGAATCTTTTGTGAAATTTTACTTTAAAGTCGTTTTTCAGGATTTTGTAAATTGACCTTGATAAAGGACAGCATATATACTTTAGAAAGTATTCTGATCATAAAATTCCTCAAGTCTCTATATGTAGAGGTATTATATACCTAACTAAAATGCTAAGTAAATTAATAAGTGGGAAAAAACTTTTGGGACCTCTTTAAATTCCTCATATTAAAATTAATGATAAATCATGTATCTGACTGTTATTGTAATGAAAATAGATGAGTGTTTTTATCACAATTATCTACTTATAGTCATTATACTTAAAAATTAATGGGAAATATAGCATGGAGGTTGAAAGAATACTTGAACATTGAAATATATTTTTCTATAATTTTACCAAATACGTGCTGTAAACAGCCATAGTGTGAAGGTATTTACATATGTTACTGAAACTCACACGGATATTGTGATATTAATTTTTTAATACACAAATTGCCTAGTATAGTGCTTGGGATGCAATAGCAAAGAATAAATTAAAATACTCCTTGTTCTTTACAACCAGCTTGAAGAAAAAATTTCCCCATTTCACAGATAAGGAAAATAAGCTTCAAAAACATTGTCTTTTGCCCAAAGTCACATTACTTAGAAGTGGCAACCAAGATTCAACCAATTTTTATTTGCCTTTCATGTTCTTAATCAAAGTAACTTTTCTGGGATCTGTACCCTGTAGACCAAGGAATCTTGTTAGTACCTTCCAAAAAAATGAGTGAAGAGTACATATTTCCTTATATGGTACTCCCCACTTCTTTACCTCCCTTTCCTACAGGAGAGTCCCATCATTTTTCCTGAAAAGTCGTATTACTCTGTTGTAATACTATTTACAATTTGCTGAAAGAACTTGAGGACCTATTACAGACATCTCAGTTATAGGTGTGATACAATAGAAGAAATCAGGAAACAGGTGTTAGAAAGTTTAATGTCAGTCATTAAAAGAGAAAGCTTGTTATAAGTGGGGAAAATATTAGAAATATAAGTTAATAAAGGTGAAGCTGCTTTGCAGACTAAAGAAAAATCTGGATCTTTGAGGAGACTAAACGTTAGGTTGGAAGACCAAAATTAAAAATTATTGCACTACTTTATGAGTAGGAAGAAATCGTTTGTGAACATTTTCAAGGAAAGGCTGATGATTTTCTCTCAGAAATACATAAAATACATTATTATATCTGGGTAGATTAGATAACATTTTGTTCCTTTGCAAATCTGAGATATGTTTAAAAGTGACTTTTGCTTTTAATAGTCTTCCTATTTCAGAACCTGACATTCTGCTTGACCCATGGTTGAGGATGTAGTAGCTTTTTTTTACCTTATAAAATAGATGCCTTAGTGTCACCTCAATATTTACTGTAAGCAACAAAAACATTATCCAGGGACAATATTTTTGCAGGTACATTGTCTCTTAAGTAGATATCCAAGAATAAAAGTCTTTAAAATTATTTCTGGGACAATTTTCATCCTGGTATCCTACTTATTCATGCATTTTTCTCTCAAACATATTAATGAAATAATTTTCCTTTTCAGAATATGGTATACACTGTTTATTTGGCTAGTTTAATGATGAGCATTGGTTATAAAAGATGCTTTGATCAAACAATCTTCATAACAGCCTGAAAAAGAAACATCTTTAGAACCAAGAGTTAAAAGATGTTGAGCCTCTTCAGGGAAAATATCCTATCTGGAGAAAGAAGATTGTGGCTATTTGTCGTAGCAATCATAAGTACAGTAAAGACTGGGAAAAAGTTATCATTCAGTTTTAATCAGGTTACTCAAATAGAACAGCTGCAAGCAGAGATTGCTGTTTAGGCTGAAAATGGGAAAGACTCTTATAAAGTATAATGCTATAGAGTCATATATTAAAAAAGGAACCTTTTTTGCTTTTATTAATAACAAAGCATAAAAGCATGTTTTAACCAGTTTTAGACCTAACTGGATATTGATTACTATCACCATACAATGGCCCAGATACACTTTCAAAGACAAAGGTAGGTAAAAAAAAAAAAAAAAAAAAAAAAATCAATTTAATTGTAAAATTCGTCCTTTTTATACATTTTTTCTTTGAATTATTATTTTCTACTTATTAATGATCATGAAAGCCAGAAGTTTGAATGAAAGGTTCTTTAAGTCTCCCAATATCACCCTGTGGTAAGGTTTTAAGTTGCCAACAAACAATAGAAGCTATTTTTTAAACAGTGAATCCTGCTTATTCGTTTAAATACTAAAGTTTTTAATATTCATTTTTTTCTTGGGGTAAGTAAAGATGCATTAATTGATCCATGATGTTCTGGGATTGTTTTTCTTCTAAAGGAAGAATCGAGGAAATCGGCAAACATAAAATGTTGCCATCATGATTTAACTAGGATCAGTCTAATAAAATTACATGTAAAATATCAATTTTCTTTATGTAACATCAAGGCAATGCCCAGGATTAATTCTGCAAGTGTTTGGAACCTTCTAAGCTGTGATCAGCTATGATCTCTTTTTAAAAAGTTGAAATAAAAGATACTTCCTTCACTTTCTAATCTTTGCATGAGAGAATCCAAATTAACTGCTCTGGGGCGATAATTGGCATTCATAAATAACCTGCTTTCTGCAGGCACTGGCCTTCTTATTTAGGTGATTCTTTCTGTCTTCCTAGAGGCAAAGAAAAGAAACTCCTGTAGAAGGGATATTTTCAGTGCATAATAATCTTCACCTCAAGAGCTTTTCTTTTCACTTCAGAAATCACTAACTGTATTTGCTACTCTTTGTGGATAGCACCTGATCGTATCTCTGGCTGGCATGTGGTCATTAGTGTCAACCTTTTTTCTTTCTCTCAGTGCTGTCCTTGTACATAATTTGCCATTTTGGTAACAGTTATTTGAGCATTTGAAGCTTAAATAACAAAGACTGTGATAATTTTTAGAGTGTTTTAATAGGTTGTAATAGGCTAGAATAATCCAGTTTCTTTTATTTTAAGATCGTCCTATTGACATTCAGGGGAACTTTGTCTGTAAAAAAGAAAAATAGAATTTAGGTCAATCAAAAATGTATATGTAGCCAGATGCAGTGACTCAAGCCTGTAATCCTAGCAGTTTGGGAGGTCGGGGCGGGTGGATCACTTCAGTTCAAGAGTTCAAGACCAGCCTGGCCAACATGGTGAAAACCCGTGTCTATTAAAAATACAGAAATTAGCAGTGCATGGTGGCATATGTCTGTAATCCCAGCTACTCCAGAGGCTGAGGCAGGAGAATCACTTGAACCCAGGAAGCAGAGGTTGCAGTGAGCCAAGATCATGCCACTGCACTCCAGCCTGGGTAACAGAGTGAGACTATGTCTCAAAAACAAAAAACAAACAAAACAACAACTAAAAAGGTTGTGGCGGGGGGCTGAAGAATGTAGCTTAAGTTTGAAAATAGGCTGTGTTTTCAAAAACATGAAGTCACAGGCATACTTCAGCAATGTTGATGGGAGTAGAAGTGTGTGTATAATTAAAAGTGGTAGACATGTTTTAGGGGACACATTTTTAAGAAAGAAAAAAATGTTGATTTTCCCTTCTTACTGCCCTTCAAAGAGGCCTCATCTGATGGCTCAGTATCACCATGACTCCTTAAGAATCAGTATTTCATTATTTTATAAGAACCATAAACTCACTAGCTCATCATTTAGAAATGATTAATGTATTATTGTCCACTTCAGATAAGTGTTACAAAGTAAGACTCTCAGGAAATGATTCAAGGGAAGGACATTTTATTTAATTACTATTATTAGTCCATTATCATATTGTTATGAAGAAATTCCATCCTGGGAGATGGAGGTTGTAGTGAGCTGAGAAAGTGTCACTGCACTCCAGCCTGGGTGACAGAGCAAGACTCTGTCTCAAAAATAATAATAAATAAAAACAAATAGACATAATTAAAAAAAAAAAGAAATACCTGAAACTGGGTAATTTATAAAGAGAATGAGGTTTAATGGACTCACACTTCCACACGGCTAGGGAGACCTCACAATCATGGCAGAGGCGAAGGAAGAGCAAAGGCAAGAGAATGCGTGTGGGGGCACTACCCTTTACAAATATTGTTCGCATGAGACTTACTCACTATCACAGGAACAACCCACCCCCATGATTCAATTACCTCCCACTGAGTTCCTCCCATGACACTTGGGGATTATGGGAGCTACAATTCAAGATAAGATTTGACTGTGGACACAGCCAAACCATATCAGAAGGCATATATTGTTTAGGGTTTTAGGGTTTTAGTGATTGTGCAGAATTAGGACATGCATTACAAGTTGTATTGATAATTTTAACATTAAAGTGGGCCTTATATAGACATTAATTTTGGAAATGTGTATACTTTAAAATTTTCATAAGCACATAACAAATTTATTAAGCAAATAATGTGGGACAAATAATAGCATCAGCACATGGTAGGGGCTGAAACTCCTGAGCAGAACTGTCAGCAGATGAATACATTCCCAGATCACTCAGCATCATACAAAGCATGATGCTGAGGTCCATATACAGGTGTTGTATCCCAGGGCTCTGCCCTACCAGGGAGACTCTCTCTTATTTCTCTGCCTTTTGATGAGCATCCAAGAAGCCTGGTCACTGTAACAGATCTGCCGAGCTGCGGAAAAGGGAACCTGATATTGGCATTGGGAATTCTGCTGGAGGAGAAGGACAGAATACATAATTCCAAACTCAGTCTTCTTTTTAATTTTTAATTATTATGAATATAAATAATTGTACATATTTATGGAGTACATGTGATATTTTGATACAGGCATACAATGGGTAATGATCAAATCAAGGCAATTGGTGTATTTATCACCTCAAGCACTTATAATTTATTTGTGTTAGAAACATTCCAATTTTACTTTTAGTTATTTTGAAATATACAATTATAGTTAACTATAATTGCCCTGTTGTGTTATGGAACACTGGATTTTATTCCTCTCATCTAACTGTATTTTTGTACTCATTCGCCAACAACTCTTCATCCTCCAAATACCCTTCTCAGACTCGTAACCACCATTCAACCTTCTCTCTCTGTGAGTTCAATTTATTAGTAAAAGCATGTATTTGTCTTCTGGACCTGACTTACTCCACTTAACATAATAACCTCAAGTTCCATCCATTCAGTCTTCTTTTCAGGCAAAAAGTCTCACATTGGAAAATTAGTATCCTATGTTACCTTTTATACAGTGATGTTTCAAGATGCTATGGATGCACTGCATCGCATTTTTTTCCTCCCTTGAGTCCCTCTCCAAGACATCTGGAGGCTCTAGAAGCTGGCTTGCCAGAAATCAGTTGAAGATCATCTCAGAAGGAGAATGCAACCAACAGGGCTTCCACACCCAGTGTACTAAATGCTCCCATTTTGCCTTTTTAGCTAATCCTTTGGGTGTCCCCCTTTCTCTGCACACACAGTTTCTAGTAGTGTTCCCCTTTTAAAATAATGTTTCCTAGCTTGTTACTTATTACCGACCACGAGATTATTAAATAGTTGCCTAACTTCTAATAGACATCACACCAAACATCAGCTTCTACTAGACTAACTAGGTAGTATCACCTGCAGCAGACCCAGCCTCCTACTGGCAATTAATAAGTTTTAAGATTCTGTCCAGACTCTGTGTCAGCCTACTATTTTCTGAAGCTATGTTATGCCAGAGGACTCCAGACACTATGGGCCTGGGTTTCTTTTCTTTGCATATCTTCTTTTTTCTCCTGGCTTGCTGGAAGACAAAGCATCCATCTCCCTAGGCTCTCTAGTAAACTACCCTTGTTCCCCTGGATGGAAGTGCCCCACCTACAGATATTGCAGTTAAACCTTCCTTCCATACCCTGAAACAATGTGTGCCCCATGTTGGGTGTAACAATTAAGCAAAAAACTTGAGAGGAACACCACTAGCATCACTTGGTTTAGGTTTTAACTCATATAATTAAAGATTATGTGAGTTTTCTCTTACTTGGCAGACTTCATAGCAATGTACTTTGGCTATAGTACAGCTGTCCACACCATGTGTCAGGATTCCAGAAACGGTTTCTTGCTCATTGTTTTCCTTAAGAATGCAGCCAGAATATGTGTGGTCTTATCAGAAGGAGAAACATATTTTGGGCTTGGCCACTGTGGTAGATATGAAGATGCATAGCCTTAAATTTCCTTTCAAGGAATAACTTACTAACCAGCTATAGAAAATGTGGTTCAGAAATAGCATCTAGCTGTCATTGCCTTTGGGGTCTGCTTTAGTTTAAGAGAGTCTCCTTAAATTAGTCAACATCCTTCCCAGAGTAACCAGCCTTCTGCAGTATGAGATTAAGTCAGATTTAGGGAGAAAAGGTCAGCATAAAGACAAGAGTGCATCCTCATTCCATTGCCACTTAGCTACCTTGAATCAAATGAGTGAGAAAAATTCTGTTTGAATTGGTTTTCTATGTCATCATAAAGGTATATCTGTCTCAGAGGCGATAGAGAATATATTTTATCGAAAAGTTTTTGGCCATATTTTGAAATTTTAAATATTTATACATATTAAACTTTTGTATCTTTCCTTAGGCCAAGTATTTGCACACTGGCACATTCCTGGTTCTGGTGTGCAAAAACAAATAAAATAACAACAACAACAGAAAAAAACATTGATAGAATCTAAATGTACATTTCTAAGTTTTCATTTAAATTTTACATAAATGATCTAAAAGAGTTTGAACTCTAAGCCCTAACTGCCATCATTGTTGAGCAAAATCTTGAGCAAATATGAAGAGAAATGCTTGATATAGATTGGAAATAATAGGTAGGAGAGTCAACTGGCCACAAATATCCTGCCTTTTGGAAACTGTGGGGCTGTGCTTCTTTAGAGGGACCTCACCTTCCTGTTCTCCCTTTTGTTTGAGTCAAGAATGAAGGTGGCCTCATGCGGGGGAATAAACATTTTGGATTCAGGCACTAAACAGTCTGAGGTTATATGCTGGATAATTTAGGAAGACCTTGGGGGAAAACTAACATCATAGAACCTAGAAATTTTGGGAAATCCATTCCTGTGGAAAGCTGAGCTGTGCACAGTTTCTACAGTGGGGAGGAATGGTGGTTTGTTAATTTGTTAACTAATTTGTTAATAGGCAAAACAGAGATACTGACTTTGGTCATTCACCAGAAAATTCAATTGCTCTCTACAGTCTACAGAATGATTCTGCAGAATAGATAGGAATAAAACCAATGTTTCCAAACGTAAAAAGTATACAGGTACAATGTTTACAGAAAAAGACGGAATTTGTGTTCTATCAGCAGCCAATCAAAAATTATGATTGCTTTTCTTTTTTATTTAGCAGTGTATATATGAAAAAAGAAATTTCATTTCTTTAAATTATTATCTTCTTTAATATATTGGCTTAAATTTCCTGTTTACCTGTAACCTATACACAGATCAAGAGAAAGGAATTTTAGGTTAAAAAACTATTTAATCTTCACATGTATAATTCTTGGGGAGATACAGTTTTAGACCTGCAGTTTCTATACTGTCCATCTGGACCAAACATGTGAAATTTGAATATTAGCTATCTTAAGTACTGGGTATATTTTTTGGACCAAAACATTTATATGACAATATAAACATTTTTATATGATTAAAGTCAAAGATAAGATTGCTGTATAGATTTTAATTGCTTATTAAAATATATGTATTAGCCAGGTGTGGCAGTATGCACCTGTAGTCCCAGCTACTTGGGAGGCTGAGGCAAGAGAATCACTTGAACCCGAGAGGTGGAGTGAGCTGAGACTGTGCCACTGCACTCCAGCCTGGGTGACAGAGCGAGACACTGTCTCAAAATAATCTATATCTATATTTATATTAGAAATTCATAATTTACCTTGTAAATGTGTTTAAGTTCTTTGTAGATTCTGGATATTAGCCCTTTGTCAGACAGATAGAGTACACACATTTTCTCCCATTCTGTAGGTTACCTGTTCACTCTGATGATAGTTTCTTTTACTATGCAGAGGCTCTTTAGTTTAATCAGATCAAATTTGTCTATTTTGGCTTTTGTTGCCATTTCTTTTGGTGTTTTAGTCATGAAGTCTTTGACCATGCCTATGTCCTGAATGGTATTGCCTAGGTTTTCTTCTAGGGTTTTTATGGTTTTAAGTCTTAAGTGTAAGTCTTTAACCCACCTTGAGTTGATTTTTGTATAAAGTGTAAGAAAGGGATCCAGTTTCAGCTTTCTGCATATGGCCATCCAGTTTTCCCAACACCATTTATGAAATAGGGAATTCTTTCGCCATTGCTTGTTTTTGTCAAGGCTGTCAAAGATCAGATGGTTGTAAATGTGTGGCATTATTTCTGAGGCCTCTGTTCTGCTCCATTGGTCTATATATCTGTTTTGGTAAGAGTACCATTCTGTTTTTGTTACTGTAGCCTTGTAGTATAGTCTGAAGTCAGGTAACATGATGCCTCCAGCTTTGTTCTTCTTGGTTACAATTATCTTGGCTATGCAGGATATTTTTGGCTCCATATGAAATTTAAGGTAGTTTTTTTCCAATTCTGTGAAGAAAGTCAATGGTAGCTTGATCAGGATAGCATTGAATCTAAAAATTACTTTGGGCAGTACGGCCATTTTGATGACACTGATTCTTCCTATCCATGAACATGGAATGTTTTTCCATTTATTTGTGTACTCTTTTATTTCCTTGAGCAGTGGTTTGTAGTTCTCCTTGAAGAGGTCCTTCACATTCCTTGAAAAAGTCAGCAAATGATATAAACAGACACTTCTCAAAAGAAGATATTTATGCAGCCAACGAACGTATGAAAAAAAGCTCATCATCACTAGTCATTAGAGAAATGCTAATCAAAACCACAATGAGATACCAGCTCACAGCAGTTAGAATGGTGATCATTAAAAAGTCAGGAAACAACAGATGCTGGAGAGGATGTGGAGAAATAGGAATGCTTTTACACTGTTGGTGGTAGTGTAAATTAGTTCAACCATTATGGAAGACAGTGTGGGGATTCATCAAGGATCTAGAACTAGAAATATTCATTTGACCCAGAGATCCCATATTGGGTATATACCCAAAGGATTATAAATCATTCTAGAATAAAGACACACACACACACACACGTATGTTTATTGCAGCCCTGTTCACAATAGCAAAGTCTTGGAACAAACCCAAATGCCCATCAATGATAGACTGGATAAAGAAAATGTGGTACATATATAGCATGGAATACTATGCAGCCATAAAATAAGATGAGTTCATGTCCTTTGCAGGGACATGAATGATACCGAGAAAATCATTCACAGAAAACTAACACAAGAACAGAAAACCAAACATCGCATGTTCTCACTCATAAGTGGGAGCTGAACAATGAGAACGCGTGGACACAAGGAGGAGAACATCACAAACTGGGGCTTGCTGGCGGGTGGGGGTTTAGGGGAGGCATAGCATTAGGAGAAATACCTAATGTAGATGATGGGTTGACGGGTGCAGCAAACCACCATGGCGCGTGTATACCTATGTAACAAACCTGCACTTTCTGCACATGTACCGCAATACTTAAAGTATAATAACAAAAGGAAATTCATAATTTAAAAAGTAAATGAAAATATAATTTTTAAAAAGAAACACTCCCTGTTGATGCTATAAGAGTAAAAAAACCCAAAAACTGATAACGAAATTGTAATTGTAAAATTGTAAGAAAAAAACTCATTGTTCTGACTGGCCTCTAATAATCCAACTTATTTTAGATAGCCATGTAAAAGTCTCAGGAGGCTAATCAAGAAATCATGCCCTAGATTTTTGTAAACTACTTTTTCTTGTGGGTTATTCTTAATACACTCTGCTCTTCTTGTTTTTTCTACTGGGAAATATTACTAGAACACATTACCATCTACCCATGCAAATATTGGAGCCTATTTTTATTGAGGCAAATATGACAGCCCCTATTCTTCAGAAAAGCTTAGAATACTTCTTTAAATTGGGATATAGTGACCCAGACTCCAATCTCCAATGCTAAGTTCTCACATATTCTCTCTCTCTCTCTCTCTCTCTCTCTCTCTCTCTCTCTCTCTCTCTCCCTATTTATTTATTTATTTATTTTTTGGAGGTCTGCAAAACATAAGGGGTATTAAGTCAGTGAGGACATTTTCACTATCTCTAGTGCCAGTTTGCAGGCAGTATGGTATAGTGGTTAAAAGCTAGGACTCTGGGGACAAATGGCTTCAGTTCAAAAACTAGTTCTAGGATTTACTGCTAGCCCGTCTTCCTCCAACAATTTTAGCACAATGCCTGACATAGGCACTAAATAAAAGTATTTGAATAGAAAAATAAATATTATATCTTAAACTGTGTTTGAAATTTACTGGAATCAACTTTTAAAGAATAGCTTCTCCTCATCTTTGAGGAAAGTACTATGGTTTAATAAAAATAAATGGACTTTACCTTTATACATCCCAGTGTTTTTTTTCTAAGGTCACCAGACAAGCTGTTTTAATCCTTTTATGAGCTTCAATTCTCATTCTTTTGAAACAAAGATGATATGAAAGTATATTGTGACAATTAAATGATTATCTATATAAAGTGCATAGGACAATGCTGGTTCACGTTAGGCACCCAGCCAGGGTTATAGGATCCAACATAGCCCAGCTCATTTCTTTGACCCATCCACCCTAGCTAAAACATGCTGAGTTTGCAGAAAGTCTCTGACTTAGGCCTGATAGTTTCCAAAATCTAAAAGGCTTATGTCTTTCTAATTAAATTTGGAAGCCATTCCTGAACTCTGAAATTTATAAAGTTTAAACACCAATATTTCACAAATAATATCTTTTAATTTTTAGTTTGATTTCACAATAGAATATCTGCAGTCTTTTAATAAGAATAATAAGTGAATATTTTAGCTCCCTCATTCATTTGCCAGTTTCACGAAGAGATTTATATAAGGTGGAAGTCAAAATTTTGACTTATTGGTAAGACATGAAACACTTATTTAATGAGGTGCTAAATATTGGTCTAATTCAAAAAATGCTGCTAGTCACTACTAACATTAGAGATCTACAGTAACTTAATATGTTACATATAATTTGTACTAATCTTCAATCATTTGGCTTTTAAAGACATTAAAAGCTACTCAAATTATCTAGCTAAGAAGCAGGCGGTAATTGATAGTATCTATCTCTAGCCTAAGAAAATTGTAATCTCAGCTGAATGTCTCCAGATGAGGTTACAAAAAAAAAAGAAAACACGTTTCTTGTTACTCTCAGTAACACTTTACTTCAGATGAAATAAAGAGAAAGAATATAAAATGCTAAGAATTAAAAACTGAATCTATTCATCATTTCGTTATTCCTGACACTTTTCTTAAAGTGACTGGAAAAAAAAAAAAAAAAGAAAAGAAAGAAAAAAACCTACTACATTTAGAGGAGAAAAAAAAAAAAAAACAAACAAACTAGTCTCTTTAGTTTTTCTAGGTAATGTTAGCTTTTTCGATACCATAACTGGTAATTTAACCTTACAGATGTGTTTTTTAATAGCAACAGCCAATTCTCAGGTTACAGATACCACATCTTGAGTTTTCTCTCAAAGTCAAAATGAGACGATTGGTGATTGATAAATACTGGCTGATAAACATGCTTATCATTCAATTCAGCTGTGGTCCGTGTGATAGAAAAACAGAGATGGACTGGTCAGAATTGGAATGCTGGTTTTGCCACTACATAGCATAAAACAAGAAATTTGGCCGGGTGCAGTGGCTCATGCCTGTAATCCCAGCACTTTGGGAGGCTGAGATGGGTAGATCACCTGAGGTCGGGAGTTCGAGACCAGCCTGGCCACCATGGTGACACCCTGACTCTACAAAATAAATACAAAAAATCGGCCAGGCATGGTAGCTCATGCCTGTAATCACAGCTGCTCTCCGGAGGTTAATGCAGGGGAATCACTTGAACCTGGGGGGCAGAGGTTGCAGAGAGCTGAGATTGTGCCACTGCACTCTAGCCTGGGTGGCAGAGCAAGACTCTGTCTCAAAACAACAAACAAACAAATACGAAACTTGTCAGATGAAGCTTCAGCTTTTTTTTCTCTACAAAATATAGCAAATGATACCTAGTCATGACAGAGCAAATTGACACTGGTAATATATATAATTATAACCCTCTGGAGCCTTGCTATTCGATGTGCTGTCCATGAATGAGCAGAACTGACATAATTGAGGAGTTGAATGAAATGCAGTATCTCAACCCGAGACCTCTTGAATCAGAATTCAGTTCTCATATGGGGCCCAAGATCTAAATTTTTAACAAGCTCTCATTTGAAGCTGATGTTGCTGATTCACAAAACACATGATGAGTAACAAGGTTTTAGTGTCCCTAATGTATACGACTCAAATCAGACATAAATTTATACGTGAGCTGTATAATTTTAGATTTTATTAGAAAAGCTTTAACAGGAATATAACTAATATATCATGATATTTGATCCAAAGTAGAACAAATATCTTCACCCCCAAGACTTCTGATATAATTGGTCTGAGTTTAGGGCAATTGGTTGAGCTTAGGCATTGGTACTTTTTAGATACCTCTCCAGGTGAATCTAGAGCACAGTTGCAATTGAGAACAAATGACGTAGAGATAGCATCAGACATGAACACTGGAAGAAGCAAATAAAACAAAGCAGAGAAAAAGGGCTGTGACAGGCGAATCATGCCCAAGCCCCATGCAAGAAGTCCATACCCTAAACCCTGGAATTGGTAAATATGTTACCTTCAATGCAAACGAAAATTGCACCTATGACTAAAGCTATGGAACTAGAGATGAGAGATTATCCTGGATTATGACATGGACAAAATCTAATCCTGTAAATTCTTAAAAGTAGAAGAAAGAAGCAGAAGAGTACCTCAGAGAGATGTGGTAGAAGAAGAGACAGACAAGATTGGCATGAGAGGGACTTGACCTGCTGTTGCTGTCTTCAGAGGTGGAGAAAGAACCACAATAGCCAAGAATTCTGGCAGCCTCTAGAAACTCGAATAAACCTGGCTGGTAACCAGCAAGAACATGAATTTGGCCAACAACCTGAATAAACAAGGAAATAGATTTTTCCCTAGAGCCCTCAGAAGGAACACAGCCCTGCCAACACCTTGATATTAGGCCAATGAGAACCGTATTGGACTTTTGACCTATAGAAATGTATGAGAATACATTTTTTTGTGTGTGTGTGTGTGTGTGTTGTGTTTTGGCACCCCAATTTATTATTTTTCTAATTAGTGTGTGTGTGTGTGTTGTATTTGGAATTCAAATTTATTATTTTTCTAACTTTTAATTTGTATAGGTATATTTATGGGGTACATGAGTTATTTTGATACAGGCATTCAATGTGTAATAATTACACCAGGGTAAATTACATCAAGCATTTATCATCCTTTGTGTTATGGATGTTCCAATTGTACTTTTTAAAATGTTATTTTTAAAGGACAATAAATTATTGTTGACTGTAGTCACCCTGTTAAGCTATCAAATCATTTGTCTTTTTTTAATCGCTAAAAGGTGTGCTTATTTCTTTCAACAACCATAGAAAATTTATACAAGAGTACAGTCCATTGTATTGCCTTAAGCCTCTTATTTAAATATCAACTATTATATACCCAAAGGATTATAAATCATTCTACTATAAATACACATGCACACATATGTTTATTGTGTCACTGTTCACAATAGCAAAGACTTGGAACCAACTCAAATGCCCATCAGTGATAGACTGGATAAAGAAAACGTGGCACATATACACCATGGAATACTACGCAGCCATAAAAAAAAATGAGTTCAAGTCCTTTGCAGGGACATGTATGAAGCTGGAAACCATCATTCTCAGCAAACTAATACAAGAACAGAAAACCAAACACTGCATGTTCCCACTCATAAGTGAAGACTCGAACAATGAGAACACATGGACATAGGGAGGAGAACATCACACACTGGGGCCTGTTAGGGGGTGGGGGCTAGGGGAGGGATAGCATTAGGAGAAATACCTAATGTAGATGATGGGTTGATGAGTGCAGAAAACCACCATGGCACTTGTATACCTATGTAACAAACCTGCAAGTTCTGTGCATGTATCTCAAAAATTAAAGTATAAAAATAATAAAAGAAGATCGACTGTTGAAATAATAAATCAGTATTTTCTAATAAAAAGGTTTGTTCTACACTGATATGCTGACATGCTTTTAAACATAAGATAATGAGAAATATAAATTTTGTGGTTTTGTTGGACTAACCTGCAAGAAACCTCTGAACTAATTGAATAACATGACAATGACACCATTAGGTAACATTTATTGAATGCCTACTGTGTCTCAGGCAGTGCTTTAATGTTATGTTATCCTCATAACAACTCTATGAGGAAACTAGTTATGCTCTTTCATCATATATATGGATGTTGAAATATACAAATGTCAGGCAAGAGTGATATGAATGGGTTTTAAATAGCCCAAGCTGTTTAATCTATAACACTACTGATGTAAAGAAAATTAGAGTATTTCCTTGTAAATACAGATGCAATAAATGAAACTCGGAAGGATTAATTATCAGGATGTCACACCGCCAGCAAGTCATAAAAGCTTGATTTTTAAGCTCAGATTTTTAAGTTCCTGGCAGAGTCATCATTTCACTGAACTATAATATGTAGATAAAATTTAAATAGAGACAACTGAAATACTCTCTGCCATAAAGTAGATAATAATCAATACATGGACTAAGTTTGATGAAGTAAAAGTTGGTATTTCTCTAACTTGCATGTGTAGGCAAGATAAAGAAACTCTTTTGAGTAGCTAAGGAGAATGTTGTGACCTTAAGAAAGACAAAACCAAACCCACCATTCAATTGTGTCATTAAGACCTCAGTGTGCACTCAGAAACAATTTCTGAAATGAGTCAGATAGCTCTTTAGTGGTAATGTGAAACACTTGAACTGGAGATTAGTTGTGAAACAAAAGAATTGTTCTACTGTGTATTATTTTCCTTTACTCTACGAAGTACATAAAAAACACAGCTAGTGGAGCAAGGGAAGAAAAAGAAAGGCAGCAAGATGTTGCAGAATCTTATTTTTTTTTCTTCCTCACATGCATAAGGAGTAGAATAAAATAAAGTCCTCCGAAGAATAGGACTTTCCTGTCCTGCCTGCCCTCCCTCCTCCACTCCAGTTTTTCTTAAGCCCTTCATCTGAGAGGCCTGGAGATAAAAGGAGTTAGTTATCTTAGTAGATAAAGGACGCCACTAGAGAAAAAATTAAATAAAGATTTAAAGATGGACAAAAGTGTGTGGAATGGCAAAGGGACACCTTGACAGAATGAAGCCTTATAAAAAGTGTCAGTGAATTTATTGACCAAAGAGAGAGAGAGTGAGAGTGGGAGAGACAGAGATGCTTACAGCCTATTTACTTACAGAAAGCTCTCAGATTTCTTTTTCAGAAGAAAGAGTTTTCATGTTAGATACTGTGAACCCTCTCACATAACATATTGGCTTTTTTGTATTGTGTCCTCTGAAAATATTTTACATGAGGAATGCAAAATTCAATTATAAACAAATATTAGCTGTGCTGGCCAAGTTCTTCCATAATATAGCTTAATATATTTTCCTACAGTCATTTATTGTTTCCCCTCAAAAGTTGCTAGGCTGAATTAGTCAATGAGCTAAAAGAAATATTTGAAATGTATGAAGTATTCATTCAGTATTGTGCTAGGCAACAAGTCCTCACTTATCTATAATTCATTGGTTACGAGAACATAGCTAAAAACCGGGGGAAAGGGAGAAAAGGCTCTGTCTAAATCACCAAAGCAGTATTTTATTCTAAAGACAGCTTTGCCAAATCTTAGACACTTTTACATTATATGCAATTCAAATATATATGATTGTTTTATTTTTCAGCTTATAGAATATAGGAAGTAACTTTTTTTTGAGACAGGGTCTGGCTTGGTCACCCAGATTCGACTGCATTGGTGCAATTGCAGCTTACTGTAGCCTTGAACTTCAGAGTTGAAGTGATCCTCCTGTCTCAGCCTCCTGAGCTGGGACTACAGGTGCATGCCACCACACCTGGCTAATTTTTTAATTAATGTTATGTGGAGATAGCATCTCACTATGTTGACTAGACTGGTCTCACATTCCTGGCCTCAAGCAATCCTCCTGCCTGGGCCTCCCAAAATGTTTACATTTAAATTAGAATGTGAGATTGTTCACGTCGAAACGCCTAGCTCTTGACCCAGGCATATCACATTTTAAAAATCACTATGCATATATAGTTGCCTAATTGCAAAAAGGTATAAGTACCAAGATAGTTACTGTTTCTCCTCCTGCACTTTTTTAAAGCAGTAAAATATTGTAAGAAAAATAAACTCCCATTCTGAGGTTTAAAAAGTGTGGTTCATCTACACAATAGATTAACATGCATCCATTTTTTAAAAAGAGTATATTCTAGTGTACCAATGTGGAAGGACTGAGAAAATATATTAAGTGAAAAACAGCAAGATATATCATGATCCCATTTGAGTTGTTAAAAGAAAAACTTTAAACAAATTAAACTTGACATAGTTATCTTGAGCAAATAATTCCTGAGTCCGGTGATACCAGTACAAGGAGAATTTGAGGGTTGCACTAGACTGTGTGAGCAGTGTGCTTTCGTAGACCAAAGGCAGATGCAAAGTACAGAAATCACCTGATTGGCTACAGCTAGGCATCTGTCTTTTTTGGGTATAGTGTGATGAGTTGGCGGCCTGTGATTAGCTGAACTCAGCTGTTTGTTATTCTCCTAAGTTAGGTTTCCATTTATCTAGGTACTGAGACTGTAATTTATTATATAGAAACTCAAAGTATGGCGACAGCCTCAAGTTAATGGCCTCCTGCTTAATTTTATAATATAAAAATGTAATTTTTAATGTTTGAAAGTCATAAACATTAATGAAAATATATAAAAAATTTAAGTTGATTTTGTATGGAAAATAAGAGTAGGGTGAGAAGGGGTTGTATAGCCAAATCACTGGCATTTTATAGACAGACACTGAACTGAACCGAGGAGGCTAAGTAACTTGCCAAAGCTATACTATTGGAATCCTGTATTGAAACCTAGGAAGTCCAGCACCAGAGGATATTCAAGTCACTCTTCTGCAATGTTGCTTTTCATGAGAATACAAGTAAGCCTGCATAACATATATAAAAATGCCAATTTCGTGGCTGTTTTTTTAATCCATCTAGTTATTCAACTGTGCTTCACTTTAAAACAAATTTAAATAAAGCAAATTAAACAAAACAAAAAATAATCCTCTTCCCTCAGATTTGCATCTCTATATTATCACGTTTGAGTGTGCACACTTGGCAAAATATTCCAAGGTTAGGCAGTCTTTCACAAAATAACTTTGCCCTCTAGAACTCCCAGGCACATATTATATCCAAACTCTGGCTTGTAGAAAATGTGGTGATCTATGAACAAAAACCTGTTTAGAGGCCATTCACCAGAGTCCTGCAATCAGCACTAACTACCATAGCTTCAAAATGAAATTCACATATTGATTTTAATTTATAAATCCCCTTCTGGTGCACTGCCACGTTGCCTTATAGATTACCTCTGCACCTGTAAATCATCCTGCAGCTGGGATGGGTTGTACCACTCATAAGCCCGAGTCTTTGATTTAAATGTTAGGGGACTGAAGGCAGATGTTTTCATTAATCTTTTATGTATTTTTTTCTCACACATTTTTCTTTGGGATAGTATGAAGATAATTATACTTTTAACCTTCCTTGATTTATAATTTAAGATATTTGGCTTATAGATAGTACAACGCAAGAGGAGTTAGCCCTTGGCAAATTTGTGAATTAACTATTTTTAGAAATTGCAACTTTCTTATTTAACCTCTTTCTTTTCTATCCTCTAAGACCCCTCTTCCACCCCCCTCAGGCATCCACTGCTGTGACAGTTTTCTCCTTTTAACATTTTAACATCCACTTTCTTTGCAGCAAATCATATGTAACTATTACTAGTTTTTGAATGTTACCTCCACCGTAGGTTAAACCTCAATAGGATCAACTCCTTTAAGAAAAGCTTTAAGGTTACCTTTCGTCAGGGGTGCATCATGTGAGGTAGTCAGTTTTTGGAGTATCTGCGACGCTCATAAAAATGCTTTATGTATCCTCTGTATCAAAGCAATGGAAGCCATATTTGTACCACCCATGCTCATCACTGGCTGCAGTTAATTGGATGAAGGGTGGCCATTTGACTCAGGTTTAGCCAATTGAATTCTCATAATCAAGAAGTTTTATTTGGTAACAACGGCCTCTAATTGAGATTTAAATAGTGATAGAAATCCTCACGAGTTGTGACTCTGCCTTCCAATTGTCCGTCAATAACATGAGAGAAATCAGGGCTGTGAAAAATAAGGAATGAAGATTTTAGATGTGAATTAAAAATGTCACGCAGGAGAGACACAAATTGTTTATGAATTCTCATTCCATTTCTGTTCCTGAATTCAATAGGAGACCTTTATTTCCTTGTGAAAATTAGCCCATTTTAATTAAGTTAGATCAAATTGGTTTCTGTTACTTGCAAACGAAAGACACTAATTGATATATAATGACACAACCCCCCTTATCTTTCAGAATAAGATGACCCAATATTCTTTGTGAAAATAAACACTTCACCCACATTCTTTAGGCTTAAATAAAATCGCTTCCACCTCTAATTCCGGAGTATGGCTTTTAATTTAAGCTGACCAGCTGAATCATCATCTTTTCAGCAAGTATGATTGAATTAAGAATGGACTGAAAGTGCATTGAGAGCTAATGGAATGAACGAAACTTTTGTTGGAATTTCTGAGAGACTTGCGCTTATCTCGCAGGATTTGAACTTGTAGTTTCTGGTCTAGAACAACTGGAATGCTCTTGCTCTCAAGAAGTGCTGGTTTATATAAAAGTGCAATAAACCTAGAGGAAGTGAAACCATGCAACCTAAGGGGGGCTGGGGGAAGAGACAGGGAGATACAGGGTTCTAGTGGTATCATTTGAGCCCCAGGTTCAAATCCTGTTGTACTGGTTACATGCTCTGTATCTTATAACCAAGACTCCTGACTGATACAGAGCTCCCCAAATGCTACCGTGCCAGTGTTGCTTTCTTTTCCTAACTTATGTGTCATTCTCTGAAATAAAAGACAAATTTCAAATGGTAGTATTCTATTTAAATTTATATTTTCTAAAGAGAAAAGAAATAATTCATTTATTCAGTTTTTTCTTAATTTATATAACAAGGACAATTTATTGTGTACTCCATCTTTTGAAGTGCAGCATTTCAGTAAAGACTAGGTATTACACAGAAAAAACAAACAAACAAAAAACAGATAGAGGATTTGCAGACCTTGGTCTCCCCCTAATTTTACTACATACTAGCTATATAGAGAAGAAGAAATCACGCTCTCTATTGCTTTTGAAGAACAAAACTGCAGGCATCACACTAAATTCAAACTATATTATAAGTCTACAGTAACCCAAACAACATGGTATTGGTAGAAAAATGGACACATAGACTGGAACAGAATTGAAAACTCAAATAAAACCACAAACCTGCAAGCAGCTGATCTTCAACAAGATGACAAAAAGGAATGGGAAAAGGATTTCCTATGCTCTAAATGGTGCTGGAATAACTGGCTAGCCATATGCAGAGGAAATCGTTCACCATATATAAAAATTAACTCAAGATGACTAAGTCCCCAAAAACAATTGCAACAAAAGCAAAAATTAATAAGTGAGAGCTAATTAAACTAAGGAGCCTCTGCACAACAAAAGAAACTATCAACAGATAAACAAAGTAAATAAACAACCTACAGAATGGGAGAAAATATTTGCAAAGTGTGCATCTGATAAAGGTATAGTAATCACAATCTGTAAGGAACTTAAAACAAGCAAAAAACAAAAAACCAAAAATAACCCATGAAATGGGCAAAGGACATGAATAGACTCCTCAAAAGAAGAATACAAGCAGCCAACAAACATGAAAAAAATGCTCAACATCACTAATCATCAGAGAAATGCAAATTGAAACAACCATGAAATGCTATTGCACACCAGTCAGAATGGCTTCTATCTAAAAGTCAAAAAAAAAAAACAATAGATGCCAGTGAATAATTTGTTCATGATTATGGCCTCCAGCTGCATTCATGTTGCTGCAAAGGACATGATTTTTTTCTTTTTTATGGCTGTGTACTATTTCATGCTACATATGTATCACATTTTCTTTATCCAATCCATCATTGGTGGGCACCTAAGTTGATTCCATGTCTTTGCTATTGTGAATAGCTCTGTGATGAATATAACTAGTGCATGTGTCTTTTGATGCCAGTGAGGCTGTGGAGAAAAGGGGACACTTACACACTCTTAGTGGGAATGTAAATTAGTTCAGCAACTATAGAAAGCAGTTCAGGTCAACCCTGCAATTACATTACTGGGTATATACCCAAAGAAAAAGATTATTATACCAAAAAGACACATGCACTAGTTATATTCATCACTGAGCTATTCACAATAGCAAAGAAATGGAATCAACTTAGGTGCCCACCAATGATGGATTAGATGAAGAAAATATCGGATACACATGTAGCATAAAAAAGAACAAAATCATGTCCTTTGCAGCAACATGAATGCAGCTGGAGGCCCTAATCATAAGCCTAATCATAAGCAAATTTTTCAGGAATAGAAAACAAAAGACCACATGTTCTCACTTATAAGTGTAAGCTAAACATTGAACACAAATGGACATAAACATGGGTACAACTGACACTGCAGAATACAAGAGAGGGGAGGGAGGGAGGCATGGGTTGAAAAACTATTGAGTGCTATGCTCACTATCTGGGTGCAATATAACCATGAAACAAACCTGCACATATACCCCAATATTTAAAATAAAAGTTAAGATAAATAAATAACATAATATCTACCCAGTAAAGTCATAAGTTTCCTGTGCAGATAAAGTGACAGGTTGTTATGTTCAAAGCTCTTGGAAATTTTTGCAATGTTATACATGTATAACTATGTATTCTTCAGAAGTTAAAATATAACTCCTTAGGTCTTTAGATTTCTTCTCATAGTTAATACTTAGAATGTAATATCAAGGTTCATGAGGTCTCTAATTTCCATCTGAATTATGAAATTCAAAGAAGGGCATCTGTTCCATTTATGTGATGCCATAGTTCAATATTAGTGAAGAGTCCAATTGAAGTAGTATAAGAAGACTTGGTCTTATAGAATTTAGCCTTAGATTACAAGTAAGCAATTTTCTGTTCCTTGCAGGTTTTTAATTGTGATGAAATTTATTGGCGAGCAGAAGGATGGCTAGAAGTTAAGAAAATTATTTTTAAACTTTCAACTAATAGCATAGTTCTTTGAATTACTGATTTGTTAAAAAAAATAGACAATTTATTTAATCAAGTACATATTTTCACTACATTTTTTGCTTTAACAATCAAGTATACATTTAGGTTATACTTAAGAGTCAACAAACGTTCAGCTTGATTATTCATGTAGTAACAGTAACAGTCTCATGTTCTTAAAATTCTGCTAGAGAGATATAAAATAACCAAATTTCATCACTAAAATGTTGATATGAATTAATTTAACATTAGAGCTCATGTTCTGCTTGCGCTTTACTTTGGTAATACTATGACACTCATATTTATACAACTGTTGGGTACTGTTATATTCAATGTTTTATCTGTTTCTACTACATGTTTCTGAGTTCCTAGGTGACACAGCTTATATTTTAATTATTATGTACTCCTAGTGCCTAAAACATAGTAGGTTCAATAACTGTTTGTTGAGTGAATGAATGCAAAATATTGCTTATGGAGTACCTTCCTGGTTATAAAGAAGAATATCAAATTAGTTATTTGGTCTGCCCAAATATCAGTGTCACTAATGGTACGAAAATTCAAAAACAAAACAAAATAAGGTTTTGAGGAAATATTTTCCACTTTGATGAAAAGTGGAATTGTATTTGTTCTTAATGAAATATAGCAAAAATAATTTTCAAGTATTTTCCTACTTTTAATGTTAACAAGGAATAGAATGGGACTGATACTTTAAAAACTAATACTTTTTTTCTTCTTATTTAAATAGGAACATATGTTCATTGTACATACTTTAGTAATTACAGAAAAGATAAGAAATTGAATTGAAAGTATTCCTTATAAAACTATCCCAACAATAACTGATGACAGTGGTTAAGCTGTTTGCAATATTTTCACACACACACATGCAGACACACCCACACAAACACATGCACACAATAATATGTTCATTGATAAACCTGAATTACCCAGTCCTTGATACATATTTCAATGTCAGATTTTTTCTTCCTCGTTTGCTCTTAGAATTCTGATTGTTAGATTTATTTATTTATTTATTTATTTTTTTTACTGTCAGACATCCTGAGAAATAGTTAACATTGAGTCAGGAATACCAAAATATTAATTTCTGGGAAGGGAGAGACTTCCCAGCTTAGTCTCAAATCCAGTCTTCTCCACGGAGTACTTTTAGTAGAGGTAGGATTTGCAGGGGAGGGTAGTTTTTGCGATAGGTGGCCGAATTGCCTGGCCTGCCCAAGGAAGGGTGAAGCTCCCAATATTGCCGTTTTCAAATGATTGTAGGGGTTGTAAACTTCTGGCCACCTTTTGCCTGGCTGAATTCTGGTCTCACTAGAGTGGTAGAAAGGTGAATGTTATCACCAGGAAGACTTTCTGTAGGCAACTGAGTTCAGAGAGGGTGAGTAAGTAAATTTAGAGGTCTTGTATCAGATTCCAGAGAGTTCCTGTACTTCTGATAGATGGCAAGAAATGAGCTAGTGGTAGACTGATTCATGGGCCAGTGTGAGGAAATACTAGATTTCTTTCGGTATATTTGGAGATTGGAAGCCCCTAAGAGGGGGGAAAATTACTTCCTATTAAATGTTTTAAATGGAACAGAAAGGCTAATGGAACTTCATTTTGATTTTCAAGTTGTAAAACCTTTTACACAGAGATGCTTTTAATATTTTTATTTGAAATAGGTGTTGAAATACTCTTTCTAATTTTTTAATTGTCATTTTTATGGAATTTTACAAAAGATTTTGTCTGGTATTAAAATAGTAGTGTCTATTACTATTTTCTCTTATGGTTTCTTATTTTTCTTTTATACATTGAGAAACCCTTTCATTTCAATTTTTTCTTTCTTTTTTTTAAACAAAACTATTTGTAAATTATTAAGCTATTTAAATAAATGACAAAAAGGGGATACATTTTATATCTAAATATAACTGAAAGAAATATTTTTGTTTTCATGAAACTTGTGAAAATCTCTCCATTTCTGGTTAGTGACTTATAAAGTAAAATTATGAAAAATAAATTATGCGTGCAATTTTCTCAAAAATTTAAACTATTCTACTGATAATATTGATTTCTTCAAATCACCTCTCACAAACCTGAGGTATATTGGTTTGTAATATCTCAAAGTAAATTTAGGACACATTGTAAATTTTTACCTCGTTTTTCAAGTAGATAAGAATCATCATTAGGGTAGATATATATGAGATCATGACATATCCAATATAATAATCAAAAAAGATTAAAATTTGAGCTTAACAATAATAAGCAAATATTAGACTTCTTGGAAAGAAAAATGTATTGACTAAAGGGATAAATATCAATAAGTTTATTCAAGTTAAAAAACTATGATACTTACTGTATAAAACCCAAGTGCTATACAATAATTATTATTCAAAGTACAGAACATATCATTCTAGAGGGTGTGTGGTGGGGGGGTAGTAAACTCTCTTGTATCCAATAATTTTTACTAGAAGTTTTGAAATAAAAACAAATCTAATTCTTATACACGATCAATATGTACAATATGTAAAGGATACTTTTTTTTTTTTTTTTTTGAGTCAGAGTCTCACTCTGTTGTCCAGACTGGATTGCAGTGATGCAATCTCAGCTCACTGCAACCTCTGCCTCCCACATTCAAGCGATTCTCAGCCTCCTGAGTAGCTGGGATTACAAGTACATGCCACCATGCCCAGCTAAGTTTTGTATTTTTTCTGTGTTGGCCAGGCTGGTCTCGAACTCCTGGCCTAGAGTGATCTGGCCATCTTGGCCTCCCAGAGTGCTGGGATTATAGGCCAGCCACCACACCTGGCCAAGGATACATTTTTGAAGCTACAGTGATAACCAGGAATGCAGTATTAGAGTGGTAACCTCGTTAATTAAACTGTACAATTTTTGTTTTTAAGAAAAGTGTGGTCTAAAGGAATTGAAGTAAGGCTTGATATCACTATAGCAAGTGAAAATATTAACACCAAGTAACTTTAAATGAGAGAAATACAATTAATTTTCTTATACAGTAGTAGATGTTGCCTATAAAAACAGCTGAGCCTAACTGAAATGATTAGAGGTAACAAAAGAAATATATGCATTTGCAAATTATTTTCACCTGTAAACACTAAACTTCATTATATACCACTTATACGTATATTGTGATATTGTGATAAAAGTAGCATTTGCATTATCATGGAAATCTAACAATTTTCATTTTCACTGTCTCCTGATAGTAGTTTAATGTTTTAATATTTAATTCCCATTATAACTCCTCAAGGCTCTTTCCAATTTCTGTCTCTTTCCTCAAAAATATAAATGTGCCATTTTCTCTCACTTTATTGTGTATATACAATATATACAGCGCTTTATGAATTCATCCAACTTTATGGATTTATCATAGCATAAATGCCTAAAAATTCCTGAATTAATTGCATGTCCATTTAAAATGTTCTGCCTGTTTTCACTCACCGCATTTTTTAGCTTTAACACATGTATCTCTGCTATATTCCTTCTTACTCTCTTTCAGGAGATCTTGTTTTCATCTCTATCTTCTCTTGCATCCTTAGCTTTTATTTCTTTATGATCTTTTACAAAATGTCTGTGTGCCGGCTCCAGTCCCATTCTCCTAAGTGCCCTTTCTCTCTAAAGGTTAAATTGCCATCAATCTCTTTCTTTGACTTCACTGTCAACCACATCCAAAGAACAGTCTGTTGCTGTTTCCATTTCGATATATTTATAAAGTAACAACATTTTTATTGAATTATAACATATGCAGAAATTTAAGTATATGTTCAACCTGATGAATTTTTAAAAAGGGAGAGACCCATTTAACTAGCACCCAGAGAAATAAATAGGTATTTTCTAGCACCCCAGAAGCTCTCAACATGTCTTGCTCCTTTCACTACCCCCACCAAAGATAATCACTATGGTTGACATTAAATACCACAGATTAATTTTGCCTGTTTCTGAACATTTCATAATAAGTATAATTATACAGCCTGTAGTCATTTTTGTCTAACTTCTTTACTGAATGTGTTGTTGCGAGTAGTTTGATTTATGCTCACTATTCTATAAAACCTATTATGAGAATATACCACGATGTTTTTAACCATTTTATGATGATGGGCATTTGGGTTGTTTTAACTTTTTGTTATTAAGAATAATGCTGCTCGGGAGGCTGAGGCAGGAGAATCGCTTGAACCCGGGAGGAGGAGGTTGCATTGAGCCGAGATTGCACCATGGCACTCCAGCCTGGCGACAGAGCAAGACTCCATCTCAAAACTAAAAAAAAAAAAAAAAAGAAGAAGAAGAAGAATACTGCTGCTAATCAAGACTAGCCTGGACAATATGGTGAAACCCATCTCTATCAAAAATACAAAAAAATGAGCCAGGCATGGTGGCCTACATCTGTGGTCCCAGCTACTTGGGAGGCTGAGGTAGTAGGGTCCCTTGCATCCAGGAGGCAGAGGTTGCAGTGAGCTGTGGTCCCGTGGTTGCACCACTGCACTCCATCCTGGGTGACAGAGTGAGAACCTGTCTCAAAAACAAAAACAAAAAAAAAAAGAATAAAACTACTAAGGACATTCATGTATATCTTTTGACGATCATGTCACTGCATTTCTGCTGCTCCATTTTGAAGTGTGCCTTTTGCTGGGTCATAAGGTTAGCATATGGTCAACTTCAGTGGATAACTGCAAAACAGTTTTTCAAAGTGTTTGCAACATTTTACTCTCCTATGAGCAGTATATGAATTCCTGTTGATCCACATTCTGACCAACATTTAGAGATGTATTTTTAATTTTAGCTATTTGAGTGCATTTTTCTAACCAGAGATTTAAATTTTAAATGCCTTTTTTAAATTTTAAATTTGTCTTTTTTTTTTTTAAACTCATTTTAGTTGTGGGTAGTAATGTCTTGGTGTGATTTTAATTTGCATTTCCATGATGATTTAATGAAGTTGAACACATTTCATGTTGATTGACCACTTGAATACCTCTTGTGTGAAGACTGTTCAGTATTTTGCTGTTTTTTTCCTATTGGATTGTCTGCCTTTTTCTTAATGATTTGTAGTTCTTTTTAAAGTGTGGATATGAGTTGTTTGTTTGATATATTATTTTTTCTACAATGTGATTGTTCACCTAATTCTCTTAAAACTGTCTTTTAAAGAACAGAGGCTTTTAACTTTTCATTTATTGTTTTTTTATTTCTTCTTTTATTTTTATTTTCTATTATACTTCATGTTCTGGGATACATGTGCAGAACGTGTAGGTTTGTTCAACCCATCATCTATATTAGGTATTTCTCCTAATGCTTTCCCTCCCCTTGTCCCCCAACCCCAGACAGGCCCCAGTGTGTGATGTTCCCCTCCCTGTGTCCATGTGTTCTCATTGTTCAACTCCCGCTTATGAGTGAGAACATGCGGTGCTTGGTTTTCTGTTCCTGTGTTAGTTTGCTGAGGATGGTTTCCAGCTTCATCCATGTCCCTGCAAAGGACATGAACTCATCCTTTTTTTCTGGCTGCGTAGCATTCTATGGTGTATAAGTGCCCTTTATCCAGTCTATCATTGATGTGCATTTGGGTTGGTTCCAAGTCCTTGCTCTTGTGAACAGTGCCACAATAAACATACGTGTGCATGTGTATTTATAGTAGAATGATTTATAATCCTTAGGGTATATACCCAGTACTATTCCTTCTGAAACTATTCCAAACAATAGAAAAAGAGGGACTCCTCCCTAACTCATTATACTTTTCGTTTATGCTTCATAATATTTGCATCTTGTTTAAAAATTTTTTCCCTACCACAATCATGAAGACATTTGCTAGCATTTCATTGCTAAAGCTTTATTATCATATCATTTACATGTAAATCTCTGGCATTTATTTTTTGGTGTATTTTGTGATATATGATCAAGATTTTTTTTTCTTTGAATGCCACATGCAGGGCAAATTTTTTTTTAAATCCCATAAAAACATCCAATTGTCTCAGATTACTTTTGCAAAACAATTATTTCCTTACTGCCCTATAATGTTAAGAATATCACTGTGGCAGGCAGCCTCCGAGATGGCTCTCCATAATCCCCTCCTCCGATTTCACATTTTTGTATAATGCCCTCCTAAATTGTTTAGGACTAAGTCTGAGGGACAAATAAAGTTTAGCAGAAATAATAGTATGTCTCTTATAATATTAAGCTATGAAAGACTGTGCTTTCCATTTCGGGCACTCTCTCATTTGTCCTCTTTCTCTTAGGGCATTTGCTGAAGGAAACCAGCTACTATGAAGGCTTATGAAGAGACCCATGTGATAAGAAGCTGAAGCCTCCTACCGAATAAGACCTGAGTGAGATTGGAAGTGTGTACTGCAGCCCTGCAGCTGTCAGCTTGACTGCAACCTCAAGACAGACCCTAAGCCAGAGCCACCCAGCTAAGCTGCTCCAGAATTTCCGACTTAAAGAAACTATGTGAGATGATAAATAAATGTATGCTTTATAAGCTGCCACATTTTGGAAAAATTTGTTAAGCAAATATATGACAACTACAATCACCAAATGACTATATGTTAGTTTATTTATGGACTCTCTTCTGCTCCATTGGTCTATTTTTTCTCTCGTTGTACCACCACTACACTGAATAATTATCATATTATTAAAATAAATTTCTTTATCTGATAGTGTAAGTACTCAAATGTTGTTGTTCTCCCAGATTGCCTTTGGTATTCCTGCCCTTTTAAATTTTCATAAGGATTTTAGAAGCAGCTCATCAATTTTCATATACTCACAAATACACACACACACAGAAACAAGATACCTGCAGTGACTTTGATAGGGATTTAATTGAATCTATGGATTAATTAGACTGAATTGACACATTTAAAACACTAAGTCGTCTAAATCATTAACATCCCTCAGTTTAAATTGGTCTTTAAAAAATATCCATCAATATTGCTTAGTGCTATAAATTGTAGAAATCCTTTTTTTTTTTTGAGACGGAGTCTCACTCTGTCGCCCAGGCTGGAGTGCAGTGGTCGGATCTCAGTTCACTGCAAGCTCCGCCTCCCGGGTTTATGCCATTCTCCTGCCTCAGCCTCTGGAGTAGCTGGGACTACAGGCGCTCGCCACTTCGCCCAGCTAGTTTTTTGTATTTTTTAGTAGAGACGGGGTTTCACCGTGTTAGCCAGGATGGTCTCGATCTCCTGACCTCGTGATCCGCCCGTCTAAGCCTCCCAAAGTGCTGAGATTACAGGCTTGAGCCACCGCGCCTGGTCTAGAAATCTTATACATATTCCATTTAAAAAGTTTTAAAACTCTATTGAAATAAAAATACATCAACTTTTTTTCTTACTTTTTTGGCTGTTACATAGAAATAAATACAAGTATATTCTATTACTTTATTTCAGTTATTATTATAATTCTAATAGGTTTTCTTGTAAATTCCTTTGAGTTTTCTATACGTACAATCACATCGTCTACCAAAAACAGTGACAATTTTATTTCTTCCTTTCAAATTCATATTTTTTTATGCCACTGTCCAGGATCTTGGTATAATTTGTAAAAGAGGTCTTATATTGCACATCAGTTTATTTCTCTTTATCTCTATTATTTTCAATATCCAAGGGAAATATTTTAACTCATCAATATATGATGTGTGACGTAGTTTTTTCCTTTGGTCAATATCCTTTATCATATCAAAGACATTGCCTTTTATTTGCCTATGAGTTCTTAATCATGAATAGATATTCTTTTTTGTCAAATAATTTTTCTGTATCTATTGAAATATTCACATAGTTTTATTCTTTTTCTTTTCCTGTTTATAATGATGAATTTTAATGGTTGACTTGCTTTTAATTTTATAGTTTTCAAACATTTTTATAAAAGAAAATTCAATCATATAAATAGGTCAAAAGAATTTTACAAGGAACACCCACATTCCTACCACCTACATTTTATAATTAAGATTATCCTACAATTGCTTCATCACATAACTATCCCTCTATCCGTTCATCAATCCATCATTTAAGAAAACGATTACTGAGTCCGGGCACGGTAACTCACGCCTGTAATCCCAGTACTTTGGGAGGCCAAGGCAGGCAGATCAATAGAAGTCCGGAGTTGGAGACTAACTTGGCCAACGCAATGAAATCCCACCTCTACTAAAAATACAAAATTACCCCAGCATGGTGACGGGCACCTGTAATCCCATGTAATCCCAGCTACTGGGGAGGCTGGGGCACGAGAATCACTTGAACCCGGGAGGCGGAGGTTGCAGTAGCTGGGATTGCAGCACTGCATTCCAGCCTGGGTGACAGAGTCAGACTCAGTCTCAAACAAAAACAAAAACAAATACAAAAAAAAAAAAAAAGAAAAGGAAAGAAAAGAAAATGATTACTGAATGTTCAACCAATCCTGGACTAAATTCCGCTTGCTTTAATGTGTTACCATTTTTTATATTTCTGGAGTAATTTACCATTATTTTGTTAGGCATTTGCACCTATGTTTGCAAATCACTTCTACATTTATCTCATCTGTAATATTCTTGTGAGGTTTTGTGACTTCAGATATGTTAACGTCATGAAATGAATTCTCAAGTGTTCTCTTTCCTCTAATAAGAATATATAGATTCTCTGATAAGAATATATAGATTCTCGGATAAGAATATATTCTCTGATAAGGATATATAGATTGGTGGTATTTTTTAAAAAACATTTGAGGGGAAATTCAGTGACATAATTAGTTGGCATTGGAATTTTTGGGGATAAGTTTTATAATAATGAACTCTAATAAACATAACTACTTAGGATTTCTTTTCTTTTTCAGGTTTAGTAGGTTGTGTTTTTCAAAAAGTTTGTTTTTTTCTAACTTTTCAGCTTTAACGGGATAAAGTTATTCATAACGTCTTCTATTGAGATTTTAATGTCTGTAGTATCATTAGTGATGTCACCTTTTTCTTTTTTGTATCCATAATCTGTGGTTTCTTTACTTTTGACAGCGCTTGGCTTTGTCTTCTTTCATTGCCCTTTTGTTTTCTGTCTTTTTTTTTTTCTTCTCTATCTTTATTTCCTTCTTTTAGTTTCTTAGGTTTGAATTGCTATTTGTTATCTTTAGTCTTAAGTTTCATCTCTAATAAGTGTATTTAAAACTAAAAATTTTCCTTTAAGCACTGCTTTAGATATATTTTACAAATTTTGCCATATGAGATGATGATTATCCAGTCTAAAATATTACTTACTTCCTTTGTGATTTCTACTGTGAAAAATGGGCTATTAAAACTATATTGTCTGATTTTTAAAGAGTTGGGTATGATCTAGATTTTTTTGGTGGTGTTACTGATTTCTAGTGCTTAATAAAATACTTTGAATAATTTTATATTTGTTAGGTTTGTTTTACATCCCATCCTATTATCAGTTTGATGAGTGTTCCACGAACACCTCAAAAAATTAATATGCTGTTATTTGTTGATAAAACATTCTTTAATATCATTAGTTCTAGTTTAGTAAATATCAAGTTGTATTGTTAGAAATTACACATTTTCATTTTTTCCAGCTTTCCCTGGAAGTACGGTTTAATATCTGTCTCTCTGATTGTGAATTTGTCTTGTCCTCCTTTTAATTTTATTCATTTTTGCTTTATTTGTTTTGAAGTGATATTATTCGATAGAGCCAGATTTAAAACTGTTAATTATTTTCCAGTAGAATGATCTGTTTGCCATTTCAAATATTTTCTTTTATCTTTAATAATACTTCTTTACTTGGAGTTTTCTTTAATATTACCATAGTTTCAACTGTTTTGTTTATTTTTTTGTGTTCTTGTTGTTAATATTTCAGAGTATCTTTTTCCACCCTTTTATTTTCCATCTTTATATGCTTTATTTTTAAGGTGTGTTTCACGTAAGTGGAAAATTGACACTTTTTTCCTTTTAATTGAACTATTTTATTTTTAGCTGAATTAACAATGGTGTGTTGGTTTATATCTACCATCAAACTGTTTGTTTGCTATTTGAACCGCAGTTTGGAGTTTCATTTTTCTTCCATTTCTTTTTACATATTAATCAATGTATTTTATTGTTCCGTATATTTCAGTTAGATTAATTACATCAAAACTGTTTTTGTATGTTCACATTAGGGATTGCAATATGCATCCTCAATTTATTACATTCTGATACAAATTATTATGTTCCACTTGCTCAATACACTAGTTCCTCAGAATCATTTACTTCTCCTCATTCTCCTCCTGCTATTGCATGACTGCTGTCAAATACAAACTTTTACTTATATTTTAGTTTGCATAGCTTATTTCTGTTACTGTTTTGTATTGTCATTTCTTATTTTACATTATTTACATATTTACTCTTTCCATTAAACTCCATTTCTTTCTGAATTTACGTGTTTTCTTCTGAGTTCATTTTCACTGTGCTTTCAATATTTGTTTTATTAAAGCTATGCTAAAAGCAAAATTTCTGGGGTTTTTCAGCATGAAAACATATTTATTTTTCTACCATCATTAGAACTATGTTTTCAGTAGACATAAGCACTCTTAAAAATTTTATTGTATATACTAAGGTCTACAATATGATATATTGATATACATATATATATAGACAGAGAAAGCATTACTACAGTCAACCATGTTAACATAGCCATCATCTCACATAGCCATATATGTATGTGTGTGTGTGTATGTGTGTGTTTGTGTGTGTGTGTGTGTGTGTGTAGTGGTAACAGCACCTAAAATTATCTTTCTTAACATATTTCTAGTAGACAATAGTATTAACTATAGTTCTATTCTATACATTAGATCTCTAGACTTATTCGTCCTACAGAACTGCAACTCTGTACTCTTTTTATCTGTATCTCTCCATCTCCCTGCCCCCACTCTGGTAATTACTGTTTTTTCTATTTTTATGTACTCAACTTTTTGATATTGTCATTGCATATTGCAGTATCTTCATCCTTTTTGAGGCCTAATAATATTTCATCATATTTATAATGAGTTATGTGAATTTCTTATATATTTTGGATATTAACCTTCTATCAGCTATATGGTTAAAAAATATTTTCTCCCAATCCATAGACAGCCTTTTCATTTTCTTGGTTATTTCCTTTGCTGTGCAGAAGCTTTTTAGTTTAATGTAGTCCCACTTCCTTTTCTGCTTTTGTGGCCTTGTCTTTTGGTGTAATATCAAAAATAATCATTGCCAAAGCTAACATCAAGGAGCCTTTTCCTCAAGGAATTTTATAGTTTCAGGTGTTATGTTTAGGTCTTTAATCCATTTTTAGTCTAATTTTGTGTATAGTGTAGGATAAAGGCCAATTTTATTCTTTTGTACATGAATATCCAGTCTTTTAACACCATGTGTTTTAAAGGTTATATATGTTCAAACGATAGAAGTAGAGGGTATACTTCCAATTTCATTCTATGATGCCAGCATCATCCTGATACCAAATCCAGACAAAACACCATGAGATAAGAAAATTGTATGTCAATATCTTTAAGGACTATAGTTGCAAAAATTTTCAATAAAAAGCAGCAAACTGTAAGCAGATGTTTATCAAAAATATTAAACGTTATGTAAAGTTGAATTCATCCCTAAGATGCAAGGTTGTTTTAATATATGTCAATCAATTAATGAGATACATCCTGTTAACAGAATGTAAAGATTAAAACCACATAATCATCTCAACAAATACATGAAAATAATTTGAAAAAGGTCAATGGCCTTTCTTGAAAAAAGCTCTCAACAATGTAGGTATAGAAGGAAATTTCCTCAATATAACACAGACCATTTATAAAAAGTGTACAACTAACATCACAATGAATGGGGAAAAACTAAAAGCTTTTCCCCTAAGATCAGGTACAAGGCAAGGATGGCCAATCTCACAATTTTCATTTGACATAGTACTAGAAGTGTTAGTAAGAACAATCAGACAAGGAAAGAAATAAAGGGCATCCAAACAGGAGAGGAAGAAGTAAAATTTTTCTTATTTACTGATAGCCTGATCCCATAAGTAGAAAACTCTAAAGATTCCTCATATATACAGACAAAAACTCATTAAAACTAATAAATAAATATGGTAAAGTTGCAGGTTACAAAATCAACATACAAAAATCAATTACATTTCTTTGCACCATTAAGTGTGAATATATTGATTTGATTTTTTTCAGCCCTCTTAATATATTATTCAATTTAGTCTACTCCTGTCAAAAATACAAAACAAAACAAACAGACAGAAAATAGTAAAAATCATTGACAAAATGCATCCCACTTTACCTTTCTCCATTTCATAATCTTCCTTTATTCTTCTCTTTCACCAAACTATTATCTCATTTCCAAAGACATCTTCTCTATCCTTGCCTTTGCACCTTCACTCACATTCCTTCCTTTACTTGCTAAAACCTTTATCAACATCTCTTCTTGACAACTTAGTATCTGTATCTTTTTTTCCTGAAAATATTGTTTGTTTATTTATTTATTTATTTATTGAGACAGAGTCTCTCACTGTCACCTGGGCTGGAGTGCAATAGTGTGATCTTGGCTCACTATAACCTCCACTTCCCAGGTTCACGCAATTCTCCCGCCTCAGCCTCCCAAGTAGCTGGGATCACAGGTGCACACCACTACACCTGACTAATGTTTTGCATTTTTAGTAGAGACAGGGTTTCACTATGTTGGCCAGACTGGTCTTGAACTTCTGACCTCATGATCCACCCACCATGGCCTCCCAAAGCGCTGGGATTACAGGTGTGAGCCACCACACCTGGCCAATATTGTCCTTTTATATATAGAATTCTCATTTCCCTTTAAAAGTGACTTGGGTGAAATGTCAATCAAGGTCATTGATCTCCTTTTCCCCAGAGATGATAATATAATCCAATCAAGTTCAAATAGATATTGTTGTCCTCATGGCATATAAATTGTGAGTTGAGTTGCCCAAAGAATGAGAATGATTATGCTTGAGTCTCCCTGATGATGATACATTATAAAAATACTGTAATTGTCCTCATTACCTTGCTCTTCTCTACTTATTTTTAAAACTGATTCTTTTATATGTTACCTAGAAAAGTAAAAGGAATACATATTGCATTAGTGACACTAAATATATTATTTAATTAAAGGCTGGAGGCTGGATATAGCTGGAGTTTCTGTAAGAGAACAACCAAGAAGTTGGGTAGGGTTAAATCCATGACATTTGAAGAGTAGACGAAAGAAGACTTAGGATACCAAGATCAAAACCTAAAACTACTGTGTTCTAAAAAGGAGTTCTCTTCCGTAAGTTTATGGAATTCATCCAAAGAAAAAAGAAACAGTGATAGAATATAGGAGTTTTAATAATTATATTTATTTATTTATTTTGTCATGAAGACAAACGTAAAGTTTCTGAACATGAGGCAGACTATTATTGTTACTTACAACAATAACTTTATTGGCTCCCCATACTCCATTCTCTTCTTTAGGGTAATGTAATGAGAACCAGATGGCTATTCATGTGTTTATGAATGAGTATCTCCCATAGAAAAGGAACCAGAACATTATGAGTCTGGAGTTTATATAGAAACCGCTATAGGCCTACTCTCCCCCGCTCATTAGAGTGGAAGAGGAAACTAATCTCCCCAATGTAAACAAATATTATTTGTAAAGAAAAATAAATACCTAACATATAACTCTTTAGAATATAGATGACCAATCTCTGGTTTTATTAAATTTTAAAATGTAAACTTATGGTTTTGGGAGATGAGGAATCTCTACATATTTCCAGAGGTTTCTATTTATTCAATAGTCTGTTAAATTCAAAATCTTGTTCTTTAGCTGAGATGCCAGGTTTTTATGTTCAGAGAAATCCAACCATGCAGAAACATGAAAATGTTTTCTCTACAGTTGAAAGAAGAGTCACTGCTATCTTGCCACATATAAAAAATTAAATTTAGTTAGAGATTGGTTAAAGAAAGAATAGGTTGTCTTACGACATGAGTTATCTATTATAATACTCATTTAAACATACGGTCAAGTTGACCATTTAGAAGAGGTGTTACAATGGGAATTTAGGCATTCAGCAAGTCGTTAGACTAGATGACTGTATCATCCGGCCATGGCAGGAAACAGATGGCACACTTAAAAAGGGATATAGAAAACAGCTTAATGAATGAATTTTTTTGTAAAGCATGGTATGATAAAGGGAAGCTAAAAGAAGACAGTGGAGCATCCTGTGACTAGGAACAACAGGAACCATTACCACCGTAAAGTTGAAGATATAAGGGGAGTGAGTGATTGCCAAAACTCTGAGAGCAGAGTCCCTTCCTCTGTGGGAAGGGCCACAAAACAGGAACTAGGGCCTTAGATGAAGAATATAGCCATTGCAACCTCCTGTGGCCTGGTAGGTAGGATGCTAGGGAAACAAATATTTTGACATCTCTTTGATGTTACTTCTACCACCCAACCTCAATCTTCTGCTGGTACCTTCCATTTGTCAAATCCAACAGGAAAATAGAATGCAAGATAATCCAGTCGACACTAGCCACAGAGGTCATTCACTCAGTGCACATCCTTATGGCAAGAAGGCATCTAATAAACCGGCAAATATCTAGCCCAGACACTTAAAAGTACATGTGAACTTACATGAAACTCAAAAGTCTCTGCTTCTGTGAAACGCTTATCCTATTCAATTCTTTTAAGAAAAGTCACACAGCATGAAGGAAACACTTAAGAGCATACTTGAACAGTTCCTGTATAGAAACAGATAAGTTTAAGTCAGGCATTAAATAAAAATTGACATAACTTGATGTCAAGGGTTAAATGAACCTCCACTAATGGAGAAAACTAAGCTTTACTTGCTCCTGTGTTTTTTGACCCATGTACATTATCCTGAAATCATCAGGCTAGACCATGAGCCAATTTGCTTTCAAATCTTTTCTTCTTTCAGGCAGACACTGTAAGAGTCAAGGATCTGTACCATCTGGGCCAGATGAAAGGAGACCCAGTGCTGGGTGCCAACAGCATACTGATTACACTACGTTATGAAACATCTCACTCTTTCCCTGTGAGGCTTCACTGAAAAGACTTCACAGACAGTACCATATGTCAGTGAGAGCTGCAGTATCTAGTCAAGAGTTGGGAGAAGCAAGTGTTAAAGCTACTAATTCCTCGTGTTTTAGTTTCAAATCTGTACTCTACAAGTAATAGGGAGAGTTGAAATAAAAATGCTTTTATCTGTCACTTTTCGTATCATTTAAAATTTTGACCGGCAGTCGATAGTAATGGAATCAAGATATTCAAAGCAATTTTATGCTTCCTTCTGTCATAAATTAAAATGTTTCATTAACTAAACAAATTCTCAATGGCATAAATCAACCCACACTAAGTAAATCATAGTGAGAACCAAAGTGTAATTCCATAAAAGTGATTAAGTGCTGGCAAGATACATTGATATATATCATCTGCAGTAGAGAGACTGATTATTCAGTATCTGTATGTTGTACTTTAGACTGGCTAATTTCCTACATGTTAGGTATTTTCCTTGGAAATATTTAAGGAAAAACTATGTATCACATGAAATTTTATATTTTGGTTTTATTTTGGAATGTTTCTTATTGGAGCCTCTTCATTAGAGTATACTTTGAAATATTGCTAATGGGTGCTTCATGAATTTGAAAACCTATACTGTAAAATATGTTTACCCTAGGACGGAAATGACCTTGTCAGTAGAGTCAAATATTTCTAAAGTACAAGATTTATTCTTTCTGATGTTATGAACAATAGATTGCTTTCAATTATTCCTTTTAGAAACTCTTCTTTTGTCATCTGAATGAAGCATGGCAATTTTACAGATTGCATTTAATAGCTTTTAAGAAACATTGATGTAATTATTATATGGCTATAAAACAGACAATCAAACAATTATAAACAACTTACTTGGCAATGCTCTGAGGATGTTTAGTTCTGATGTACTCAGACAACCCCACCACAAAAGCTACTACAACAACCTCTAATCTTGCTTCCATGTTTAACATCAACATTCTATTCTTCACACAACAATGAAAGCAATCAAGTAAAAAACGCCAATCAGGTCATAGTACTCACCAGCTCAAAACCTTCTAGTGATTTTCCATCAAAATTAACACGAGACACAGAATCTTCACAATTTCTCCAAGACCCTTCATCATATTGTCACTACCCCAGTCTCATGCTTTCCTACTGTTTCAGCTCATTGTGCTTCTTTTATGCAGTCTTCATTCCTGTTTTTCAAATCCATCAAAGTGGCCCTCATAACCCTTACCAGCCTAACTCACACTTGATATGCTTCTCTCTCATAGATACTCACATTGCTATCTCCCCTGACCCACTGCAATTTCTGTTGAAATATCATCTTCTTAGACAGTTCTTAACCATTTTACCTAAATTACTAGCCTCCGTCACACCTGATATCTGAATATCCTTACCAAGCTTCTTCACTTTTATGTGTTTTATGGGTAGTTTCATATATATATGTGTGTATGTATGTATATATGTGTGTATATATGTTTATGTATATGTACATGTATGCAGAATTATATATGATTTGTTTAGTATCTGTCTCCACTCTTGGGATATAAGTTCTATGTAAGCAGTTTTATTTATTCGTGGCATAAATGGGGTCATTCACTTACCAAGAGTTCACTAAATTTTTATAAAATTAATACATATAAAACTTTGAATTACATATACTGACATGATAGTCTATTTTATTTGTTATATTCCAATAGATGCCATTTGTAAGATAATATCACTAACTGGGAGTTAATGACAGTTGGATCTTTATTCTCGAATACATTATATAGCTCTGCCCTTATACCTGGGCAAATGAAGCTTCTGTTCCAAGACCCATGCCTCAATGGACTCTGCACTTCAGAGAGACTCCTTCAAAGTTTTCAAAAAATCATTTTAAGATCTGAGCTTGTGGTCAGCAGTGCCAAGTAGTTGGAGTGTCCCAGGCTAAACCTATGTGTACTGATGATTAGTACCCTTTGATGCTTGAGACTAGCCATCTAGGAAGCCCAGTCAGAAATTTGCATGGGCCCCAGTTACCTTCTCTTATCATTGGCTTGCTTTCTATCTCTTAACCATCCCCCAACCCCTACATGTGGCATTGACCCGATGCCTTAAGGAACCCTGGCACTGCTGCTTCTGAGGCTGTCCTAGGGCCTTGTTGTTAGGTCCTATTTCTGTGAGGATGGCCAAGCAAGAAGTATTACTTTTGTAGAAATGTGTAGAACTGAACTGCCATGATATTGCGGATCCACTCTCTTTTGGTCACCTTCTCAATTTAGGCTCAGAACATATTCAGAAATAAGAGATACCAACATGTGACTGCCAACCTTTGAGACTGAGCTGCTGTTTGGGCTGTTGGATTGGCTCTCAGATCTCTGTGTTCCAGATGTAGTGGTATCTCCACACTTGTATTTTAGAGTAGTAGAGGTGACAGCAAGCATAATTTGTCCTATAATTCTAGTACCAGGTCATCACCTTTCCCCCTTCACAAACACCTCCCTCCTCTAAAATTTCTGAGACCTTTGCTTCATCATACAACATAGGTTTTATTTATTTATTTATTTATTTATTGCAGTTCTTTTTTGCCTTAGGCCAAGGTGATGACATCATGATCTCCTGGGTTGGTCTTAAGCCATGCTGGATGAGGGATGGATACTTTTTGCTTGAATTTTACCACTCTTCTCACTTTGCCTATGGGCTCCTTGCCTATGCTGATTGCAGTTTATGGGAGGCAGGTACAGTCAAGGTTGGAAGTGATCACATTCTAGCAATGCAGTCATCATCAGGACCCAAAGAATGAATCAAGAAATGACAAAGTTGAAAAATGTTTTAGTTTAACTTTATTCTATAATGTTCAGAGCAGCGAATTCATATGATTAACAAATGCACTGTCTTTCACATTTTCCTGCATTGTCTGTGAAATATTTGCCTCTGTGGTCATGAGCAAAGCATAGAAACAACTTTTGAAAGACTCATTGGAACTCGGTATTCACTCATGTTACAAGGAACGGTGCAAAGTCATGAGTAATGATGTAGCCATCATTAAGTAAAAGGATTTAGGGAACTTCAGAGTTAGAGTACTGAAGAAGACCTATGGATTGAGAAAATTCATGGAGCATCGTGGTGAAGGCAGTAGTTCTGGAAAAGCTACTGGAGATAAGACAGCTGCTAAAGCTGAACCAGCTGATGAGTATGAACCACTATTCCAAGAATCTGTTTAAAATTCAGTCTTTTAGTCATGATAAATTAAAATTATCTTTGTGATAAAACATCCATGTTGTTTTAGTAGAGATGGATTCCAAAGAGTCATGGATTGTGAACATTAACAACTTTGCTACAATTTTCTCATGGTGGAATATATGAACTTAGCTAGAAATAGCATATTTGATTATAAAGCACATGGATACATGATCTCTTGATATCAAAGGGAAGAGATGATAACTTGGCCCTGCAAAGTGTTGTTTCAGGTTCACTGTTTGGACACCAAATAAGTATATGCATACCTTATCTTTTACTAAAAATTCTAAGTCTGTTAGTATGCTTCATGTAGGCTAATAGATTTAATAATGTGTTTTTAAATCATTTTGTTCGTATAGACAAGGTCCTTTAAGTATTTGCAGGGTCCCCTAAACCGTAGAGACATCCTTGGTGCTAAACTCTGCCTTTAAAATAAAAATAGGCCTGCTAAGCCCTGTATCCCTTTTTAATGATAAGATGTACAAGGTGCAATAACTTGATCTTTACCTTAAAGGGTAAGTGCAAGACACTGGGACTCTATAAACTTCACCAATGTACCAGGGCCCTAAAAATTTGTAGGATTTTTTTCTTAAACTCGGGCAAGATGTGCCTTACATGAGTATTAGGTTTACTTGCCACTTAATTTTCATAGGTATTATTAGAATTATGACATCAATATACTGCGCCAACATGATCTTCTGCAGATGTCAAAACCCTCATGCTCATTGCAGATCATATTGTGATAAGGAGTGGGAGAGTTAATATAGCTCTGGAAACCATGAATATATACTATTATATTTTCTAAAAGGACAATGGGTTTTTATTCACTTCATTGCTGGTGACTGAAAAAAAATTCAAATCAATGACCATATAATAAACGTAAAAGGATATTTTGAAATTTTCCAATAAATACATGATATCATACACAGCAATGGGAATTGGTGCTACAACCTGGTTATGTTTACAACAGTGCATTGACCTCTACCATAATCCAATTTGTTTTTGCAGAAACTATACAAACCAATTGAAGAGAAATATGAAGTATCCTATTATTCCTGCAATCTAAAGACTTGGAATGTAACCCTAATCTCTACAATTTTACCAAAAATGTGATATTGCTTCTGACAAAGTCTCCTGACTAGTGTGTGTGTGTGTGTGTGTGTGTGTGTGTGTAGGTGGGTGAGGAGTTGGTGTAGCTGGTTCAAGGACTTTCATTTTACACTTCCTACAATAATGGACATTCTTTCATAGGTCAGAGAACCAAACTTGAGGGTTCAGTCACCATTTATCTATAACCATTCCAATTATGCAGTCAGGGATCAGAGAAAATACCATAAGGTGTGTACATAGATGCTTTTGGCTCACTGTAAGATGGATGTGAGTCAGGACTCCATCTATATCCTGTATTCCATAATACTTCACCCTAATAAACTAGTCATAATAATATTTTAAAGCCTATGACATAAGTAATAGTTTAAACCATGATTCTAACAACCTTCAAATTATCTCAGTCTTTTCTTTTCACTGATTTTCTTTTATTCTCATAAATGACTATAGGTCCCTTTGGGAAATATTTCAAGATATATTTACTTTATATATTTTTAGTGATAGTCCAAGACTTTTAAAAGACATATTAGCATACATAATCAATGAATTATGAAACTCACAGGCATAGAAAGGGGTTAAAAGTTGCTGCTTTGTTACTGTGGCAACAGATACAAGCCTTTGTCCACAAGCCCTTGATTTTTCTTTTTTCTGGTCATGCAGGTCAAAACGTATCAATGTTGATTGCATATCCAATGTTTCACTAAGAACATCATGGTCTCTGCTCAACTTCATAGGTTCTGGCAGGTCACACGCCTAACAGTTACCTATTTACTGTTGCTATCTATAATGGTAATTAAATATACCTTGAGGCTGATTGATAATTGCTGCCCCCTAGCCCCCAAGAGGCCAGAATTTTATAATCTCCATTGATCTAAGGGTCCTAGTTCCATGCAAAAATCTTTTGTCAATCCTGGACTCTGAGAACAGTCACCATGGAGCTACTCAAGAATGCTGATGCCCCCATAAATATTTTCCTTAGTGAAGAGAAGGCTTTCTTGTCTCTTCACAGGACAATCTGACAGATTATCTGGTCTTACATGATAAATATGTTTATATTTGTGTGCCTTCTGACCCATTCTTCAATACACCGTAAGTACAATCCGACATGTCTATTTAGTTACTGTACTCTGTCATCATGTTCAAACTTTAAAGAGCAACCCAAGCAAAGTTTTAGAATTGGCTCCTGATTTATTTGGCAGGGCATTAAATTCTAAGGCACAAGATGAGATTTATCTCATGTTAATAATTCTTCACTATCCAGGCTCATATTCTACCCACATCCTCCATTTCAATATTCTCAAAATCCAAACTTACCCATATTTCACTGTTTCTGCTATTACTTATTAACTAGCTGGTACATCTCTTTTTTTTCCATGTGTGCCCCATTCAGACTATGCAGAAAGCTAATATTGCTTATTATCTAGAGGCAATGTGAGAAGTCAGGAGGGGACATTTTGGAGAAAAAGCATTATCTCCATAAGAAATCTCCATATGTGATTTTTTTGCATAGTCTCCAGGCAGAGATATCTCCCCTCTAGGAAAAGTGAGATTACTTCCACTAGTAATCCAAGTACTGTTCAGCAGAATCCGTTTTCAGGCATATGCACCCAAATGATCCCATCCCTGTTTTCAGGGTTTACATTCTTCCCCATCAAGTCATGATTTTCTGAAATAGGAATCCTATCAAGGCAATACATTCAGCTTCCTTTGTAATTTTGCTGCCTTTCAAACTAAATTCTTGGCTAGATTATCAACACAGTCTTCACTGTAGCTGCAGAAGATGAAGATCTCTTTAAAACACTGTCCTGCAGTCCTGCAGTCCTTCACATTTTCACAGCATGCACATAATATGGGAATGGCTAACTTGTACCTCTTAGCTTGTTTTAAAGAAGGTTTTTAACCATTTTAATAGCCATTAGCAAATCTGAACCACTGACATTCTCTATATTATCATCTTCCCATTGCCTTCTAATGCTGCAGAGCTTCACACATGTCCATTTCTTCTATTCTTTCACATCTCCTAATCCAAAATAGTGGGACAGAGTATTAATTGTTGTTTTATGGCATCCTGGGAGTTAGTAGTACCCACGTACTGCTAGTAACGGGGTTTTTGTGGCCATTTGATCAGTGTGTGATCTAGTTCTAAATCCCATCCCGAGGGTTGCCTTCTAACACTTCTTCCACAACTGCATGTACTAGTGGGCAGATTCTAAAAACAAAGCATTAGACAAGAGTTTATAAATGGTAGTTTATCTGGAAGGTGATCTTTGGAAGCAGAGATGAGGGAAGTAGGAGAGTGACAGGGAAAAGTGAAGAAAAATATAAAATTTATTACTAAGATATCCCTTCTATGGACAACTGGATCTAAATCCTACTCTGGGTCTTCTATGTTACACTGTAAAGTACATCTTTGAATAAACTCTATGGATATATATAAGGAGGCTGAAACATTTAAGCCTCCACTTTCTACCTCACTGGTTAAAGGATAATTACCCCATGCTCTTCTCTGGGCCTGTATATGAGATAAGAAAACATCTATGACCTTGGAAACAGGAAAAAAATAGAATAAGCTGGAATATTGTCAAACCCAGCTACAGATCAAGTGAGCTGAGGAAATGTTGTTTGTAGAATCACCAATATATGCGACAAGGCCCAAGTAGTTTTATATGAAAAAAATTTGCAAACGTATAACTAACAAATAATCCTCATTTTGCATAAAATATTTCAAAGAGGTAAAAAGGTATAGGTACAAAATCTATTTTGCAGAGCTGATACAACTTTTCAAACAAGAAAGAATAAGAATAGAAAATTCTGTATTAATTTTGTTTGTGAATGCAGATAAAAAATTCTAAAGAAAACATTGACAAATTTAATTTGGCCATGTATTAAAAAGGTAATATCTACTGACCAGGTATACATTATCATAGAACTTCAGGAAAGTTTCAACATTTTAATAAAATCTATCAATATATCACAACATACTAATAAAATGAAAGTCCAAATAATCATCCTAACAGATGCAGAAAAATTATGTAATAGAATATAATACATATTCACAATGAAAATCTGCTTAGTAAATTAAAAACAGAAGATAACTCATTTAAAATGGTAAAGATACATGACAGAAATCTCACAGAAAATATAGTTTAGGTTGATATTTTAAAAATATTTCCTTTAAGGACAAAGGTAACTATTATAACCTCTATATATTTAATATTTTACTTGAAGTTCTAGGTGCAACATCAATTATAAATAGGAATAGGTAGATGAATTATGAAGAAAAATACATATTTTATCTCTCATTTGCAAACACTATAGTTATTTGCATGACAAATCCAAGGGATTTCATAAACTGTGAGAATGAATTAGTTAATTCATTAGGGTTATATATTTGTTTGTCAGTGTATAACATTAAAACCACTGGTATTCTTCATGAATGACCAATTAGAAAATGGAAGACACCAAAAAAAAAAAAAAATGCCATTTCTAATAACATGGAAACCTATATGAAGTACATTTAATAAATATGCATAGGAGCTTTATAAAGTCATTGTAAAATATTATTTAAAAATATGAGTAACTTTAAAATAAACCTGAATAAATGGAATATTGAGACACATTGATGAAAGAGAAGATTCAATTTTCTAATGATGTCAGCTTTCCTCAAATTATTCAATAAATTTATTGCAAATTTAATTAATAACCCAAAATGATCTTTGAGGCACTAAGCAATTATTCTAAAATTCATATGGAAATTAAAAACTTAATAAAGAAATACAAATAGATAGACATAAGGGGATTACACAACATATCAACATGAAGCATAAAACTATAGTGTGATTTGAAATATACACCCACAAAACTATGGACAGGGTGGAGAGGCAGAAATGAGACAAAGCCTATAAAGTAACTTACTGCATTACATGGGTAACATTACAAATTAATGGGTAATGATAAACTATTTAAGAAATGGCATTTGGATAATCAGATCTCAGTATTACAAAATGACAACAGATCTCTACTTCAGACGCTACTAAAGTGCAACTTCTGGATATAAAAAAGACAGAAACTGAGGAAAAATATGAGAGGTTGTTTTGACTTCAGGTAAATAAAAAGCATGATAATAGATTTGATTCATTCAAATTAATTTTCACAGAACATGGGATGTCATAGACGATATTAAAGACCAGCCAAGATTGGAAGACAGTGTTGCAACACAGATAATTGACAAATGTTTAACATACAGAATTCAAAAAATTTACAATTTGATAAAGAAAAGCTAAATAAAATGGGCAAAACATATGAAAGTGATGGCAGCGATGGCTCGTCTGGAGCAGCTGCTGCAAGGATACAAGCTTCAGCAGGAAAGGGACGACCAGGGCTGCATTCTCCCCAAGGATGTTCTTGGTCAGAGAGCCATCATGAACAGGCAAGAGCCCCGCCCCATACTGAGTTGGTGGGGCAGGCACCCATGCTCCCACGCTCAGCCACAGCCACCCAGCTGTGGCTCCAGATCCCTGTATACTGGTGCTCTCGGGGGTCTGGGAATACCTTTGCTCCACAGGCTTGAAACTGTCTGCTCCTGTTCCCTGGCTCTCCATCTCCCAGCACCCACTCCAGGGCAGAACAAGGTTGTGGCTGAGTCCAGTTGCCATTGTGACCAGGCCAGGTGTGCATGCATTTGGGGCGGTGCTGACATGCCAGCCCCTGATGTGTCAGCTCCCCCTGGATTTTGGATGCCTATGAGCAAGGGAGGGAGGCTGAAGGGGGTCTGAGGGTGGCTTGGTGCAGGCCTATAGGCACCCCTCAGCACAAACTGCCTGGGCACCACAGACAGCATGTTGATGGTGGCAAGGGGCAGACAGAATCCTGGACAGAAAGGGGTGGGTTTCAGGTGAAACCCCACCTTCAAGCTAGGAATGCTCTGAAACCTGGGGGCCAGGCTGCCAGTTCTGAGTGGAGGCCGTGACCCAGAATGAGAAATTATGGGGATTTTTCTGGGCCTGCCCATGGCCACTCATGGACCAATCAGCAGTATGTCCTTCCTTCTGAGCACATAAATCCCTAGCCTCAGCTAGACTTAGACAGATGTTGGAACTACCAGCTGCAGGAAGGAGCTACCAACTTGGGTTTCCTTGAATTGTTTGGACAACCTGCTTGTGGAAAGGAGCTACCCACTCTCGGTATGAGTTGTTCTGTCACCCAGAAAAGCTCCTCTCTGCCTTGCTCACCCTCCAGTTGCCTGCACACCTCACTCTTCCTGGACTTGGAACAAGAACTTGGGACCTGCTGTATGACAGAACTGAAAGAACAGTATCACAAACAGCACTGAAACATGCACCCACTTGCCACACTGCAGGAAATGAGAATAAGAGAAGAGCTACAGTCCTTTGGGGAGCCCAGAAGTAGGGGCTCCCCAAGCCAGGGCTGTGACACCTTCTTTGGAGCTCTGCATATCCTAGTTTCCAAGCGCCACCGTACTCCCCTCATTCGGACATGGGTGCCTGCAGTGGAAGCTGCTTGTGGTACATCTGATCCAGCTGCAGCTTTGCATCGAGTCAGAGCCTGTGCTGGTGCCTGGAGCTGCCCCTCTCCCACTGACAGCGGCAGCTGGCATGCCTAGCTGTGTGGAGTGGCCCAACTCCACACTTGCTCCACTCTACACCTGGTTCACTGTTGGCAGGAGGGGAATACAGGATGGTAGTGTGAGCCGAGCATAGCCTGCCAGACCAAGTGGGCATAATGAGCCCAGTAGGCCCAAGCAAAAACTCAGGCAGATGTGCCACTGGCCACAGAGGATTCCAGCTGGAAAAGTGACACCTTAAGGGTCTCATGACAAAAGCATGACACAAAAGAGGAAACTTGAGTAGCCAACAGCATAGGAAAAAATACTTAGAAGTTTTAGTTATCAGTGATTAAATGATATGAAAAAGAATGTTATGAAAACCAAAGAAACCACAATATTATGCCACTTTATATTGGTAAGAAATTTATAAAATCCTGGTGGGAATTAGTAAAATAATTTACTGTACACTAAAATTCCTAAATTCCAATTGTAAGTGAAAGGAACAACCATAAAAAATCTTCTGTTCACATACACTAGAATACATGTAGAACTGAAAGAACAGTAACACAAACAGCACTGAAACATGCACCCAGGAACTGTGGAAGTATTTTTTGTCTCTCTTTCTCTTTATTTTTATTTTCTTATAATGAGGGCACTTTACATGAGATCTACCCTCTTAACAGACTTTTGAGTGCACAATACAGTATTGTCAATTAGAGCAACAACATTATACAGCATATATCTAAAAATTATCTAGCATAACTGAAACTGTATATACTTTGGCAACTCAGTTTCCCTCTTCTTCCATATTCAATGATTTTGACTATTTTAGGTACCTCACATAAGTAAAATCATATAGTATATATACTGTTACTGGCTGATTTCTCCTAGAATAATGTCTTCCAGGTTCATTTACATGGTTGCATATTGCAGTATTTTCGTTTTTTAAAGCTGAACAATATTCTATGGGATGTATATACATTTTCTTTATGCATTCATTAATCATTGGTCATTTAGATTGTTTTCACATCTTGGCTATTGTCAGTAGTGCTGCCATCAACATAAAAATGCTAATATATCCTCAAACCCTGATTTCTATTCTTTTGGGTAAATACCCAGAAATGAGAGAGCTTCAAAATGTGGTAGTATTATTTTTAGTTTTCTGAAGAACCTCTATACTGTTCTCCACAGCAGCTGTGTCATTTTGCGTTTCTGCTAACAATGTAAAAGGTTCCAATGTCTGCACATTCTTGCCAACACTCGTTTTTTTGTTTTTTGTTTTTTGTTTTTTTAAATAATAGGCATCCTAGAATATGTGATGTGATATTGTGATTTTAATTTGTATTTCTTTAATCATTAGTGACATTTAGTATCTTTTTGGACATTTATCTCCCATATGTATGTTCTTTTTGGGGGAAAATGTATATTTCAGTTCTTAACCCATTTTAATAGAGTTATTAGTTTTCTCTTGTTGTTGTTTTGTTGTTGAGTTGTTTGAGTTTCTCAGACATTTTGGAAATTAGCCCCCAGTCAGATATATGATTTCTAAAATTGTTCTACCAATCTATAGGTTGGCTTTTCATTTTGTTGATTGTTTCCTTTGCAGTGAAGAAGCTTTTTAAGTTTGATGTAGCCCCACTGGTGTATTTTCACTTTTGTTGCCTGTCCTTTTGTGCCCTATTTATGAAATTATTGCGAAGAAGAATGTAATGAGTAATTTTCTCTATAATTTCTTCTAGGAGGTTTGCAGTTTTAGGTCATACATTCAAGTCTTTAGTCCATTTTGAGTTCGTATTTGTGCATAGTATAAGACAAAAATTCAATTTCATTTTTTTCATATGACTATCTGGTTTTTTCAACATTGTTGTTGAAAAGTCTAATCACTTCCTGACATGTATTCTTGGCATTTTATCAAAGAACAGTTGTCCATATACTCATGGATTTATTTCTGCACACTCAATTTGCTTCTATTAGTTTATATGTCTGTTTTGATGCCAGTACGATACTGTTTTAGTAATTGTAGGTCTTCTCTTATTCTCGTTTCCAGCAGTGTGGCAAGTGGGGGCATGTTTCAGTGCTGTTTGTGTTACTGTTCTTTCAGTCTGTGTTACTCTTCTTTCAGTTCTGCCATATAGCAGGTCTTATAAATCAGGAAGTGTGATGTCTCCGTAGTTTGGTTCTTTTTCAACAGTGTTTTGGCTACTTTGGGTCCTTTGTGAGTCCAGATAAACTTTAGAATTGTGTTTTTAATTTCTGTTAAAAATTCCGTTGGGATTGTGATGAGGATTGCAATTTATAAATTGCCATTAGATAGTATGAACATTTTGTCAATATTTTGTCTTCCAATTAATGAACATGGGATGTGTGTCCATTCGTTTCTGTCTTCTTTAGTTTCTGTCATCAATGTTTTGTACTTTTCAGTGTGCAAGTCTTTCAATTCTATATTAGGGTTCTTCGGAAGAACAGCACCGATAGAATATATGTATATATAAAAGGGAGTCAATTAAGGAGAATTTGCTCATGCAATTACAAAGAAAAGTCCTACAATAGGCCATCTACAAGCTGGTGAAAGAGAGAAGCTAGTAGTGTGGCTGAGTCCAACTCCCAAAGCTTCAAAACCAGGGAAGCTGACATTGCAGCTCTCAGTCTGAGGCAGAAGGTCCAAGAGCCCCTGAGAAGCCACGAGTGCAAGTTCCAGAGTCCAAAGGCTGAAGAACCTGGGGTCTGATGTTCAAGGGCATGAGGAGATGAAGCAAGTGTCTGGGATGGGAAGAGAGAGAGCCAGAAAACTCAGCAAGTAATTTTATTCCCTCTTGTTCTTCCTGCTTTGTTTCAAATGTACTAGCAGTGAACCGGATTATGTCCATCCACACTAAGGGTGGGTCTTCCTCTCCCAGGCCACTGACTCAAATATCAATTTCTGGAAACACTCACACAGACACTCCCAGAAACGATACTTTAGCAGCCATCTAGCCATCCCTCAATCCAGTCAAGTTGACACTTAACATTAACCAGCACAACTTCACTGCTTGTCAACTTGGAATCTATAAACACCTTCTTAAATTATACTTACTCTCCAAATAAAGACAATAACAATTTTGTAATTTCATCTAACATAATAAAACTACCATTTGTACAACTGAAAATCCACTAATCTTTAACATAACAAGTGTTACATAAAATTAGCAACACTTAAATGCTGATACGAAGTCAATACATCTTATGTTACATGATAAGGGAATGAGAAAGGAAATAAAACAAAGACAATTGCATAATACAGCTGTATGTATGCACAATCATATTCTTAGCAAAATAATGAGGAAATAATCATGGCAATAACAGTTCTCATTTCTGTTACAGGTCATGTGGTCATCACTGGTATTGACAGCTACCTTCTTCTATTACTCATCCTGTATTCTCTTTGCTTTCAGGAAGCACCTCAGGTGGTTGTGGTTTCTTATTTGGTGAAGTGACCCAAACTTTCATTTCTGAAGGGTCTAGGCCATTTTTAGTCCTGCCTAGACTGGTTGTTGTAGTTTCCCACTGACCTTAATTACTGGGCAGTGTAGTTCTAAGAGATGCTCTACGGGATCTCCTATATTCCAGATATACTCTTCCTTACCTGCATTGTGGAGTAGTAGTCTGATTTTATGTTGCTAATTCAAGTCAATCGCCCCAGCCAACACCAAAACTCCCTTCTTAGCCTGTTGACTTAGTGGCAGGTGGAGACCCAAGTGGCAAGGTGGCATTCTTAACTTGCAGTTGAATGGAATCATTGTTGTGTCTCCTATTGACAGCATTTCTCCCTCTGGAACTAAGTCCTCTAGGCCAGCCATAATGTCATGGGAACAGGAAGCAAAAATTTTGCCAATGGGTCACTTTGGATAATGAGTGGTACCACTTCCACTTCTATGTCTTGATTCCTTGACCCATTAATCCTGGCTATGAGAGAAGTAGTACCATATATTGGATGCTGATTCATAGCATATATACCCTTCTGAAGAACTTTGCTGCTGCCCTACAAAAATTATCACCTAGTTGGCACTGTAACCATGATTTCAAAAGGCCATTGCACTTTTCCCTTAATGCAGCTGCTTCAGGATGATGGGCAACATGGTAAGGCCAGTGAATGCAATGAGCACAAGCCTTTGCTACACTTCTTTGTCTGTGAAGTAAATTCCTTGGTAAGAAGCAATGCTGTGTGTAATACCATGGAGATGGATGAGGCATTCTGCAAGTTCAAGTGTGGTGATCTTGGCAGAAGGACTGCATTCAGGAGAAGCAAACCCATATTGAAAGTAAGTGTCTATTCCAGTACGGACAAACTGCTACCCATTTCATGATGGAAATCATCCGAAGCAATCAACCTACCATCAGCTAGCTGGTTGATCACCCTGAGAAATGGTGCCATATTGAGGACTCAGTGTTTCTCTCCACTGTTAGACTGGGCACTCAGCAGTGGTGGTAGCCAGGTCAGACTTGGTGATTTGCAGTCCATGTTGCTAAGCTCATTCATAGCCTCCATTCTTGCTACCATGACCACTTTATTAATGAGCCCAGGGGTGGCTGAGTAAAGGGGCTATGTAATGTTCAGATTACAGAACAGGTCATCCTATCCACTTGATTATTATAATCCCCCTCACACTTTTGTGAGCATTAACATGACACACAAAGAGCTTCACATTTTTTTGACCACTCACAGTGGTTCATTTACATACCTCTTCACCAAATTTATTTGTTGCCAAGTATCCAATCACGTTCCTTTCAAGATTCTGGTCACCCAGCCAAACAATTGGGTGCAGCCCGTGAATCAGTATATAATCACTCATCTGGCCATTTCTTTTTCCAAGCAAAGTGCACAACCAGGTGCATTGTTCAAAGTTCTGCTCACTGGAAAGATTTCCCTTCACCACCCTCCTTCATGGATGTCCCAGAAAGGTCCGGTAGTGCTGCAGCTGTCCACTTTCGGGTGGTGCCTGCATATCATGCAGAACCATCTGTAAACCAGGGCCTAGTATTCTCTTCCTGTAAACTTCAAGTTCCTCATATGGAACTCCCTATGAGGTCATAGGTGCAGGTTTGGAGACAGAAGGCAGGGTGGCATGAGTGGGGACCCTGGGCATTTGGGCCACTTCCTTATGTAACTTACTTGTGCCTTCAGGACTTGCTCAAGACTGATCATGTGTATGCCACTTCCATTTGATAATGGAATGTTACTATGCACATCCAACTTTATGGCTAGATGGGTCAGAAACACGCAGTTCATACTATGAAGTTCAGATTGCATGATAACTTGATGACTCATAGTCAAATGGTCACTTTCTATCAAGGGCAGTGGCAGATCATGACCTGTCTCTCAAAAGACTAGTTATCTGCAGAAGATGGTAGGAGCTTGCTCCAAAACTCTAAAGGCCTTTGTTGTGACTCATTTACAGGGCCCTACCAAAGGCTCCAAACAACCTCCATATCTGCTGTTTGGGCACCTCAAGTACCATTGGATCTGCTGGGTCATATGGCACAAGTGGCAGAGCAGCCTGGACCTGTTGCAGTGCCTTCTTCTGTTCTGGGAATAACAGTCTTTTTTTTTTTTTTTTTTAAATTTGTTTATTATACTTTAAGTTCTAGGATACATGTGCAGAACGTGCAGGTTTGTTACATAGGTATACACGTTTCATGGTGGTTTGCTGCACTCATCAACCCGTCATCTACATTATCTATTTCTCCTAATGCTATCCCACCCAACAGGCCCCAGTGTGTGATGGTCCCCTTCCTGTGTCCATGTGTTCTCATTGTTCAACTCCCACTTATGAGTGAGAATATATGGTGTTTGGTTTTCTGTTACTGTGTTAGTTTGCTGAGAATTATAGTTTCCAGCTTCATTCACAATCCTGCAAAGGACATGAACTCATCTTTTTTTGTGGCTGCCTAGTATTCCATGGTATAGATTTGCCACATTTTCTTTATCCAGTCTATCACTGATGGGCATTCGAGTTGGTTCCAAGTCTTCGCTATTGTGAACACTACCACAATAAACATATGTGTGCATATGTCTTTGTGGTAGAATGATTTATAATCCTCTGGGTATATACCCAGTAATGGGATTGCTGGGTCAAATGGTATTTCTGTTTCTAGATCCTTGAGGAATCACAGAAGGAGATGAATTAACAGCCTTTTGGATCGCTCAATAAATAGACCAGAGTATCACACCCAAATGAGGTATATATTGCCTGCAAAATAAAATTCAAATAGACTGATTTGGTTTGGCTCTGTACCCCTACCGAAATCTCATCTTGAATTGTACTCCCATAATTCCCACGTGTTATGGGAGGGACCTGGTGGGAGATAATTGGATCATGGGAGTGGTTTCCCACCTATTGTTCTCATAGTAGTGAATAAGTCTCACAAGATGTGATGGTTTTATCAGGGTTTCTGCTTTTCTGTCTTTGCCTGGTGCTGTCCACGTAAGACAGGACTTGCTCCTCCTTGCTTTCCACCATGATTGTGAGCCTTCCCCATCTACGTGGAACTGTAAATCCAATTAAACCTCTTTCTTTTGTAAATTGTCCAGTCTCAGTCATGTCTTTACCAGCAGCATAAAAATTGACTAATACATAGATCTGCTAGACTAATATATAGATCCCCTTTCTTGGTTGTAGGGGGGACCAAATTCAACAACTTATATCCTTTACCTTAGAAGGAATATTTTGACAAGCCCCATACCACTGGATCCTAGAAATTTCACTTAGATAAAAGAGTCTGAATTTTAGTCTGATTTATTTCCCACTGCCTACATGAAAAGGTCTCACCAATAAGTACAGAGTGGTATATCCCTGAGGTAGGATAGTGAAGGTATATTTCTGGCCTTGCCAGCTGAAGGCAAATTGCTTCTGGTGGTCCTTATGGACAGGTATGTAGAAAAAGGCATTTGCCACAGCAACAACTGCATGCCAGGTACCAGGAGATGTGCTAGTTTGCTCAAACAATGAAATCACATCTGGTACTGCAGTCACCATTTGGTTAAGCTTACAGTAATCCATTGTCATTCTCCAAGATCCATCTGTCTTCTGCATGAGACAAACAGAAGCATTAAATGGCGATGTGGTGGGGGATCATCATCCCTGCATCTTTCAAGTCCTTCATGGTGATAGTAACCTGCAATCCCTCCAGGGTTGCAATAGTGCTTTAGATTTACTATTTTTTTTAGGTAGGGGCAGGTCTAATGGCTTCCATTTGTCCTTTCCCACCATAGTAGCCCTCATTCCATAGGTCAAGGAACAAATGTGGCATTCTGCCAGATGCTAAGTGTGTATATTCCAATTATTCATTCTGGTAGTGGGAAAATAACCATAGCATGGATCTGGGGACACACTGTAAGTTGGACCAGAGATAAAACACCTGTAATTATCTCAACTCCATAAGCCCCTACTCTAACTGGAAGGCCACAATGACATTTTGGGTCCCCTGTTATCAATGCCAGTTCAGAGTCAAGGTCCAGTAGTTTCCGAAAGGTCTGATTATTTCCCGTTCTCTAAGCACATTTATCCTGATAAAAGGCTGGAGGAAGAATGGGGGAAAGGTTAACAGGATAAATTGTTGTTAGTATAAAGGATTCCTTCCTAAAGGAGACCTGGCCTGTCCTTTATTCAAGGCCTTCTGGTTCTGGCATCCTGGTTCTGTAAACTGGCTCAAATCTGGAAATTGATTGAAAAGTCATAAGATTCTGGTTTTATAATTCAAATTAGACTTTTTGTTCAGTTGCCCTGGAAGGTTCCTGCTTATACAGTTCAAATAAGAATATAGTAGGCTTCCTATCAACTTCGCTTCTAGGAACATAGTGATTAATTAGCCATTGCCACAGTTTTACATGAATCAGACTATTCTGATTGTTGGTTTGTCTCTGCCGTCCATTTCAGTAACTACACCCATCTTGCCTTTGACAGCTGAGTGCCTCCACCTGGCCCCTGCCACCTTGGGATCCAATTATTCTCATTTCATTTAAGTTTTTCAATTGAGTGCACTTCCCACTGTAAGATGTAGCATACAGAGAAGAGCAATCACAGAGTTCTTTAAGGATGCTCCCTCACAGATCTATTTCACAAGGTATTGGTGAAGGGTATGTCTTCTAGACTCTCCAAGTTGGAGTGAGTAAGTCTAAAATGACAAAAGGACTCAGGCATTACAGTCTCCCTATGACTTCTGGTCCCTTCTTCTATATTAAACCAAGGGAAATCAGGCATTTTCAGATCACTCACAGTGGGCCATCTTTTGATCTATCTAATGCACAACTCTCTAAACAATTCACGCCAAAGACTATCAATGCTTTCCATACTATTATAAGTAAAGTCCTTAGCATTTTTAGATATAATCGGACTAGAGAGCCAATTTCAGAAACCCCAAAACTAATTTAAAAAGTTAAGCCTTTAAATTCTGTCCCTCTAGAACCACTCCTGGTACCAAAACTTGTAGTAGTCAGGATTCTTCAGAGGGAGAATATACACACACACACACACAAAAAAAAAAAAAAACAAATATATATATATAATAAAATGGAGTTTATTAGGGAGAATTGACTCACATGATTACAAAGTGAAGTACAATAGGCCACCTGCAAGCTGGGGAAAGAGAGAAGCTAGCAGCATGGCTCTGTAGAAGTCCAAAAGCCTCAAAAGCAGGGAAGCTGACAGTGAGCTCTCAGTCTGAGGCAGAAGGTCCAAGAGCCTCTGAGAGGCCACTGATGCAAGTCCCAGAGTCCAAAGACTGAAGAACCTGGAGTCTGAAGTTCAAGGGCATGAGGAGAAGCAAGCGTCTGGCATGGGAAGAGAGACAGCCAGAAGACTGAGCAAGCAAGCTCAATTTGTCTTCTTCCTGCTTTGTTCCAGTTGCACTGGCAGTTAACTGATGGTGTCCATCCACGTGGAGGGTAGGTCTTCCTCTCCCAGTCCACTGACTCAAATGTCAATGTCCTCTGGCAACATCCTCACAGACACTCCCAGAGACAATACTTTACCAGCCAACTAGGCAGCCCTCAATCCAGTCAAGTTGACACCTAATAATAACCATTATAACCTCCTTATTAAGTTTATTTCTAACTATTTTATTATTTTTGATGATTTTTAAATAGGACTGTTTTCCTAACACCTTTTTAGGTAGTTCATTGTTAGTGTATAGAAATGCAACTGATTTTTAAATGTTGATTTTGTATTCTGCAACTTCATTGAATATTTCTATTGGTTTTAACAGGTTTCTTTTAAGTCTTTAGGACTTTCCATACATAAGATTACATCATCTACAAACAGACAGTTTTACTTCTTCCTCTCTGAGGTGGATGCATTTTAAGCATTTTTTAACATAATTGTTCTGGTAGTTGGATAGAATTGCTAAGCATGGGCATTTTTTCTTCTCTTGATTTTACAGGAAATACATTCAGTTTTTTATGATTGATAATGATGTTAAATTTTCATATACATCCTTTACTGTGTTGAAGTAACTTCCCTCTAGTTTTTAATTTACCATGAAATTATGTATATTTTTTGCATTTATTGAGAAGATCATATGATTTTTATTCTTCATTGTGTTAACATGGTATGTCACATTAATTTTCTTTTATGTGAAGAACTAACCCTGCATGCTGAAGATTAATCACACTTGGTCAAGGTGTATGATCATTTTAATGCACTGTTGATTTTGATTTGCTGGAATTTTATTTTGCTGAATATTTTTGCAAGTTTTTTTTTTCAGATTTATTAGCCTGTAGTTTTCTTTTCTTGTGATGTCTGTGTTTAAATTTGGTATCAGGGTAATGCTGGCTTCATAAAAGAAGTTTGGAAGTGTTCTCTTCAATTTGTTGGAAGAGTTGTATTAATTCTTCTTTTGATGTTTGGTAGACTTTACTAGTAAAGCAGTCTTTCTATAGGCTTTTTATTTGGAGAGAGGTATTTGATTACTGTTTCAATCTCCTTATTAGTTATAGATCTATTTAGATTGTTTTTAATAATTCAGTCTTGGCAGCTTGTATGTTTCTATGAATTGATCCATTACTTCTAGGTTATCCAGTTTCTTTGTGATTTCATAGTAGTCTCTTATGACACATTTTATTTCTGTGGCATTAGTTGTATTGTCTCCTCTTTGATTTCTGATTTTATTTATTTAAGTCTATGAGTCTTCTCTCTTAGTTTCTTAGTTTAGCTAAAATTTTGTCAATTTTATGTTTTCAGAAAATCAACTCTTATGATATTTTTTGGCTTTTCTATCCTCTATTTTTAAATTTCTGTTCTAATCAGTAATCAGTATTATTTCCTCTTTGGGGGTAACTTTGAGCAGAGTTTATTTTTCTTTTTCTAGATCTTTGAAATGTAAAGTTAGAGTTTTAAAATTTTGAGACATTTATTCTTTTTAAATGTGGGTGTTTATCACTGTAAATTTCCCTCTTGGTACTGCTTTTGCTACATTCTACCTGTTTTTGTACGTAATGTTTTCATTCCTGTTTGTGTCAATGTGTGTGTGTGTATGTTTTTGTTTGTTTGTTTGTTTGTTTGTTTTTGAGACAGAGTCTAACTCTGTTGCCCAGGTTGGAGTGCAGTGGCACAATCTTGGCTCACTGCAATCTCTGCCTTCCGGGTTCAAGCAATTCTCCTACCTCAAGTAGCTGGGATTACAGATGTGCACCACCACACCCTCCCAAGTAGCTGGGATTACAGATGTGCACCACCACACCCGGCTAATTTTTCTATTTCTAGTAGAGACAGGGCTTCGACATGTTGGCGAGGCTGGTCTCAAACTCCTGACCTCAGGTGATCTACCCGCCTCGGCCTCCCAAACTGCTGGGTTTACAGGTATGAGCCACTGTGCCTGGCCTGTCTCAATATATTTTTAATTTCCCTCTTAATTTCTCTATTGAACCATTTATTGTTTAATAGTGTGTTATTTAGTTACATATATTTGTGAATTTTGTAGGTTTCTCTCAGCTATTGATTTCTAGTTTCATTCCATAGTGGTTGGAAAAGATACTGGATGTAATTTTAATCTTGTATTTGTTAAGAATTGATCTGTAACCTAACATGACTGATGGTCTATTTGAAGAATATTCCATGTGTGTTTGAGAATAATGTATATTCTTCTGCTATTGGGTGAGAATTTAAATATGTCTGTTATTCCATTTAGCCTACAATATTGTTCAAGTCTGCTGTTTCTTTGTTGATTCTCTGTTGGTTGTTCTATCCATTATAAAAGTCGGGTATTAAACTATTCAATTATTAATGTATTCTGCCCATTTCTTTTTTTCACTTCTGTCAGTGTTTCCTTTCAAATGTGTCTAATTTTGGATGCATGTATATTTATAATTGTTCTATTTTCCTGGTGAATAGCCATTTGTATCATTATATAACGTTCTTCTTTGTCTCTTGTGACAGTTTTTGACATACTGTCTATTTTAATTGACATAAATATAGCCACCTCTGCTCCCTCTTGGTTACTTTTTCCATGGAATACATTTTCCTGTCCCTTCACTTTCAGAAGTTCTTAAATCTAAAGTGAGACACTTGTGGCTAGCAGAGTCGGATCTTATATTTCTTATTTTAAAAAAGTCCATTCAGCCATTTCATGTCTTTTTATTTGGGAGTTTAAACTATTTACATTTGAAGTAAATAATGTACCCATGTATCGCAGAATGACCTTTTGGTCAGTGATGAACCACATATTCAAGACTATAGTAGGTTAAAACGGTGCTAAAATATTTCTATCACCTAGTGATGTTGTAGCTGTCATAGCATCATCGGACAACATGTTACTCATGTGTTAGTGGTGACGTTTGTATAAATAAACCAACTGCACTGCAAGTCATATAAAAGTCTAGCACAAACAATTATGTACAATACATAATACTTGATAATGATGATAAATTACCACAATTATGGATTATGTGTTTACTATACTATACTTTTTATTATTACTTTAGAGTGTACTTCTTCTATTTATTAAAAAAAATAAAGTTAACTGCATCATGGCCTCAGGCAGCTCCTTTAGCAGGTCTTCCAGATAACGGCAGTGTTATCAAAGGACATGACAGTTCCATGTGTATTATTGCCCCTGAAGACCTTCCAGTGCGACAAAGTGTGAAGATAGAAGAGAGTAATATTGATGATCCTGATCCAATGTAGGCCTCAGATAATGTATGTGTTTGTATCATAGTTTTAACAAGAAAGTTTAAAAAGTAAAAATAAATAAAAACAGTTTTAAATAGAAAAATGCTTATAGAATAAGGATATAAAAAAGAATGTATTTTTGTACAACTGTACAATGTGTCTGTATTTTAACCTAAGCATTATTACAGGAGTCAAAACATTAACAAATAATTAGAAGTATATGAAGTTAAAATGTTACAGTAAGCTGAAGTTAATTTCTTATGGAAGAAAAGTATTTTTAAATAAATTTAGTTTAGCCTAAGTGTGCAGTGTTTATAAAGTTTACAGTAGCATACAGTAATATCTTATACCTTCACATTCACTTATCATTCACTCACTGACTCCATTAGAGCAACTCCAGTCCTGTAAGTTTCATCTATAGTGTGTGCCCTACACAGGTGTACCTTTTCTTTTAAATGTTTTGTACCATATTTTCACTATGCCTTTGCCTAGTTTAGACATCTTTAGATACACATATACTGACCACTGTCTTATGATCACCTACAGTATTCAGCACCATAACATGCCGTACAGTTTTCTAGCCTAGGAGCAATAGACTATACCATATGGCCTATATGCATAGTAGTTTGTACCATTTAGGTTTGTGTAAATACACTCGATGGTGTTTGCACAATGATGAAATTGCCCAAAGAGACATTTCACAGAACATATCCTTGCCATTAAGTGATGCTTTACTATGTTGATATGGAACAACTTTCTACTTCCCTTTTCAAAACTAAGTTGTTTGTCCTATAGTTCTTTTCTTCCTTCTTTTTCTCTCTTCCTGGTTTCTTTTGTGTTTTGTTAATTTTGTTGTTGACACGAATTGATTTTTTTCTCTTTCTATTTTGTGTAATTTCAATGGTACATTCTTTTTGTGATTCCATGGGGCTTACGTAAATTATCTTTAATTATAACAGTCTTTTAAAGTTGATAACAACTTCAATCACGAACAAAAATTCTATATTTTACCCTCACACACATTTTATGTATTAATGCCACATTTTTACATCTATTTATACTGTGCATTTGTTTCATACTTTTAGTTACAGTTATTTTAAATACTTTTGTATTTTAACATTTGTACTTCAATTAAAAGTTATTTAATGATCACCATTCCAATAATACACATTCTGGTTTTGTCTACATAGTTAGCTTTACCAGTGAGCTTTATACTTTCTTAAACTATTGTATCACTGTTTCTCTTTGGTTCAAGTTGAAGAATTATCTTTAGCATTTCTTGTAAGGCAGATCTAGTAGTGATGAATGACTTCAGTTTCTGTTTGTATGTGAAAGTCTTTATCTATCTTTCCTTTTTGAAGGACAATTTTGCCAGGTATTGTATTCACACTTGACAGGTTATTTTTTTTTTCTTTTTTTCAGCATTCTGAATATATCATCTCATTCACTTTGAACTGCAGAATCTGTGATGAAAAAACGCACTATTAGTCTTATTAATATTACCTTGTATGCGACAAATCACTTTTCTCCTGCAGATTTCAAAATTCTCTTTGTCTTTGACATCTGAAAATATGACTATAATGTGTCTCAGTGTGAATTTCTTTAGATTCTTCTTGCTTGAGGTCATTTGGGTTTTCTGTATGTGAATGTGAATTTTCTTGCCCAGATTTAGTAAATTTTCAGTTATTATTCCTTTGCATAATCTTTCTGCTCCTTTATTACTCGTCTTCTTTTCAGACTTCTATAATACATATATTGTCCAACTTAATGGCATCTCATAAGTCCTGTCATAAGCTTTCTTCACTCTTTTTCATTGCTTTTTCTTCCTCCTCTGACAAGATATTTTCACATAATCTATCTTTAAGCTGACTGATAATTTTTGCTTGCACTAGTCTGCTTGCTGTTTAACTCTTTCATTGAAATTTTCATTCTTTTATTACATGTTTCAGCTCAAAGATTTTTTAAAAAATTTTTATTTATTGCCAAAATTCTTACTTTGTCATGCATTGTTCTCCTGAGCTCATTAAGCCTATTTATGACAATTATTTTGAATTACCTCTCTGATAATTTATATCTCTGCTTCCTGAGGGTTAATTCCTGGAGATTTATCTTGTGTCTGTATTGTGGATATATTTCTGTGTGTTTATTCCTTTGGGCTTTCTCCCAGAAAATTTGGAACTTCTGCACATGGTTCAACTCTTTGCCTCTCAGGGAGAGGCTGGAAGCTGAAGCATTTCACCACTTACCCTGTGGTAAGCCATGGGAAGAGCTGTGGTGAAAGCTCACATGGTAGTTCAACCTACCAGCTTGCTTCATGTAGCCCCCAAAGATCTAGTCTATGCTGGACCTTCTTAGTGCTTTAAGACAGGAGACATAAAAGCCAGTCCCTCAGATAGCACCCAGAAATTTGAGATACTGGGTGTGCTATCCAAGTTTTTCCTACCCAAGGAGTAGCTGGGGGTTGAAAGTTATTTTTTGCTTCACTCACCTCTGTGTTGAGCCAGAGGGAGGGGCTTTGTTGAATACTTGCATGCTAGTTAAAACCACTGCCTTTGTCATGTCAGGTCCCATCATCACTCCAAGACAGTAAGATAAAAGCCACTCTCTTGGGCAATACCAAGAAAAATTGAGATGTGGATATGCTGTCCAACTCTCTGCATCCTCAGGGAGAATCTGAGGATCTCCTCACAACTGCATGTACAGTGCTGTGCCTGGGTGGGGATTACGGTGAGAGGGTGTTGCTAATTTAAATGTGACTGGCTTTGTACTCACCGATGGTACAGGAGCTTTTCCACTAGTTACTAGATTTCTCACGAAAACAAATGATCTGCATATTGCCGTTATAATTGTGTGTCCCTAGGGGGAAAGAGAGTCCAGGGCTTCTTGTTTCACCATGTTGTTGATGTCGCTTGGAAGTTCTTTCGTTCATTTTTTGAGTTAGGGTCTCACTCTGTTGCCCAGGCTGGTATGCGGTGGCGTGATTATAGTTCATGGCAGCCTTGAACTCCCAGCTTCAAACAATCCTTCTACCTCTACCTCCCAAGTAGCTGAGATTATATTCATATCCTACATGCCTGGCTAACTTTTAAATTTTTTGTAGAGACAGGGTCTCACCATGTTGCCAGGGCTAATCTAAAACTCCTGCCCTCAATCAATCCTCCTGTCTTGACCTCCCAAAGTAGAAGTATTTTTTATTGCAGGGAAAACTAGAAGCAATTTAAATGGAAAAAGATAAATGAAGATCAATGAAGTATACTAATATAATGTAATATATATAGCTGTTTCTATTAATGAAAAAGATAGAAATACATCTCAAATAATGAATTTAAAAGTAAATTAAAGAATAAAAACTGACATATATCATTGATATAATTAAATAGTACTATATGTTTGTCATCAATAATATACTAATATTTGACACAATATTAATATGGGTCGCTATAACAATAAAAGAAAACTATGGTCCTTCATTTAAATTAAATAAAATAATTTGCCAGGCAGTTAGTAGACATTGGAAATAAAGTTGCTGAATAATTGACACCCTTTGAAGAATTTATAGACCAGTAGAAAAAAAAAATTCTAAGGCAACGACACTGGTGACGGTATCAAGAAGATAACAGAGGTTTTGGTAAATGTGCATAGTAAGGTGAACATGTTAAATCCATTTCCTGCTTCCTATCTTTTTGAGCCATTTGATTCCTTTATTTACAGTCTACCAAAGAAATTCCAGCATTTCATCTTCCTTTAATATAAGCCACCGTGGGCCTACATTTTAGTCAACCAGTCAACTAAGCAATAGAGATACTGCTGGCTTAGCTGCTCATGGTAATATGTGCTAAATTCAGAATCTCTGGACCATCTTTCCATATCAATAATTTAGCTCAATCCATCAGCATTTTCCTTTCTCCCTGGTATATTTACTTTACAATCCATTCACAATATATACTATAAAGTCTCTACAGGTGTTAAGTGGATAATAGTTATAAAAATTTTTTTTGTGTATAGCATCTTGTCTCATTTCACATTTTGGTATGTACTCATCCTGTTGTGGTGGGTATGTGTTTATTTCCCTGGGGCCTGCTGGTATTTCAACCTAGTTATGGATCAAGGAATAATCAGGGTGTTAAGGGTGACTGTTAAGGGGGATCAGTATTCACCTTAAATGCAATTAACTCATCCTTGATGATTATGTTTTTCAGACAAAGGGAGACAAGGCTGATAAGGAAAGCTTAAATTTCAATGCACAGAGTTTAGCTAATAGTATGAATGGGAGAAGGAATTCCACAGGGAGCCAATACAGAGGAAGGGATCAACAGCATAAAAGGGCATGATGAGAGGGAGGAGTCCCACATACAGTCGAGTACACAATAATGCGGTAACACCAGAGACACAAGTCAGTAATAATTAAAGGAAGACCGCATCACAAGTGTCCTTTTAAATGATATGTAGGTTTTAGATTTTGGACAAAGACCTATTAAACACTTTTGAGCAAAGGAGAAATAGAGTCATATTAGAACTTTAGACAGAACACTCTGGCTAAAATGTGAAGAACGGATTTTTAGATGGACAAAATGGACAGTACAAATTTTGATGTTTGCGATGCTAATATTTGGAAATAAATATTGTGAAAAATAAGATGTTTAATTGATTAAAGGCAATGAGTATGGGGGAGTTACTTGCCAGTGGAAAGCTTAAAATTAAGTGGCATGAAAACAAATATACTGAAGTAAGTGTTATAAAACCTTTTATTCTGAACTCATGTGTCTTTTTAAACTGTTTGACCTTGAACATGGGAATCAAAAGCACCTATTAGTAGTGGCTTTTGTGTGTCAACCTTTAAGCAACAGAATGCATACAGAAAGACAATACACTCAGCTGAAACCCAAAGGAAATTTAGAATATGGCTATTTTACAACTGGTGAATTTCTGGCAGAGATGTTTGAACAGAGATAAATTCTTTTTGAAGAAGTAGAAAGAAGTTTTGTGCAGGTTGTTAAAACAATGGTTACTGAATCTAAATATTCATAGAAGAATGTATAAAAGATGTAGTAAATACATATATTGAAATATTATACAGTCTTATAAAAGAAGAAAATTATATTACATGCTACATGGATAAAACTAGAGGACATCATGATAAGTAAAATATGATAGCCAGAAAATGACAAATACGTTAAGATCCTGCTCATATGAAGTATTTAAGACTCAAAATCACAGAAACAGAAAGCACAAAGATGGCTGCCAAGGATGGGGAGAGAGGAGAAGGAGAATTAGTGCTTAATAAGTACAGAATTTTAGTTTTGCAAGATGAAAGAGTTTAGAAGATTCACAACAATGTGAATATACATTGAGTAGTAGTAAGGCACTACTCAAATATGCCCATAAAAATGCTTGACTGTAAACTAAACGTTATGCATTTTTTACCACAATTTAAAAAAACAAATAAACAATGGAGAGTAGAGTGTGAAATTTGTGCTCAAGCTCTTCATGGCAGATGGATTTTTGAGCCGTTTTATAGAAATGTTTTTATCACTAGATGTTAGTTATTTCCTGAAAGATGTTTCAGACTTTGGAAGAAACAAAGCCATAAAGTCACGGGAATAATGAGGAGCAGCAGTGCTCATGGAACTGGGCAGAGTGGAGGGGAAGCATGTGTGAAGGGAGTGCATTTTTTTTTCTTCCTTCACATTTTTTTAATATTAAGATAAAGCTGACATATGGTGAAAAGCAGTTTCCACAAATGCATTTAACTATGTAACAATCACTCTAGTCAAGATATTGAAAATATTCAACCCAACACAAAGTTCCCTCCTGTCCCTTTTCACTCAGTTCCCACCTTCCAAAGCTAACTATTGTACTAATAATTCCTATTATCAAAATAATTTAGTAAAGATTTCTAAAAGGACTAGTTGTTTAAAGTAATAGTGGCTTAGATCTCATGCATATTGGGAATGCTGTGGAATTAAGTGTATCATAGCTGAAGTTTAAAATGTAGGGATAAGAGTACGGATGGTAGAAATATCAGGAAAGAAGACTGGATGGGACAAGAGCCAGAAAATTCAGAAACTTTAGTTCATTGAAAATAAGTTTATAGGGCAGTCTAATGGCTCATGCCTGTAATCCCAGCACTTTGGGAGGTCAGGTGTGAGGATCACTTGAGTCTAGGAATCTGAGACCAGCCTGGACAACATGGGAAGACCTCATCTCTACAAAAAATTAAAAAATTAGCTGAGCATAGTGGAATGTGCCTGTGGTTCCAGCTACTTAGGAGGCCAAGGTTAGAGGATTGCTTGAGCCCAGGAGGTTTGAGTCAGGAGTGAGTTGTGATTGTGCTACTGCACTCCAGCCTGTGTGACACAATAAAGCCCTGTCAAAAAAAAAAGAAGGAAACAAGAAGAAAGAAAGAGAAAGAAAGAAAGAAAGAAAGAAAGAAAGAAAGAAAGAAAGAAAGAAAGAAAGAAAGAAAGAAAAACAGAGAGAAACAAGAAAAATAAACTTTATAAATTCAACTACATCAGTGGTTTTTAATTTTACTATGCTTTAGAATCATCTGTAGAATTTTCAAAATGCTCAGTTGCAAAGATTTCTCTCTCTTTTATGAGATACTGGTTTGTTAGGCCTGGAAGAAGCCCAAACACTAACACAGGTCCTCTGATCCCTACGAAATTTGTGATAACTAGGGATGTAGACCAGTGGCTCTTAAAGTTCAGCATGCATCACAGTCTTCTGGGGAGTTAGATTAAAGCCAGCACAACCCCAGGCTTTCTGATGCATTACATCTGGGTAGAATTTGGGTGTCTGAATATACAACAGATCTCATCTGTTAAGGTGAGGCTGATGGGAGGACCATATTTTGAGAACTACCATGTGGGACACTGATTTATTACCAGTTTAGAATGTCCAACAGAATCACTAGAGAATCTTACCAAAAATACCTACACACAGAACCCAACCCTCATACCTCCCCTCTTTCCTAACTCTGGGTCTGCTCCTAACCTACTCTCACCCCTACTTCTGATACGCCCTAGAATAGGAGATGTATAGTTTGAAAGCTTTTTCTATGTTGAGTTGTTAGAAAATGAAATGTGATAACAAATCAAAAGTGTTCTTAACCATAAAAGGCAATATGTATGAAAGATATTAATTTTGTTTCTAAGAGTGCACCAATACTGCTTAATACAGTCTCAAGTTCAAAACGATTCCTATGTGATCCAAGTTGCCAGGCAGTATATTTAGAATGAGAGGGGGAAAATCTTACAGAGGAACAATAGAAACAGTTATTATCTGTTTTCATGCCTATTTGTATAAATGTTAGAAGTGTTAGTTTGTATCTTACATTCTGTGTTACCCAGTGAACAGCAGTATTTGATAACTGTGTGTCCTTGTATGCTATTTGCTTGATATTTAGAAGTACTTTACTTCAAAACACATCACACCCTGAGTGTGTTTAGTAAAGTGGGAATTGTTTTCACAAGTGCTAAATGATAAAATATTGATAGAAAAAGGGAAGTCACTCACATTCTGTAATCATTAGGGAGAGTTCAGTGGAAGAAAAGGGGGCCAAGACCAGTCTTTCAAATAATACCTTCTGAATAAAAGCAATTTTTCTGTGATGAATTGAAGAAGGTAATTGTGAAGTGGAATAACCACTTTCTTCAGAAAATCCCTCCCAACAAAAGAAGAATGTACGGTAAATTCTTATAAAAGGTGTCAGCTGAAGATGGTCATAGTATGAGGTTATTATTCTACTTTCTCCAGTTCTAGAAAATGAAATTAGCAAAATAAAAATAGCTCTTTGAAACATACTGTGATTACATTATGTGGGAAAACAAAAATGAAACAATCACCACTACAAAAAAAGAAAAAAAAAAACTGCCTTTGGTCAACTCATTAAAATTATTACAAAGCGACTTTCAAAATATATCTTCCTTAAAAATGTTTTGGATTAGAAAAGTAAATCTTTCAGAATTGCCTTTTTCTGCTTTATAAGGATTTTCCTGTCTTGACAAGCTAAAAGAAGACAGCTGGGTAAGCGAGAAAAGTCAAAATGCCAGAGCTCAAGGTAAGCAAGAGAAGAAGGCAAACTTTCCAGTCCATCACTGACAGTGTTTTTTTTTTTTTTTTTTTTTTTTTTTTTTTTTTTTTTTTTTTTTTTTTTTTTTTTTTTTTTTTTTTTTTGCTTTGTTTTGTTTTAATCCTTATAAAGTGGAGGTTGAAAATGTGTTTGGTGAATATTTATGAAGCTTCATTTAATGTTGACTGAATATATAGCCACTAGAATAGTTAGGAACTAGAAGGTATGTAGTAGTCATGGTCTTGCTTTTAAGACTAATTCCAGCTGCAGTCAGACCTTATCAGAAGTCAACACTGTTCCAGGCTTGAGGAAACTCACTTTGAGATAGATAAAGTGGAGTAATTAAGTTAATTGCTTGGTTCCCACATCTTAAGGTGCCAAAGAGCAGGTGAACTATCAGGAAACGAAGGAGTCAGAGCCAGCTAGAACATAAACCATTCGAGAAGTAGGTGGAAGAATAGGGTAAGTACATCTAGATTAAATCAGGCTGGGTTAAGAGGAGTAACTATTGGCAACAGTTTCTAGGAGAAATGAGCTAAACATAATTATGAGAAATTCAAATGCCCAGTAAGATATATTTGTTAAAATCTTGTGTTAAATTATTTACCACTTTATCTCTTCTACAGTGAATATATTATTGACATTTCTGTTATCACGATTAAAATGAATTTTGGTATGTAGCCTCTTATTTATTTTTATTAGAAACAGGCAATATATATTTGGTAATATATATTTACCCAAAACACATTAGTATCCCATAGTACAACTTTGGCTGCATTTCCAATTTTTTTGTTCTTTCTTTTCTCTCTTTTTTTTTTTTTTTTTTTTTCTGAGATAGAGTCCTGCTCCATCACCCAGGCTGGAGTGCAGTGGCGTGATCTCAACTGACTGTAGTCTCAACCTCCTAGGCTCAAATGACCATCCCACCTCAGTCTCCCAAGTAGCTGGGACTACAGGTGCACCACCACGTCTGACTAATTTTTGTATTTTTTTGGTGGAGATGAAGTTTTGCCATGTTGCCAGGCTGGTCTTGAAATCCTGGGCACAAGCGATCCCTCTGCCTGGGCCTCCCAAAGTGCTGAGATTACAGGCGTGAGTCACCGTGCCCTGCTCCATTTCCAACTTCTGTTTTTTAAGGGGTATGTATTAGTCTTCCTTCAACAACACAGAACACAAAACTTAAAACAGAGTATATTCTTGAATGGACTGTCATGTTATATAAAAAGTCTGCCTGAGACTGTGTTATTTAGAGAACATAGCTAAAGGGATCATCAATTCAACTCTAAATTCTTCTCTTAGATTTAGTTAGGTGTACTTGGATCACAAGTGACTTGTTCCATGCAATATCACCCTCTCTCTGAGGTCCTTTCTGAGGTTATATCCACAGCTTTCGCTAAAAGATGTTATAAGAAATAGCCATTCGGAAATGAGTTTGTCATCTAGCACAAAGCTGTAATAAAGAGCTTGGTGGAGTACATTTTTTATATAACATCCCAGATGAAAAATGTCTTTTGGAATTTATTCTGGCAAGAACATTTTCTTCTAAGTAACATGTTTTCTACAACAAATATACATGGTAACTTCTCCCACTGCCCCCACACCTCACACCAAAATATACCTAAAAGGCTAAGAGAATGAATTCCAGAGACTGGTTCTATGGTTTATGTCCTAAAAAATGACTAAGTAATATGGTTTTGTTGTGTCCCCACCCAAATCTCATCTTGAATTATAGTTCCCATAATTCCCACATGTCATGGGAGGGACCAGTTGGAGATAATTGAATCATGGAGGTGCTTTCCCCCAACCTGTCCTTGTGATAGTGAGTGAGTTCCCATGAGATCTGATGATTTTATAAGGGGCTTCCTCCTTCATTGAGCACCCATTTTCTCTTCTGCTTCCCTGTGAAGAGGTGCCTTCTGCCAATCATGGCAAGTTTCCTGAGGCCTCCCCAACCATGTGAAACTGTGAGTCAATCAAACCTCTTTCCTTTATAAATTAACCAGTCTTGGTATTTCTTCATAGCAGTGTGAGAAAGGACTAATTCAGTAAGTCATTTTCTTTTTTTTTTTCTTTTTTTTTACCCTTTATAAGATGTAATATCAACATGTTTCTAATTGTGCTTGCTGTTTGAAGAGTATATTCATCCTCTGTCTTTAAAGAAATGTGGCTTCTGGAAGTTTCTTGACTCCTCTCAGTTTCTAAAGATCAACTCGTATTACACTTCTATATTAAATTATTGATATTTTCTCCATTATACTTCCTCTTTCCTTTTTCTCTACCCACAATATTCCTCACCATAATTTCTGGGTGTTCTGACTCAGAAAGTTTGCTTCATATAGTGTCAAGTTAATACAACAATGAGGACAATCATTCATAGCATTATATAAAATTAAAACCCTGAACTTAAAAGAAGATGTAAAAGTTATTTAAATCCAATCACTTACAAGAATTCTATCTAAAATATCTATACACTGTAGGTGGCTGCCCACTCTATAGATTTTAACAACTCCTAAGACTGTTCAATCCAGTCTGTTATAAATCTGTATGACTACCCACTATTATAGTTGCACCAATTTAGAATGAACATACAAATGTTACATAGCACTCTTTGAAATACCAAAAGCTAGCTATTTTCCACAGAAGGAAGCCAAGAGATTAATAGACTTCCTTTTTTTTCCTCCTCAGAGATAGAAATTTGTGGATATAGAAATTTGTGGATATAGATTTTCACTTGGGCTTCTGGGATTGCCCTGGCCCCTCTTACATTTGGATCTCTTTGGGAAATATCTCACAGCAGATTTTATTTTTTAATCAAAATTTCTTGGTCTTTTAAATAATACTAAAAGTTCATAGCACCAAATTGATCATATATATATTAATCTAATAAATAAAATAACACATTTCAGTTTCATAAAACAAATAACAACACTATTAAAAAAAAAAACTTTGCCATGCAAAGAAGGTGACTTTAAAGGGAACTATTGAAAGGATAACTATTTCCACTCTGAAATTAATAAATTACAAATATAGATAAGTACATTTTATATTAATTGTCTTATTTTGTTTTCATATCTACATTTTTGTGTAAGGCCTACACCATGATTTTCCTAGAATTTAGTACAATTTGCTCTGCATTCAATAAGTATGTAATAAAGTATTATTCAATCTAGGATATGTAAAATGGAATATAATGAGAACCATTCTGAATTTAGAAAATTTCAAGTGGCAGTAGATTTTAAGCTAGAAAGCTAGATTTAGATCACCTTTAAATATAGTATTGCATGTATTATCATCACTAGTGCTTCCACCAGAAATTTATCAACTACATTAGCTATGAAAAGAACTTGGCAAAAATATTGAGCATGGTGATCAAGGAGAAAGACCCAGGGAAGCAGAAACTGCTTCAATGACCTCAGGCCTCAGGGCACATGTCAAGCAGATTCTAAATCATACCCAAATCCCAATCAGGTATTGCCAGTGGGGAGTGGAATCCTTATGTATGCCCAGGTATTCTTTCATTGACCAAGTTTTGTCCTTAAGACCAGTCTGTATGAATCTTCATTGAAGTTAGCTAGGATGAGGGACAAGGTTATAGACTGGAGTAAATCAGGGACTTAGACATGAATCATATATATATCAAACACAATTTCTTGCCGTGCTTCATAATTTTAATATTTTGTGCCTCCTGGCTATATTATATTGGCACTTCAAATTCAGTGTGTCTAAAGTAATAAATAATTATCACCACCCCTCTGCTTCCCTTTTGGTTGGTTGCTTTCATTACAAGTGACTGCTAATTTCTGCATTTTGCCCACATCAGAAATCCTCTGTCTCACCTAAAACCTCACATCTGAGAGATCACCAAATACTGTAATTTCTACCCTGTAAATATCTTCAGAATTTGTATATTCTTTCCCTCTTTTTTTCTTCATACATCTAGTTATAGTTCTCATTATCTGTTGTTTCTTTACTGTATTTTGGCTTCAATTTTTGGCCACTTCTGTTAGCAGAGATATCATTCTAAAATGCCTATTTTTCTGTATGAAATCCTAGAGGTCTCTTATTTGGATAGCAACATTTTTCTGTTCTAGTCCCTGTTGGTTTTTTTTTTTTTTTTTTTTTTTTTCTAAACAACAATCTCCCACTGTTTTTCCTACAACTCTACTTTGATTCAGTAAAGCCTATCTGATATTTCCAAGTCTCTATTCTTTCTCATACCTGGTTGTTTTTACATATGCTATTACCTCTGCTGAGAAAGATCTTAATTCAAATTCCTTGTTCCCTTATGATTCTATTCTCTGACCTTTAAGCTCCAATTCATGTGCTACTTTTGGGTATCTGCTCTGACCATCCTCCATCTCCATGAATCTCCTGTACCCACTAGGACTGCTCACACACACACACACACACACACACACATACACACACACACACACACAACCAGGCATTTAGTCACTCTCCCTTTCATTTTTATTCCTTTAGCAAAGGCATTGTTAAATTTGCATTTATAAAAGTGTGTTTTCTTCACAACTTCAAATTCCTTAAAGGCTGAGTCAAGCCTTATTAATATTTATATCCTCAGGTCCTGGCACATAATGAGTTTTCAATTTCTTTCCCCAGCTTTCTTCCTCTCTAATAAATTCCCGAGGAAGTATCTTTGTAAACACAGATCTGGTCATGTTATTCCATTACTCAAAAACCTCAATTAAACCTTCATCCTAACAGATACATTCTAAAGTCCTTAGCATGACTTAGATCCTTCAATATTTGGTCCCAACATCATCTCCTCTTACTCTTAGTACATCTGACACAGTTTCCCAAATGTGACCTCTGCTATCTACAGCATATCTTTATTCATGCCACTCACATGGTCTCATTGATCTCTACATTGTAACATCTAGTAAGTTGCTTAGCAAATAGGGCCACTAAACATTTGTCAAAAAAATAAATAAATAAAAGATTGAATATATTAACTTGTGTCAGACTACGGTATTATAAATGAGAACAATGAATAGCTATAACAATATATTTCTACTTTCAAACTGACAACTCACCACTTCTATGGAATTGAAATTTTGACAACACAGGAAATGCTACCATGGCATCCTAAAGTAATGAGGGAAACAAAAATAATCATGGACTGAGAAATGTTTCTCCTGTTTGAGGCATCTGTGAGTTTTCCAGGTGATTTAGGACCCCTTGGTATAGTTTTAAGAGTTAAATTATCTGTTAGCCTAGAAAAATATTTCTTGTCAGTGTTTTTTCCTGACATATTATAGGTAGAAGTAAATTCATATTTCGTTTATTGAGACAACAAAGAAGCAAATTTCAGTGCACTTTAAATACAAAATATAATGTTACTTTTTAGGGTAACAGCATTAACAACGATATTGGATTAAGATTATTATTTTATCTTGTAATATCACATATTTCCATTCCATATGCCTAATACAAGCAATTCACTACAGTGGATTTTGCTTTTACTCTCCAGCATCCACTCTCCTTTCATTCTTGTGAAAACACTCATTTCTCATTCATCACACTCTAATCTCATGCCTAATTTTTAAAGCAATGCACATATTACATTTCCCTAATGACATGGATAGCTCAGGTTTGGGCACTTTTCCTTAGAATGTATAATCACTGTACATTTCAGAATTTTTGCTTATATTACAATTATTATTTCTGTGTCTCAGTGATACTCTGTAAACCTGTTTTCTAACTTTAATGAGTACATTTATCAGAAATATGATGTCAGAGAAAGCAAAGGAATATCTCTTGTTCTAATAAATATTTCATATGGTATTAAAATTTTTGTTCACATTAATGCTTTAGCAATCTGAAAATTGGCACCCTGAATTTGTTGTATTAAGAGGGTCATCCAAAATTTGAAAAACCAATTTGTCAAATTATAAAAGAATATGGCAATGTTTACAAATATATGGAAACTAAATAACACATTCCTGAACAGTCAATCATTGAATCAAAGAAGAATTGAAAGAGAATTTACAGTATTCTGACTGATCTGTAAAAACACTCTTACTAATTTCTAATTTCATTTCACTGTGATCATAAAAGATACTTGTTATGATTTTCGTCTTTAATTTGGTGAAGACTCATTTTGTGTCCTAACATGTGATCTATCCATCTATCCTGCAGAAGTTTCATATGCATTTCGGAAGACTGCGTATTCTTCTCTTGCTGGGTGAAAAATTCTGCATCTGTGTAAGTCCATTTGATCTATAGTGCTGTTCAAGCTTGCTATGTCTTTGTTGATTTTCTGTCTGGATGTTCCATACATTATTGAAAGTGGACTATTGAAGTCTCCTCCTATTACTATAGTTCCCTATGTCTTCCACTTAATTGGGATTGTTTTAAATATATAGACTAAATTGAGAATAACTGACCTTTTGACAATATAGAGTCTTTCTATTCATGAACATGGGACATTTTTCCATTTATTTAGTTCTTTGATTTCATTCATCAGAATTTCATAATTTTGAGAGAAAATATTCAGAAACTACATCTGACAAGGGTATAATATACATTCTGAATAGTAAATCCTTAGGAATTTAAGCAATGCAAAAAGCAAAAAACAAATAACCTCATTAAAATTTGGGCAAAAGACATGAACAGACACTTTTCAAAAGATGTACAAGTAGTCAACAAACATGTGAAAAAATGTTCAACATCACTAATCATCAGAGAAATGCAAATTAAAACCACAGTGAGATATCATCTCATACCATTCAGAATACCTATTATTAAAAAGTAAAAATATATATATATAGCAGATGCTGGCAAGGCTGGGAGAAAAGAAACACTTATACACTGTTGGTGGGAATGTAAATTTGTTCAGCCACTGCAGCAAGCAATTTAGAGATTTCTCGAAGAACTTAACACAGAACTATCACTTGACCAAGCAATCCCATTATTGGGTCTATATCGTCTATATCCAAAGGAAAATAAATCATTCTACCAAAAAGACACATGCACTCAAATGTTCATTATAGCACTATTCACAATATTAAAGACATGGAATCAACCTACGTGCCCATCAGTGGTGGACTGGATAAAGAAAATATGGTACAGGCTAGGTGCGATGGCTCATATCCATAATCTCAGCATTTTGGGAGGCTGAGAAGGGAGGATTGCTTTATCCTAAGGGTTCAAGACCACCTTGGGCAACATAGTAAGACCCTGTCTCTACAATATTTTTTAAACAAGCCAGGTGTGTTGGCATGCACTTGTGGTCCTAGCTATTCAGGAGTAGCTACTCAGGAGGCTGACATGGGAAGATTACTTCAGCCTGGGAGGTTGAGGCTGCACTGAGCCAAGATTGTGTCACTACACTTCTGCCTGGGCAACAGTGCAAGGTATTGTCTCAAAAACAAAAGAAAAAAATAAAATGTGTTACACATACATCATGGAATACTATAAAGTAATAAAAAGAGTTAAATCATGTTCTTTACAGCAACATAGATGCAGCTGAAGGCCATTATCCTAAGTGAATTAATGCAGGAACACAAAACCAAACACTGCATGGTCTCTATTATAAGTGGGAGCTAAACATCAGGTATACATGGAAATACAGTTGGGAAAAATAGACAGTAGGTACTACTATATGGGGGAGAGATGGAGGAGGGTAAGAATTGAAAAACTAACTCTTGGGTACTATTCTCACTACCTGGGTAATGAGATCAATCATACCTCATACCTCAGCATCATGCAATATACCATGTAACAAACCTGTACATGTACCCTCTGAATCTAAAATAAAAGTTGAAATTATTTAAAAAAAATGAATTTAAGGATAAAGTAAAAAAAATTAAAAAGAATTTCAGAGTTTTTGTCATATTTTTTTCAGAACTCCCCAGAGAAACAGAATTGATTATATATATAGACATGCACACACAGATACATAATGTGTGCATGTATATATATTTTTTGATTATGTGTGTATGTGTACATATATACACATATATATATCTGTATGTGTGTACATACATATACATATACACATAATCGAGAAATATTATATACATGGAAAGAAATACAAGAAAATAGCTATTAGGAGAAATGTCTCAGTGAATTATGGAAGCTAAGAAGTTCCATGATAGGCTGTCCACTAGCTGGAGAACCAGGAGAGCTTGCAGGGCAACACAGCTAAGTTTGAAGGCCTCAGAACTAAGAAAGATGATGATGTAACTCTCACTCTGAAGACAAAGGTCATAAAACCTATTAAGTAACTGATGCAGGTCCCAGAGTCCAAAGTTCAGGAAACGTGGAGTCCTGATGCCCAAGGATAGTAGAAGAGTGTCCTGGCTTTGTCAGAGAAAAAGTGAGACATAGCCCTTTCTTCACATTTTGTTTCATCTGGGCACCAGATGATTGGATTTTGTCTGCCCACACTGACGGAAGATCTCCTCCATTCAGTCTACCAACACATGCTAATCTTCTTCAGAAATGTCTTCAGAGATGCACCTGAGGAGGCTCAATCACTCTAATGAAAAGCAAAACCACCTGAATTTACTCTCAGTGGCCACGGAATGGGTTCAGTGGCTATGGAAGAACTGAGAATACATATTGCTTTACCAACCAACTGAGTATCCCTTAATTCAGTCAAGTGCATACCAAAAATCAACCATCACTTAGATCTTGTATATATTTTCTTAGATTTGTACCTAAATATTTAATTTTGGGGAGTGTAAATGTAAATGGTATCTTGGTTTAAATTTCAGATTTTACTTTTTCGTTGCTGATATATAGAAAAGCAATTGACTTTTGTGTAGTAAACTTGTCATGAAACCTTGCTATAACTGCTTATTAGCTCCAGTTTTTTGTTGGTTCTTTCAAATTGTTTACAGTCATGTCATTTGTAAAGAAAAACAGTTTTATTTCTTCCCTCTCAATCCTCATCACTGTTTTTCCTGTTCTTATTTCATTCCAGTATGGCACTGAAAAGGAGTCATGAGGGGGGAACCATTGCTTTCTTCCTAACGTTATTGGGAAAACTTTGAGTTTCTCACTATTAAGTATAATATTCGTTGTAGGGATTTATGGGTATTATTTATAGAATTCAAGACGTTTATGTCTATTCCTAGTTTAAATGAGGATTTTTGTGTTGAAAGAATTTTGAGTATTGTAAAATGCTTTTTTCTGAAATTACAAATATGATCATGTAATCTGCAATTTTCAAGATGATCCATTAAGACCAAATGGACTTAGACAGCTACTAAACTTTTCACTCAACAACAGAAGAATACACATCCTTCTCAAGCACACATGAAACTTCTCCAGGATAAATTATATGTTAGATCATAAAATAATTTTTTTTTTTTGAAACAGAATCTTGCTCTGTCACCCAGGTTGAAGTGCAGTGGCATGATCTCAGCCCACTGCAACCTCTGCCTTGTGGGCTCAAGTCATCCTCTTGCCTCAACCCCCTGAGTATCTGGGAATACATGTGTGTACCATCATGCCCAGCTAATTTTTGTAAGTTTTGTAGAGACAGTTTTTCTCCATGTTGCCCAGGCTGGTATCAAAGTCCTGAGCTCAAGTGATCTGCCTACCTCAACCTCCCAAAGTGCTAGGATTACAGGCATGAACCACCATGCTTGGGTACAAAATGGATCTTAACTAATTTAAAGAAGATAAAAATCATACCTCATGTCTTTGTTTACCACAGTGGAACGAAATTAGAAATCAATAGTAGCAAGAAAAATCAATTAATGTAATCCATCATTGCATTCATAACATACATACACATACCACACAAACAAATCAGTTTTTTATGTGTTAATTTGATGGATTACTGTATTAGTCCACTCTCACAATGGTATAAAGAACTTACTTGAGGGTGAGTAATTTATAAAGTAAAGAAGTTTAATTGACTCACAGTTCTGCATGGCTGGGGAGGCCTCGGGAAACATAGTTATGGCAGAAGGGGAATCAGGCACCTTTTCACAAGGTGGCAGGAGAGCAAAGAGCAGGGGAAACCACCACTTATAAAATCACTGGATCTTGTGAGAACTCACTCACTATCATGAAAACAGCATGGGGGAAACTGCCCCCATAATCCTATCACCTCCCTCCCTCACCACGTGGGAATTAAAAATTAAGATGAGATTTGGGTGAGGACACAGAGCCAAATCATATCATTCAGTCCTGGCCACTCCCAAATCTCATGTCTTCTCACATTTCAAAACAAATAATGCCTTTCCAATAGTCGCCCAAAGTCTTAACTCATTTTGGCATTAACTCAAAAGTCCATAGCCCAAATACACATTTGAGACAAAGTAATCAAAAGTAAGTTAGTTACTTCCTAGATACAATGGGGGTACAGGAATTGGCTAAATGCTCCCTTTTCAAATGGGAGAAATTGGCCAGAATAAAACTAGCTACAGACCCCATGAAAGTTCAAAATTCAGTGGGGCAGTCATTAAATCTTAATGCTCCAAAATGATCTCCTTTGACTCCATGTTTCACATTCGGGGCATGCTGATGCAAGGGGTGGACTCCTGCAACCTTGGGCAGTTCCCTCATGGCCTGGCACTGAATGCAGCTTTTTTAGGTGCACAGTGCAAGTTGTCAGTAGATCTATTCTTTTGGGGTCTAGAGGATTGTGGCCCTCTTCTCACAGCTCCACTAAACAGTGCCCCATGGGGACTCTCTGGAGGTTCCAACCCCACATTTCCCCTCCTCACTGCCCCAGCAGAGGTTCTTCATGAGGGCTCTGCCCCTGTAGCAGACTTCTGCCTGGACATCCAGGCTTTTCCATACACCCACTGAAATCTATGTGGAGGTTCCCTAACCTCAATTCTTGACTTCCACCACGATTGTAAGTTCCCTGAGGCCTCCCCAGCCATGTGGAACTGGGAGTCAATTAAACCTTGTTTCTTTACAAATTACCCTGTCTCAGGGAAGTTCTTTATAGCAGTATGAAAACAAACTGATACAGTAAATTGGTACCACAGAAAGTACAGCACTGCTATAAAGATACCTGAAAATGTGAAAGCAACTTTGGAACTGGGTAACAGTCAGACGTTGTAACAGTTTGGAGGACTCAGGCCCAACATCACATAGAAGATACGCCAAGGCTTGGGGCTTGTACCCTCTGTAGCAATGGCTTGAGCTGTACATTGGCCCTTTTTAGCCACGGCTGGGACACAGGGTGCCTAGTCCTGGGGCTTCACAGAGCAGCAGCAGGGCTCTAGGAACCACTGAAAAAACATATTATTCTCCTAGGCCTCTGGGCCCGTGATGGGAAGTGTTGCAGTGAAGGTCCCTGACTTGCCCTGGAGACATTTTCCCCATTGTCTTGGTGATTAACATTCAGCTCCTGGTCACCTGCAAAAATTTTTGCAGCAGGCTTGAATATCTCCCCAGAAAATGAGTTTTTCTTTTCTGTTACATTGTCAAATTGCAAATTTTCCAAACTTCTATGCTCTACTTCCCTTTTAAACATAAGTTATAATTTCAGATCGTCTCTCTCCAGTTCAGAGTTCCACAAGTCTCTAGAGCAGGGGCAAAATGCTGCTAGTCTCTTTGTCAAGCATAACAAGAATGACATTTGATCTAGTTCCCAATGAGTTTCCCATCTCCATCTGAGAATATCTCGGCCTGTACTTCATTGCCCATATCACTCTCAGCATTTTGATTAACACCATTCAACAAGTCTCCAGGAAGTTCGAAACTTTCCCACATGTTCCTATCTTCTTCTGAGCCCTCCAAACTGTTCCAATGTCTGCCTATTACCCAGTTCCAAAGTCGCTTTCACATTTTCAGATATGTTCACAGCAGTGCTGTAATCTCTATGGTACCAACTTACTGTATCAGTTTGTTTTCGCACTGCTATAAAGAACTTCCATGTAAAGGAATGAGGTTTAAATGACTCCCAGTTCCATATGACTGGGAAGGCCTCAGGGAACTTACTCCAATCGTGGTGGAAGGGAAGCAGGCACCTTCTTCACAAGGTGTCAGGAGAGCGAAGAGCAGGGGAAACTGCCACTAACAGAACAATCAGATCTCGTGAGAACTCTCTATCATGAGAACAGCATGGGGGAACTGTCCCCATGATCCAATCATCTCCTTCCCTAGACATGTGGGGATTACAGGTTCCTCCCTTGACACATGTGGATTAAAATTTGAGATGAGATGTGGGTGTGGACACAGAGTCAAACCATATCAATTACACTGATTTTTGAATGTTGAACCAGGCTTGCATATCTGGGATAAATCTAACTTAGTTATTTAATAGAATATTTTTAATATATTGTTGGATTTCATTTCCTAATACAGGAGTCCCCTCATATCCTCAGGGGAATATGTTCCATGACTCCCAGTGGATGCTTGAAATTGCTGATAGTACCAAACCCTGTGTATACTGTGTGTTTTCCTATGTATGTACCTATGATAAATTTTAATGTATAAATTAAGTATACTTAAGATTAATAATGATAATGAATAATAAAACAGAACAATAATAACAATATGCCAGCATCATTACTTTTGTGCTTTGGGATCATTATTAAGTAAAATGAGAGTTACTTGAATGCAAGTAAGACAATTCTGTGACAGTTGATCTGATGACAGAGATGGCTACTAAGTGACTAACAGGCAAGTAGCATATACAGGGTGGATACACTGAAGAAAGGGATAATTCATCTCCTAGGCAGAGTGAAACGGGACATTACAGGATTTCATCACACTGCTCAAAACAGCACTAAGACAGATGAATTGTTTATCTCTGAAGTTTTCCATTTAATATTTTCATACCACTGTTAACTGTAAGTAATCAAAGATACAGAAAGTGAAACTACAGATAAGGGGGACTACTGTATTTTGTTGGGGATTTTTCATTTGTGTTCATAAGAGATATTTTATTTTTTAGACATATGATCCTGAATATATTAAAAAATCACTAAAGAAGCTTAAGAGCACAGCCAAGTTTTCCTTTCATAAATCAACAGTACAAGAATATAAGTTATTGAAGAAATCTCCCAATCTTTCTTTCAAATACAAATGAACATGTGTTCCCATTGAAAGAACAAACTAATATTAAATCTTTGGAAGTTATACTAACTTGTAAAAAATATCATTATTATCTGGGAATTCAAACTGTTCCTACCAATCTCTTTCTTTTACATTTAGAATTTGTTTCTAGTTTTTGACTCCTGAAGGTTATTATAATATCTTAGCTGGGAGATTTTAGGGTAACGAATTTTGTTTTAAATAATTCCTATAGTGTCACCTTTTAGTCCTCATCCTGGATTCTGGCATCATTCAATTCACATCCAACTTCTTCCTTAGGTGCTACTATTCCTGTTGCTGTTTCCACAATTCCTAGATCAAATTTTGCCCTAATTCCTTGCATCAGCTGCCTTTTGGATATTACCTCCTGACTCTTCCCGAAGACCAGGGGAGGAAGATTTTTTTTAAATGAGCTCTTGCATGGAGCAATTCTGGATCTATATTCTCATGTCCCACCGTATTTATTCCTAACATGACCTGATGCCTGGGCATTTTATGATTTAATAAGAATTTATGGCAGCATAAGAGTTAATGAAATATACTCAAAATGCAGCATGTAGTATGAACAGATAAGAAAACAGAAATGGATACTAAGAGGACATCAAGATTTAAAGTGCAGAGAGATAAGGAACCACGAGAAAAAATCTCAGAAAAGTAGGTGGGAAACCAGTTTAATGACATATGAATTAAATTAGGAGACAGTTTCAAGATGTAAAACAAATTAAACCATGTAAGGTAATCCAGGAACCTAAGGAGCATGAAAAATAAATTTAACACTTGGATTTTGGCAATTAAGAGATCCTTGTTAACCTCTGAGTTACTGGCTCTGAATAGCAATGGAGCATAGTGATAAGTGGTGGACTCTGAAATCGGACTGCTTGAATTCACCAGCTTTACAACTTACTAGTTATGTGACCTTGGGCAAATCACTTAAATTCTGTGATCCTCAGTTTCTTTATCTGCAAAGTGGGTATCATAAGAGTAATTTTCTGGGTTCTGATTTTAAATGAGTTATTATATCTAAAGAACTCAGAACAATATCTGGAACATAACCATATAAATGGTCTTGAATATGCACCACCCAGATTTTCTTTCAAAGAAAGACGTACTATCTGAGTTTCTAGAATAGCTGTCAAGAAATAACTTTCAGCTGTCATATTCTTTTGGGGTTACCTGAGGCAGAGACTCACCATACCCAAAGTCATGCTCTTTCCAAGACAGTATACATCCAATAAGTGATTAAGAGATAACAAATAGGTCCAACTATTTCAGCACAGCACAGAAGATCTCTGATGGGTTTGATAGCTCCGAAGTTTCTATCAGGCTGATCAGGTTTCTTTTTCTTAGCCAAGCATGGTGATTCTAAGGCTTTTCCGTTTCTAATAAACATCTTACACACTGAAGTTTTCGCAAGAGTCTGTTTCTCAGTGAACTCAAATTGTGACATAAGTGTAGATTGCTTTTACATTTTTAGTTGGATGTATGGGAGAATCAGATGGCAGTAGTAACATTAGATATTTTTCTGAATGCTTTATTTACTGACTGTGTTATTAAAACCATATTAGTATTAACCCTAAATGAAGTTTTAAAGTTTATTCTCCTAATTATTATCATAGTAACTTCCAAAGAATTTGCACAGAAACATAATCTATTTTTTCATGACAAACTAAACTCTTAAAAGCTTGTGTCTATAAAGAGAAATAGCCATTAAAAATCACCATTGACTTTTAGGTAGTAGAAAGTAAATTACAAATAGTATAAGTAGTCATCTTCACTACAAAATACCCAACATACTATATCTCTGCATGCTAAAAATGACTATTTTGCCAAATAAAAATAAAAGATCAAAACGTTGCGCACAAATTGATATTATGCTCATTAAAATGAACATAGCATTAAAAAAAAAAAAAAAAAACCTGGAATTCAAAAAACCCATAGAAACAAGAAACATACCAAACAATTTAAGGTTTCTATAATGAGAGGTATGGGGGTTTTGATCCAAGAGATTTACAACATTATGAAAAAATTATAACAAATCTATAGAGACTGAGCTTTTATTTTTAGCTCCTGAATAATAAGATCTGACATAAAAATATCTCTCTCTTCCCCTAGCCCACTTTCAAGGACCTCTTTTTTTTCATCTTTTGACTTCTAACTGCATTTTGTAAATGTCTGAGTTCAAAGGGTTGCGAGAACTTCATATGACTAAGTTATGTGTGAAGGGAAATAAAGCACCAGAATGTGAGTGGGGGATTATTTAGTGGCTAGCTTTCCATCAGTTCTCCTTCAGAGGAGGACTCATGAAATTGTCAATGGCTTTAGAAAAGATAGCATAATTTAAGTGAAGCATAAAGAAAATTTTCCTCATTGGCAATGGCTGTTAAAAACTGAAATGAGTTTTCAAAAAAGAGATTGTAGAACAGATAAGAAAGGGATATCTTTAAATATAGTCTAGATTAAGGCCAGGGGTGGTAGATCATGCCTGTAATCCCAGCACATTTGGAGGCCGAAGCAGACGGATCACCTGAGGTCAGGAGTTCGAGACCAGCCTGCCCAACATGGTAAAACCCTATCTCTAGTAAAAATACAAAAATTAGTCAGGCATGGTGGTGGATGCCTGTTATCCCAGCCACTCAGGAGGCTGAGGCAGGAAAATCACTTGAACCCAGGATATGGAGGTTGCAGTGAGCTGAGATTGTGCCAGTGTACTCCAGGGTGGGCAACAAGAGCAAAACTCCATCTCAAAAAAAATATATAGATATAGATATAGATATATAGATTATATTACAAAATATTGGCTGAACAATAGTTCTGCCTAAAGAAAAATACATATGTGTGTGTGTGTATTGGGGGATTTCAAATAAGAATATTTCAATTTCAATTGAATCTACGATATGAGTTGATATAAAGGCTAACTTCCTTGAAAAACATCAACAACACAATCAACATTGATTAAGACCACTAACTCAAAATTATTGTATTAAAAATATATCACTATATCTAAAATACCATTTTAAATATACCTAATGCATTTTATTTTGAATAGTTGAAACTTACTCTCAATTTGGTTGTTATGTAAATGAAAACAATGCTTTCCTAAGTAATGCCTATTACTTTAAAAATTCTAATTTTCCAGAGACTTAAAAGACATATTGCTCCCCAAATTCTTATTCAAATGGATTTAAGCCTTACATACGTTTCTCTTAGAACAGAGATGGGATGAAAAGTAAGCCAAAATATTAATGTAAAAATAATAAATCATCTGGATCGGATTTTTCTTTTCCTTTTCTTTTTTTGAGACAGAGTTTCACTCCGTCGCCCAGCTGGAGTGCAATGACACGATCTCGGCTAACTGCAATCTCCATCTCCCGGGTTGAAGCAATTCTCCTGCCTCAGCCTCCAGAGTAGCGGGGACTACAGGCATGTGCCACCACGCCTGGCTAATTTTTGTATTTTTAGTAGAGATGTGGTTTCGCCATGTTGGTCAGACTGGTCTCAATCTCCTGACCTAAGGCAATCTGCCCACCTCGGCTTCCCAAAGTGCTGGGATTACAGGCGTGATTCACTGCGCCTGGCCTAGCTTTCCAGGTTCCACAGAGATCATAATGGAAATGACTTTTTAAAAAACTTTTTATTTTAAGTTTGGGGGTACATGTGAAGGTTTGTTACATAGGTAAACTTATGCCATGGGGGGTTGTTGCACAGATTATTTCAGCACCCAGGAATTAAGCTCAGTACCCAACAGTTATCTTTTCTGCTCCTCTCCCTCTTTCTATCCTCCACTCCCAAGTAGACTCCAGTTTCCTTCCTTGTGCTCATAAGTTTTCATCATTTATCTCCCACTACTTGTAAGTGACAACATATGGTATTTGGTTTTCTGTTCCTGCATTAGTTTGCTAAGGATAATGGCATCTAGCTTCATCCATGTTCCCACAAAAAATAACATGATCTCATTCCTTTTTATGACCACATTGGGTTCCATGGTGTACATATACTACATTTTCTTTTTCTTTTCTTTTTTTTTTTTTTGAGACAGAATCTTGCACTGTCACCCAGGCTGGAGTGCAGTGGCGCTATCTCGGCTCACTACAAGCTCTGCCTCCTGGGTTCATGCCATTCTCCTGCCTCAGCCTCCTGAGTAGCTGGGACTACAGGCGCCCGCCACCATACCCAGCTATTTTTTTGTATTTTTAGTAGAGATGGGATTTCACCGTGTTAGCCAGGATGGTGTTGATCTCCTGACCTCATGATCCGCCTGTCTCCGCCTCCCAAAGTGCTGGGAATACAGGCGTGAGTCACCACGCCTGGCCTATATGCCACATTTTCTTTATCCAGTCGCTCATTGTTGAGCATTTAGGTTGATTCTATGTCTTCACTATTGTAAATAGTGCTGCAATAAACATTTCCATGTATATGTCTTTATGGTAGAATGATACTGGATATTAGGCCTTTGTCAGATGCATAGTTTGCAAATATTTTCTCCCTTTCTTTATGTTGTTTGTTGACTCTGTTGATAGTTCCTTTTGCTGTGCAGAGGCTCTTAAGTTAATTATATCCCACTTGTCAATGTTTGTTTTTGTTGTGATTGCTTTTGTGGACTTTGTCATGAAATATTTGCCCATTCCTATATCCAGGATGGTATTGCCTAGGTTGTCTTCCAGGGTGTTTATAGTTTGGGTTTTACATTTAAGTTTTTAATCAAACTTGAGTTGATTTTTGTATACAGTGTAAGGAAAGGGTCCAGCTTTAGTCTTCTACATATTGCTAGCCAGCTATCCCAGCACCACTTATTGAATAAGGAGTCTTTCCCCCACTGCTTGTTTTTGTCAGCTTTACCAAGTATCAGATGGTCATAGGTGTATAGACTTATTTCTGATATCTCTCTTCTGTTCCATTGGTTTATATGCCTGTTTTTGTACTAGTAACATGCTGTTTTGGTTACTGTCACCCTGTATGTACTATAGATCAAAGTCAAGTAAAGTGATGCCTTCAGCTTTGCTCTGTTTGCTCAGGATTGCCTTGGCTATTTGGGAACTTTTTTTGAATTGTAATAGTTTTTTCTAGTTCTATGAAGAATGTCATTGGTAGTTTTAGAGGAATAGCATTGAACCTGTAAATTGATTTGGGAAGTATGGCCATTTTAGTGATATTAATTCTGCCTATCCATGAGCATAGGATGATTTTCCTTTTTTTTTTTTTTTTTTTTTTTTGTCTTCTCTGATTTCTTTAAGCAATGTTTTGTAATTCTCACTGTAGAAATATTTCACCTTCCTGGTTAGCTCTATTTCTATGTATTTTATCCTTTTGTGGCCATTGTGAATGGGACTGCCTTTCTTATTTGGCTCTTGGATTAGCTGTTGGGGTATAAGAATGCTAGAGATTTTTGTAAATTGATTTTGTATCCTGAAACTTTGCTGAAGTTGTTTCTCAGCTGAAGAAGCTTTAGGGACAAGACTATGGGGTTTTCTAGATATAGAATTTTGTTGTCTGCAAACAGAGATAGTTTGACTTTCTTTCTTCTTATCTGGATGCTCTTTCTTTCTTTCTCTTGACTTATTGTTCTGGCCAGGACTTCCAATATTATGTTGAATAGGAGTGGTGAGAGAGGGCATCACAGTGTTATGCCATTTTTCAAGAGGAATACTTCCAGCTTTTGCCCACTGAGTACAATGTTGGCTGTGGTTTGTCATACATAGGACTTATTATTTTGAGGTATGTTCCTTCAATGCCTAGTTAATTGAGAGTTTTCAATATGAAGCGGTGTTATATTTTATCAAAAGATCCTTCTGTGTCTATTGAAATAATCATGTGGTTTTTATCTGTAGCTCTGTTTATGTGGTGAATCACATTCATTTATTTACATGTGTTAAACCAACCTTGCATCCCAGGGATAAAGCCTACTTCCTCATGGTGGATAAGCTTTTTGAAGTGCTGCTGGACTTGGTTTGCAAGTATTTTGTTGAGGACTTTTGCATCAGTGTTCATCAAGGATATTGGCCTGAAGTTTTCTTTGTGTGTATGTGTGTCTCTCTGCCAGGTTTTGGTATCAGAATGATGCTGGTTTCATAGAAAGATCTGAGGAGGAGTCCTTCCTTATCAACTTTTAGGAAGTTTCTGTAGGAATTGTACCAGCTCTTCTTGGTACATCTGGTAGAATTCATCTGTGAACCATCAGGACCTAGGGTTTTTTTTTTTTTTTTTTTTTTTTTGGTAGGCTATTTATTACTCATTTAATTTCAGAGCTTATTATTGGTCTGTTCAGGGAATCAATTTCTTTCTGGTTCAGTCTGGGGAGGGTATATGTGTCCAGAAATTTATCCATCTCTTCTAGATTTTTTTAGTTTACATGTATAGGGGTGTTCATAGTAGATTCTAATGGTTGCTTGTATTTCTGTGGGGTCAGTGGTAACATTTCCTTCATCATTTCTAATTGTGTTCATTTGGAGCTTTTCTCTTTTGTTCTTTATTAGTCTAGCTAGTGGCCTATGTATTGTATTAATTTTTTCAAAAAAAAAAAAAAAAAAAACAGCTCCTAGATTCATTGATCATTTGAATAGGTTTTCATGTCTTAATTTCCTTCAGTTCAGTTCTGATGTTAGTCATTTCTTGTATTCTGCTATCTTTGATTTACTCTTGCTTCTCTTTTAATTGTGATGTTAGGTTAATTTGAGATCTTTCTAATTTTTTGATGTGGGCATTTAGGGCTGTGAATTCCTCTCTTAACACTGTCTTTGCTGTGTTCTAGAGATTCTGGTATGTTGTATCTCTGTTCTTATTATTTTCAAATATCTTCTTGATTTGAGCTTTAATTTTATTCAGAAGCATGTTATTTAATTTCCATGTAATTGCATGGTTTTGAGTGATTTTCTTAGTTGTGACTTCTATTTTTATTGGACTGAGGTCCAAGAGTGTGTTTATTATAATTCTGGTTCCTTTGTGTTTGCTGAAGATTGATTTATGTTCAATTATGTGGTCGATTTTAGAGTATGTGCCATGTAGCAAAGAGAAGAATGTATAATCTGGCTTTTTGGGGTGAAGAATTCTATAGAGATCTATCAGATCCATTTCATCCAATGTTGAGCTCAGGTCCAGAATATCATTGTTAATTTTCTGCCTTGATGACCTAATACTGTCAATGGAGTGTTGAAGGCTTCCACTATTATTGTGTGGGAGCCTATGTCTCTTTGAAGGTCTCCAAGTGCTTGCTATATGAATATGGGTGCTTCTGTGTTAGGTGCATATATATTTAGGACAGTTAGATGTTCTTGTTGAATTGAACTGTTTACCATTATGTAATGCCATCTTGATCTTTTGTGATCTTTGTTGGTTTGAAATCTGTTTTGTCTGAAATTAGGACTGGAACCCCTGCTTCTTTATGTTTTCCATTTGCTTGGTACATTTCCTTTCATCCCTTTATTTTGTTATTACATGTGAGATGGGTCTCTTGACAACAGCATACCATTGGGTCTTGCTTTTTTATCCAGTTTGCCACTTTGGTTCTTTTCAGCAGGACATTTACCACAATTACATTCAATGTTAGTATTGACATGAGTGGATTCAATCCTGTCATTATATTGCTAGTTGGTTATTATGTTGGCTTGTGTGTGTGGTTGAGATACAGTGACACTGGCCTTTGTGTTTAAGTGTGTTTTTGTATTAGCTCATAGAGGTCTTTCCTTTCTATACTTAGTGCTCCTTTGAAGATCTCTTATAAGGCAGGTCTGGTAGTCACTCATTTTATGAAAACTTGAGCCCAAACTCTCCATCATGTGTACATTGCTTAACATCAACAGGACCAAAAAAAAACAAAAACAAAAAACAAAAAACAAAAAAAACATGAACAGGACCAAAATTTGAGTTAAACAAATTGAACCAGTCCAGCCACAAAATAATAAAGGAAAACAGGGAGTGGGAATGTGGAGTTTTTGCTTTATACTACAGAGTTTCCAACACAAGAAGGCAGCAATTCCCTAGTGCAACAACAAACTGCTTCCCCAAAGCACAGTGATTTAATAATAAAATAGTCAAAGCCCTAAGAAAGTTTCAAGGAAAACAAGGACAGAACTGTGGCTCTGTGCATGGCCTACCATTGAGGAACCAAGTTGTTAAGAACCTGTGATTGGCTAAATCTCTTGGGGAGAGCACCTTCATAGATTCTCCAGCACCAGGCCTCAGTTTTCCCATTTGTACTGGAGAGAGTAGGAGATCCAGTACACTTTCAGATCAAAGTTATTGTTCTCCTGGTTGTACTCCAGCACATTCTGCTTGAGTAGAATGAGTTGACCCAGATGACAAAGTCCACCATTCTGCACATGACAAGGAAGGTAGTGTAGGTAACCATGTCAGGGCCCATGCACACATGACCTTGCTCCACAAAGGCCACAGCAGCCTGAAGGTGCCTCATGATGTGCAGCTTGAGTAGCATAGTAGACAGGTGGTGGTGGCAGAAGAATGAGGCCATAATGAAGTAACAGAGCTTGAATGAGCCACATGTAGGCACCAGGCTGAGAGCATACAGCTTATCTAGCAGTGTGGCTGAAACACACATGCAGAATGGGTCACACTCACGCAGGTCTCACAGGCATGCCACTCTATCTTACACATGGCATGGTTCAGCTGGTTGTAGCACCTGTTGTCCTCCCACTGCTTCAACTGGTAATGATCAGTGACCCCCCAGTTCAGGAAGTTCACCTGCTTCAGCAGCTTCTGCACATGGAACTTAAGATTCTGCACCATGATGGTGGCAGCCAGAATGGCAGGACCTAAACGACTTTTAAACCAAGCTTATGATTGCTATACACTTGCCCCAGGATCTGTGTTCTGTGGGGAGGGTTGGAGAACACTTTAAGAAGCATATGCTGCACTGTTCTCAAAATCACTAAGTGTAGCCCATTCTTCTCAAAATAAATTTCTCTCTGTGAGAGTGTTTGACTTTCTTGTAAGTTTACAAACATATAAGATAGACCTCACTAACCCCAGAAATGTTCTAGCTATATGCTTTATGACATCATTATTGGTTTGCTAAGACATAAGTATAAAAAATAATAAAATCAAAACAATCAATTTAACTAATATTGCCATAATTCTAAAACACAGTGAATGTTGTATGATACTCAATCTGATAAATCTTCTCTTCTTTGAAGCTTCTTCTAAAATCAACGAGATTTTAATTATGTTTTCAATCTTTTTTTTTTTTTTGCAAGAATATCCTTATTTGATTACTACTCCTCACAGATGGAAAACTATCTTTCTTTCTTTTTTTTTCTTTTCTTGAGATAGAGTTTCACTCTTGTTGCCTAGGCTGGAGTGTAATAGCACAATCCTGGTTCACTGAAACCGCCTCCTGCTGGGTTCAAGCAATTCTCCTCTCTCAGCCTCCTGAATTGAGGGGATTACAGGCACCCACCACTATGCCTGGCTAATTTTTGGTATTTTTAGTAGAGATGGGTTTCATCATGTTGGCCAGGCTGGTCTCAAACTCCTCACCTCAGGTGATCCACCCGCCTCAGCCTCCCAAAGAGCTGGGATTACAGGCATGAGCCACCATACCCGGCCAAACACTATCTTCTAAACCCAATATTCATGGCTGTCTTACTTTGACACCTAGTGTAGCTTGGCCCAATTTATCCATTTGTTTCATCCAATTTTACTTAATGTCTATGAAGTACCAGGAAACTTGCTAGTTCTAAAGTAATAGAGCTATAACTAGAGCTATAACTCTTGGTTCTCTTTCAAACAACCAAGGTCTAGCATGTGGGGCAGATACATCAATAGACAATAATGCAACCATAGGGTAAAATGTAAGCCAGGTGGCTAAGCAAACAATAAAAATAAATAAAATAAAAATAAAACTGAAACAAAGCTAGGGTCTTAGAAAGTCTCAGTAAGTAAATAAATCCTGATCTGAATTGTGATGATATGAGAAATTATTCAGGAATAATATAAGTATGCTGAATTGGAAGGCATGGTTCAGGGAGACAAGCACCAGATCTCTCAGGCAAGAGGTGAGGGACATGCTGAAGCCTGGCATAAACAAGGATCAGAGTTTTTTTCTCTGGGAACCACAAGTAATTAACTATTGATGTAACTCAGTACAAAGTGCATGAAGTTGACAGATGATGCTGGAGATGTAGGTAAAGAAAAATCTTGCTTTGGACTTCATGATTTAAGCAATAGGAAATAAAAGGATTTTAGGTGAGGATGTGATATAACCAGATTAACTGTGACACATGTTTGGAAGGGTCAAAGCTGGTAGAAAGATTATTCCACTTATCAATTGTAAGATGATACAGAATTGTGTAACTTTCTGAGCCTCAGCTTTCTCATGTGATCACACACACACACAAAGATATTAGTAATTTCATTTCAAAGTTGTTGCAAAAGTAGAGGATGTATCTACAAAGCAGCTAGCACAGCAACAGGAATCTATTAGATAATTTTTTTTTTTTCTTTTTTTTTGAGACGGAGTCTCGCTCTGTCGCCTGGGCTGGAGTGCAATGGCCGGATCTCAGCTCACTGCAAGCTCCGCCTCCCGGGTTCACGCCATTCTCCTGCCTCAGCCTCCCGAGTAGCTGGGACTACAGGTGCCCGCCACCTCGCCCGGCTAGTTTTTTGTATTCTTTAGTAGAGATGGTGTTTCACTGTATTAGCCAGGATGGTCTCGATCTCCTGACCTTGTGATTCGCCCGTCTCGGCCTCCCAAAGTGCTGGGATTACAGGCTTGAGCCACCGCGCCCGGCCTTCTATTAGATAATTATTAAGTGAATTCCTTTTACCAGCTCCAGCCGCTGGAATGTTAGCCGCCATTTCTACAAGGAAGATGATTTTTCCTTATAATATAATATATATTTTTTCTCTTTCTTATGACAACTCACTCTTTCACATGAATGCAAGAATGGGGAGGTAGCTCTCCTGCTGAGAATGGATGAACATATACAGTTATGTGCTTAGAAAAGGAAGCATGTCATTTCAAAACAGCTATTTCAAAGACATATCATATATTGATACATTGCATGCATTTTGCAGCTTAAACTAAAAATCCAGGCACAAATCGTGATTCAGGAAACTCCAGTTCTGCTATGTTGCCATACAATCACAAAGGCGAGGTGTCTGCTAAAGCCTTCCTTGTAAAGAATGGTTCCTAGCACCAAGCAAATCTAAATATATTTTTACAGGTGGATAGATTTGTTAGTTTCCAAGTCGGCTTGTCATGGTAAGTGATATTTATGGGTGAAGATCAGCCACAAAGTTGTTCACATTACCAGTTTCTCCTTCTTGGCTATAATTTTCATAAGACAAAGTCAAAGAACCAGATAAATAAAAATGTGGGTGTGTATGTTTGCATATGTGCACACTTGTATGCTTTTCTGCTATATCCTGTCCTCCAGTTGGTTTATCTCCCCCAAATTAGTGCTGAATACCTCAAGGACAGAAAATGCTTCCTGGTAAACATTTTTTTGCTTGATTCCAAATTAGTCTTTGAAAGAGAGAAGAACATTTGCAAATGCTTTCAGAAAAGTAAGATCCTATGTTGAAGATTTCATATTCTTCAAAGTTTTGCCTAAGGAAATGCTTGGAAAATTAGCAACTGGACAGACTGGTTGAAACTGTCTCCCTTGTGGAAAACAGCATTAATTTCTGAGAAATTTGACTTTGTGATTGAGTGGCAATTATGCAATGTAGTGACTCCTAGTTGTGGGTTAAAATAATTTGTAAAGCTTAATTAATTGCTACAACAACTGATGGCCCTGTCAAATTGGCAAGTAAGTTCATTGATCTTAAAATTCAGCTGAGCTCAAGAGAAAGGCTGACAAAATAATTTGTAGACTGTAACAGAGAGAGACAGTTAGAGATAACGTGCGTGAAGGTAAAGTAGAGGATATACCACCAGGAGAGATAAAACAGGGATGGTATTTTCAAAGAAATGTTATGCTTACATAGCTCCAGAGACAGGACCCTAGGAACCAAATATCTATCCTTCTCATGTATTGTACATAAGGGATTTCTTGTACTTTTAATGATCTCCTACTTTTCAATTTATACTGAGCACATAATAAATGGATCAGATTGTGTGCAAAGTTCATTTAATCTCCAGTTTTGAAAGCAAAGATATCCTGACATTTGGTTAATAAAAGAAGAATAAGTGCCTTCTTTTATATGAACTTCCAGCTCTCAGACTTCCACGTAATCCTCCCAAGGATGAAACGAATCTGACGCATTCTTCGTTTTTATGTTAAGAACAAATTAGTATGCTTTGCCCTGTAGTTCAGAGATCTTTTATAAACTGAAGATTCCTTGTTATCCAAAATAGCAGGATACCCCTCATCTATGTTCACTTACTGATGGAATGAATAAGAAATGAAAACAATGGACAATTCCTCCACTTTTTCCAAGATTTATAAGTGAGAAAATCCAATCCCTGAACACAGCGACTGAATTGCAGTACAGAATTTCTAATCACTTAAGCTATTCCTATAATCAGCAGCAATCTTGATGCCCATTGTATTGTCCAGAGAGAGGGCAAAATAATCACATTAGCCATGTCACAATGTAATCTTGCAAACAGCTATGGAGTATGTAAATAATAATGAAAACAATAATTAGAAAGAAGAGGCACAGTATTGACATTTAGTGAAGCAGTTCCAGAAACAAGACTCTGGATAAAACTTAGATACTTGGTATCAGACACCTTTTATGTTGCACATCAGATCACCTCAGCCTCATTGGTCTCCTATCTCTGGAACCTCTGGTAACTTTCTATATCCCAGTCCTTGGCTATTGTGATTAACTCTGTGTGAGTTGCTCCCTCAGCTCCAGAGTCTACCCTGAGAAAAAGTCATGTCTATGGACTCTCAGAAGATAATTATGCAAAACTGAGCAAGCACTCTCACTTGACTCTAGTAATTGATCCTTAACGTGACTTTTCTCCTTCCCTGCCTCATTATCTTTTACCTTCTGCTCTCTGGAATTGCCCTCCCTTGTAAACTGGTAGTCTATAAGGCTTTGCCTTTGTTAAACAAAATTTATGGGAGGCTTTTTTTTTTTTTTTTTTTTTTTGGACTGAGCTCCTGCACTAGACCCCAATATACCAAACCAAAATGGAGTCACTAATGCAAAGGTTTCACATCACCAAACCTAAACATAAGCTGTTGAATTATAAGATCTGACCTTCCAAAAATCAGGAGAGAGATTATAGCCAAGCCTTCAACCAGACCAGTTTTCAGGAAGACAAACAAGCAAACAAACATATAACAACAACAACAAATACAGGAGATTCACAGCAACCAACCAAAAGTGGGCCAGTCAACCTGACTCAGTATAATAAAGAAGCCCCTTCCGCTTTAACCCATGCAAACAAAGTAACCTGAAGTAACCTGATGTTAACAAATCTGTTTTTTTTTTTTTTTTTTTTTTTTTGCACTCTGTTATTTCCTTGATTCAACTCAAGCTACCTTAAAAAAACTGACTATTTCGTCACTCCCAGTGGAATGCCTTTCTGTTTCATAAATGGAGTGCTGCCCTGTTCATAAATCCTTAGCAAAAGCTAATCAGATCTTTAAAATTCAACTTGTTGACTTTTTGTTCTGTGATACTTCGCATTTGTTTTCTGCAACCTACATTGTAACATAATATCTTTTCAAAGTAATAAAAATACTTCTTATATAAAAATGGATTAGCATGGTTGCCAACAAGATGTAAAAATTAAAATACCGTGACTTATTTTTATTGAAACTGACAGCTCTATGCCTTCTAAAGTAATAAGGAAATATCCAACTATTCTAAATTTTTCGTATATTTATATATGGGCAACGTATTTGGGGAACAACAATATTTATACTATTACTTTCAAAAGAAAGTATAAAATGTGTGAATTGCTGGTTTGTCATAGCTAGGGCAGTTTAATGCGTCTGTTTGTGTGTATTCATGCCTCTTTTGCTTTGGAGTAGGAATCCCTAGATCTAGTGAATATGCTCATATCAATAACTGTGGTTATTAACAAACTCAATAATTGTAGCCTGAATCATGTTTCAGACCCTGCAGGTTATGCTATTGTCTCCTCCATTCTCCCCATACTCCTACTTCAGGGCATCTTGCCTGAAGGACTTCTTTCTACTGGTGTGAAACCAAGGTTTTTATTTCTCTCATTTAAACTGTCAGTGCACTACTTTTCTTCATGATTTTCTTTTCAGCAAAGTTCTTAAATAAATTCTCTAAGGAGGAGTCAAAATGTAGAGGAAATTAATGAACTGGAGACTTCTGAATTTTTGTATATATTTAAATATGAAATTTCAATGAAAATTCTAATTTAAAGAAGGCAAGATGGATGAATTACGGAAAATATGCATTTGCAAACACTGGAGTGAATGACATTTCTTGGTCCTTGAAAAAGCTTTCAATGTATAGCTAAGCTCTTCAGAGAGTAACATGTTGAGATTATAAACTTGGAAAAAATACACTAACAATGAAATATATCACTGCACTTACATTTCATTTATTTGTTTCATTTCTGATAAATTATTATGATAAATGTCTGTGTGCACGAGCCTTTCAATTGAAAGTAAAATGTGATCCTATATATAACATATTGTTTTACTCTAAAAACTTTTTTTTAACAATTTGATTATTTTGTCTAACACACATTTATTTCAAGTTCCAGAATTGACCTTGACATTAAAATTACAAGGACAACTTAAACACAGTTTTGACCATCAACTGGCAACAAATAGACTCTAGAGTTAACAAAGCAAATTAAAAGTTATGGCTTATTATAACGCAAGTTATGATAAATTTCTATTGGAGACCTACTGAATCACAAGGTAAAAGCATTTGTATTGGGGTTTATATTAGGCAGAGGTTAAGGGTTAGGGATCAAGGGAAATATCTATGAGCAGATAAAAATGTGGTAATTTAGAATGAATTGAAGCTATTTGAACACATATTGTACCTTGGGTTTGGAAAGAGAGTATATTCCACAGAATATTAACAAGCATGCTGGTGTTAAATAGCATAATGCAAGTGCAGAATCTTCAAGTCATTGTGGCTATGACTTGAGCGTATATTGAGGGATAGAGTAGAATAAGACAAGGTATAAGAGACAGAGACACAGAGTAGATAAAGCTAAACTAATTGAATATTATTCTGAAATATTTTGAAGCCATTGAAATCCTTTGTGTGTGATTAAGATTGTGTTTGAAGAGATCTCTAGGTCAGTATGTGTAGGAATGCTAGAGTAGAGTCCAACTGCAGGCAGAGACTGGTTAAGCATCTACTGCTTTACTCTAAGAAAAAATGGTGAGTGTCAAAAGATAAACAGTGGAAATAATAAGAGAGAACAGGATGTCAATGGGATAGACATTAGAAAGAAAAGTTGATTGATCTTGGTGATGGAATAATGTTTTTAAGTATGAACAAGTTTCTGACTGAGGCAACCTGAGAGTGGGTGCTAGTGCCCTTTGATTAATAAAGGAAATAAGACCTAGGAAGATGCTTGGGAGCAAGGGGCAATTATGAGTTCATTAATGTGTAAAATTTGAGATATATTTTGGGAAAGAAACTTGGAAATGTCTTAAAATGCAGGTACAGTCATGTGCTGCATAATGATGTTTTGGTTAATGATGGACCACATATAAGATGGTGGTCCCATAAGATTTATAATGGCACTGAAAAAATCCTGTTGCCTAATGATGTCATAGCCATTGCAGTCATATACTCATGTGTTTGTGGTGATGCTGGTGCCAAAACATGTACTGTGCTTCCAGTCATACAAAAATATAGTGCATATAATTACACACCATAGACAATACTTGACAATGTTGATAAATGACTATGTTTCTGGCTTATGTCTTTACTATACTGTACTTTTTATTGTGATTTTGGAGTGTATTTCATCTGCTTTTTTTTAAAAGTTGACTGTAAAACAACTTCAGGCAGGTCCTTCAGGAGACATTCCAGAAGAAGGCATTGTTATAACAGGAGGTGACAGCTCCATGCATGGTTTTGCACCTGAAGAGCTTCCAGTGAGACAAGATGTGGAGGTGGAAGACAGTGATATTGATGATCCTGACCCTTTGTAGGCTTAGGCTAATGTGTGTGTTTGTGTCATAGTTTTCAACAAAAATGTTTAAAATACATTTAAAAAAATTAAAAATTTAAAAATAGAAAAAGCTTATAGAATAAGGATATAAAAGAACAAAATTTTTTTTACAATTATACAATGTGTTTGTATTTTAAGCAAAGTATGATTACAAAAGACTCAAAAAGTTAAAACAATGAAGTTTATAAAGCAAAAAAGTTACAATAAGCTAAGGCAAAATTTATTATTGAAGAAAAAAAGGTTTTCTTTTCTTTTCTTTCTTTTCCGGTTTTTTTTTTTTTTTTTTTTTTTTTTTTTTTTTTTTTTTCCTGAGATGGTCTCTCTCTGTCGCCCAGGCTGGAGAGCAGTGGCATGATCTAGGCTCACTGCAAGCTCCACCTCCCGGGTTCATGTCATTCTCCTGCCTCAGCCTCCTGAGTAGCTGGGACTACAGGTGCCCACCACCACATCTGGCTAATTTTTTGTATTTTTAGTAGAGACAAGGTTTCACGGTGTTAGCCAGGATCTCGATCTCCTGACCTCGTGATCCACCCGCCTTGGCCTCCCAAAGTTCTGGGATTACAGGCATGAGCCACTGTGTCTGGCCAAGAAAAAAGTATTGTAAAATAAATGTATGGCACCATAAGTATACAGAGTTTGTAAAGCCTACAGAAGTGTACTGTGTCCTGGGCCTTCAGATTTACCACCACTCATTTACTGACTCACTCAGAGCAACTTTCAGTTAGTTCTTCAAGCTTCATTCATGGTAAGTACGCTATGCAAGTGTACCATTTTTTATCTTTTATACCATATTTTTAAACTGTACTATTTCTATATTTAGATACACAAATACTATTGAGTTATTATTGCCTATAGTATCCAGTAAAATAACATACTATATAAGTTTGTAGCCTAGGAGCAATAGCTATATGATATAGCCTTGGTATATAATAGGCTATATGATATAGGTTTGTGTAAGTGTACTCCGTGATGTTTACACAAGAAGCAAATCACCTAACAATGCATTTCTCAGAATGTATTCTCATCCTTAAGCAACACATGCCTGTAAAAGCATAGTTCTAAACTTTAAGAGGGCGAATTTGACCTAAGATATATATTTGGAAGTTGATTGCATTTAAGTAATAACTGAAAATAGAAAATTGAATGAGGTTTCCCAAAGTTATACAATTTAAAAGATATAATAGACAGCAGAGCATTTCCAGAAATATGCATTTCAAATTTCAGCATAAGAAGACCAACTAGTGAGGAGTACCAAGAAGGAACAAATGTAGTGGTAATAACATCAACGGTGATGGTGATAACAACCACCAAGTATTAGATATTTAACAGCATGTGTTAGCAACTAGTTACATGCTTCACATATGTTACCTCACTCAAACTTTGCAACAAATCTATAATTGATATTATATTGTTATTATCTGCTTTTAAAGATGAGAAAACGAGGGCTCAGAATGGTTGCCAATTCACATAAATACTATAGTTACTATCAGGTATACTGGATGCAGCAGAGTATATTTTCCAAAAATGTAGTAATATTTCCCATTGTGAATACTCTCCTATAAACTTGGTGATTAAAAGGTCACGCACTTATTCTTTGCTCTGCTAGGACTGTCACTTTTAGCAGAAGTCTCCACGGTGTGAGGAAGCCCAAACAGCAGGTATAGAGGACCCAACATGTGGAGAGGATCACAACCAAGCTGAGTGGCCTTTCACCATCACCAAATTGTTAATCAAGTAAGTGAAGCATGATTATCGTTGTTTTAAGCCACTAAGTTTTGAGTTAGATTTTTATGCAACAATAGACAAATAATACAGATGTGGGCACCTAAAAGTGGAGAGTAGACATAAAAACACCTAACACTGGTGCATTGACTTTGAGACTAGGCAATAAGTTAAAGCTAAAAATGCCTTGAGAATACTCTTGGTAAAAAGCCTAGGACCTCAAGAATGGATGAGAATAGAAACGTAATGAAAATGTGACAAAGTTTTACCAAAGGGAAGCCTTGTTATATACGGAGTATTGAATTTTGAGAGTTCTTTATACAAGTCCTTTGTTAGAGAGGTGATTTGCAAATATTCTCCCCAACTGTGGCTTTTATTTTCACTCACTGTTTTCAGTCACTTAAAAGTGACCTTTAATAAGCAGAAGTTCTTAATTTTGATAAATTACAATTTATTATTGTTTTTTATTGTGTGTCCATTTAGTGTTGCATTTAAGAAACTGTTGTCTTATTCTGAGTCACAAAGATTTTTACCTGTTCACTTTTAACAGTTTTATAGTTCTATATTTTGCATTTACATGTGTACAATTTATTTTGAGTTATACATGTATAGTTGTGAGTGTGAGTATTATATCAAGATTTTTGTTTGTTTTGTTTTGTGTGTTTTGTATGCATATATTCAACAGTATCAGCACTATTTATTTAAAACAGTATCTTCTCTTCATTTATTTTTGCACATTTGTTAAAAATCAATTGACCGTAAGTGGCTCCATTTCTGGACTGTTCATTCTGTTCCATTTTTCTACTTTCCACCTTTTATCAATACCACACTTTTGATTGCTCCAGCTTTTCAGTAAATCTTAAAATCTAGTAGTGAGAGTCCTCCAACTTAATTTTTCTGTAGAAAAAACATTTTGGCTTCTAATTATGTATCTTTCCACATAAATTTCAATATTGACTACAATATTAACTACAAAAAGTCCTGTTGGGACTTAATGACATTTTGTTGAGTTTATCACTTTGGGAAAAAGTGATATCTTAACAGCAATGACTCTTCTTATCCATCAACATGATATATCTCTTCATTTATTTTGTTCTTAATTTTATTTAACATAATTTAGTAGTTTTGTGTCTTCAGACCTTGCACATACTTTATATCTCACATTTTTGACCCTATCTAAATGTTAATTTAAAAATTACTTTCTGATTTTTTATTGCTAGTATACAAGCATACAACTGATTCTTGTATTTTGAGTTTATATCCTTTAATGTTTCTAAGCTCAGGTATTACTTATCATAGTATTTTTTGTAGATTCTTTGAATTGTCTTTCACAGACCACCATGTTAAGGCAAACAGAGACAGTTTTATTTTTTCTTTCTCAATCTGTATGTAATTGTTTTCTATTCCTTACTTTATTGCCCTGGATTAGACCTTCAGGAGAACACTGAATAACAGTAGCGAGATTGGGCATCCTTGCCACTTTCCTTTTTCTTTTTTTCCCCTCCTGAGACAGATTCTTGCTCTGTCGCCCAGGCTGGAGTGGAGTGGTGAGATCTTGGCTCACTGCAACCTCCGTCGCCCAGTTCAAGCAATTCTCCTGCCTCAGCTTCCCGAGTAGCTGGGATTACAGGTGTGCACCCAGTTAATTTTTGTATTTTTAGTAGGGACGGAGTTTCATCATGTTGGCCAGGTTGATCTCGAACTCCTGACCTCATGATCTGCCCACCTTGGATTCCCAAAGTGTTGGGATTACCCGTGCCCGGCCACCATTTTCTTAATCTTTCTTACAAGGAGAGCATTCAGTCTTTCTTACAAGAAGAGCATTCAGTCTTTCACAATTCAGTATGACATTAGTTGTAGGTTTATGGTATATGCCTGTCATAGAGAAAAGTTATTTTCTATTCCTAGTTTGTTTACACTGTTTAACCATAAACCAATACTGAATTTGGTGAATATTTTTTCCATATTTATTGGGGTGCTCATATAGGTTTTCTTTATTCTTTTGAAAAGGTGAATTAATTTAATTTATTTTCAAATGTAGAACTAATCCTGCATTCACAGAATAAACTCCCTTTTCCATAAAGTATTATCACAAGTTTGAACATATACATATATATATTCTTTTACATATTGTTTAGCATATTTGATATGCATTAAATATACTAAATACACTAAAATTGAGAAAGAAAATTTGCATCTCTGTAAGGGTAGATGAAAATTAGATAATTTTTTTCTTCCAGTGTTTTCTCCTGGTTTTGGTGTAAGAAAATGATGGCTTCATTGAATGAAAAAGGAAGTTTCCTTTTCTTCAATTTTCTATAAGAGTTTTCATAGAATTGCTATTATTTATTCCTTAATTTTTGGTAGAAATGACCAGAGAAAACTTCTGTGCATGGCATTTTATTTTTGAGAAAATTTTAAATTACAAATTTAATTTCTGAAATAGATTTAAAGCTCTTCAGGCTACTTATTCAGGTTACTCCTCAGTGAATGCCATTATTTTGCATCTTTCATAGGATTTGTCCATTTAATCTAAATTGTCACATTGGTTGACATAAAGCTTTTATACTTATCTATTGCTATGTAACACATTGCCACAATATGTAATGCTTAAAATGACCAACATTTATTATCTCAGACTCCTCTGGTTGGGAATTTGGGAGCAGATTAGCTGGATGTTTTTGGCTCAAGGTCTCTCATGTGGTTGCAGTCCTCAAAAGAATTGAATGCCAGAGTATCCAGTTCCAAGACAGATCATTCACATGGCTTTTGGAAGAAGACCTGGGTTTCTTGATGACTGTTGGCAGGAGGCCTTATTTCCTTACCACATGGTTCTGTACTTAAGCTGCTTATGTGCTTAAGTGTCCTCACAACATGAAAACTCCCAGAGCAAGTGATTCAAGAGACAGAAGGAAGCCACTACATCTTTCATTATCTAGCTTCTAAGCTGGTACATAATCATTTCTACATTATATTATTCATTAGAAACAAATCGCTAAATCAAGCCCTCATTGTGAAGAGCACAATAAAGCTCTACTTTTCAAAAGGGGATTTATAAAGAATTATAGAAATATTTTAAAACTGCCACAGGTTATTCAGATTTCTCTCTTATTATTTTATCTGATTTATAGGGATATTCTCTCTCTCAATTTTGATATTGGTAGTTTTGTCATATCCCTTTTTTGCATGATTAATTTGGCTAGAAGTAGATTCAATGTATCAATTTTTACAAATAACCATTTTGTGTTTGATCTATTTTATGATTTATTTAATTTTTTTCAGAGACAGGGTCTTGCTCTGTCACAAAGGCTTGAGTGCAGTTGCACAATCATAGCTTGCTGCTTCCTCCATCTCCTGGGCATGTGATCCTCCTGCCTCAGCATCCTGAGTAGGTGGGACTATAGGCACACACCATGATGACTGGCAAATACATATATATATATATATATATATATATATAGAGAGAGAGAGAGAGAGAGAGAGAGAGAGAGATGACAGGATCTCACAATGTTGCCCAGGCTCATCTCAAACTCCCAGCCTCAAGCAATCTTCTCACCTCAGCCTCCAAAATGCTACTATTAAAGGCATGAGCCATCATGCTCAGCCTATTTGATTTTACACATTGTTTTCTATATTATTACTTGTGCTTTTATCTTTATTTTATTTTACATATTTTGGGTTATAATTCCTCTTTTTATTTGCTTTGTTAAATGGAATATTAGGCCATTAGTTTGAGACCTTTCTACTTTCCTAATGCAGACATTTAGTGCTATAAGTATCCCTCTAAGCCCCATTGTAGCTATATCCCATAAATTTGATATCTGCATTTATGTTCATTCTGCTTAACACATTCCCTAATTTGCTTTTTGTCTTTGATCATGGGTTGGTTAGAGATGCTTCATTTCTTATATTTGGAAATTTTTAAAATATCTCATTATTCATTTTAAATTTAATTATCTTGCAGAAAGCTTACTTTACATAGTTTGAATCCTTTTAAATCTACTGAGCATAATTTTGTTTCTCAGAATATGGTCTATCCTGGTAACAGTTTCATGTGGCCTTGAAGAGAATGAATGGTCATTCTACATTGTTGAGTGGCATAGTTTACCAATACCAAGCAGGTTAGTTGATAGACTGTTTAAGCCTTCTACGTTATTACTGATTTTGTGTCAAAATTTTCTATCGCTTATTGAGAGAAGAGTGTTGATGGCTCCAACTATAACTGTGAATTTGTCTATTTATTTTTGCAGTCCTCTGAGTTTGTGCTTTGTAAATCTGTGAGTCTTGTTACTGAGTTTATAGTCAGGGTTTTTAGGTCCTTTTGATAAACTTATGAAGTGACAGTCTTTATCCATGTTAGAATATTTTTATCTGCAATATAGTTCATTTTATATTAATACAACTCCTTTAGTTTTGATTACTTTTGGCATGGTAGATATTTTTCTGCCTTTTCACTTTATACCTTTACATTTCATTGGGCTTCTTATATTCAACACATGATCAGGTATAGATTTTTGTAATCTGATAATCTCTTTCTTTCAACTGGATTATGTACCATTTGAATTTAATGTGGTTATTGACCTGGTTGGACTTAAATCTACCACATTACTGTTTTCTATTATCCAAATGCCCCTCTGTCCCTGTTTTTCCCTATTTTCTGTTTTTCTGTAGAATAAAGGAGTATTTTCTATCATTCTATTTTACAAACTTGCTTATTTGCTCTGTTCTTTTCTTCTAGCTCATTTAATGGTTAGTTAAGTTTTATATTATACATCCTCAACTGATCACAGTCAATCTTCAATTATTACACCACTTCATATCTAGTATAAGAACCATCCATGAGCATCCTTCTATTTTGCCTCTGAGTTTTTTGCTGTTGCTAACATACATTTTGCTTCTAAGATTTAACTTCACAAATAATTTTATTACTTTTGCTTAACACACTACATTTTAAAGAGATTAAAAGAATAAATTTTATTTTTATTTATTTATTTTTTTGAGATGGAGTCTTGCTCTGTCACCCAGGCTGGAATGCAGTGGCATGATCTCATCTCACTGCAAGCTCCACCTCCCGGGTTCACGCCATTCTCCTGCCTCAGCCTCCGGAGTAGCTGGGACTACAGGCGCCTGCCACCAGGCCCGGCTAATTTTTTGTATTTTTAGTAGAGACAGGGTTTCACCATGTTAGCCAGGTTGGTCTCAATCTCCTGACCTCGTGATCCGCCCGCCTCGGCCTCCCAAAGTGCTGGGATTACAGGCGTGAGCCACAGCGCCCAGACTATAAATTTTATATTTGCCTCATATTTGCCATTCTTTTGTTCTTTATTCTATTGTTTGAGTTCTGTTTTCTACCTGGCAACAGTTTTCTTCTGCATAAAACATTTTAATATTTCTTAATTTTTAAATATCTTATTTCCTTTATCATCTTTTGACAATTTTTTTTTTCCGGTTTTGGTATAGCTAAAAAATTTTACCTTTTATTTTAGAAATATACTTTTAATTTTAGGATAGATTACATTTAGAAAAGCATTGTAAAGGTAGTGCAGAAAATGTCTTTATATATCACATCCTGTATTCTCTATATTAATATCACATATGAGCATGTTACATTTGTCACAATTAACAAATATTAATGTATAACTTTTCACTACATTTTATACTATATTTTGATCTAATAATTTTTATCTTGTTTTATTATCTGATCCCGAATACCATATTATATTTAGTTGTCATGAAAGTGAATGCTCTTTCTAGGATGACTGCAAAAATACAAAAACAACAGTAAAAAGCAATGTTGCAAAGAATAATAGGATGGACTTAATCAGCCCTATGATTTACTGTGCTCAGGACAAAATAGTTAATCACTCAACAGATACTTATGAAGCTTCTCTATGTAACCAACATTTAATAATGCATTTTCCTCTACTCGCATATAAAAACATATAATTTTAGTTTCCCAACCAAGCAGAAAACTGTGTATTTCTTGATCCCTGTTTGTCAAAGATAAAACCAAAAGCAATAAAAAATTATAAATGATGAAATTCACAGAACTTATGAAGCACATTTCCAACCAGTTATTATGTTTAGAGTTAATTCTATTGTCCAGCAAGATATTTTCTAGTCAATAGCTTCTTGGAATCATTCCAAATTGTCAATCTTATTTCTTATTCTTAATCATCATTATTAATGTTATTTTCAGTAGTTGTAATAATTTTTCCCAAAACATACACTGCTGAAGCCCTAAATACACCAATGAATAAAAATAATAAATATATAATATTTAAGTTATACATTTGATATTGTAGCAAACAAAAGAAATATGCCTCCTTAGCTGTTTCAATTGCTATCTGTTAATTCTGAGGCTGCTTCTTTCTTATTTGTTTATCTGCTTATCTGGAACAGATAAAGGTCTATAAAGCAACTGAGGACAGGATTGCCCCAAATAAAGTTATTGGTACAATTATGAATTCGTTTGAAATGCCTTTCTTAACTCCCATTTTGGGCTATTCTTGGCAGGATTAAAGGATTTCAATCTGGATTAAAGGATTAGGTAACTCATAAACTAGTGTTCATTTTAGAAAAGAAGGAAACATATTCATTTAGATTCTTTTTGTCGAGGGATGAATGATTATTCTTTGCAACATGCTTTTTTTCTATTTAAGCTGAGACAACAATACATTTATGTTTTTTCTAGTCCTTTGCTGTGTTGATCCCCTGTTCATCTTTTACACTGAATGCTTGAATATATGCCTTCAGGGCTATAAAAAGAACATTACAATAAGGTGAAGCATTACCACTTTTGGATGATAATGTTAGGCAATCATTGTTTTAATTTACAATAAATACAATATAGCAAAAACAGAAAAAAATGAATATTAGTATAAAGAAATTCTCCCTACATGCTTTGATTTCCAGGGAAAAGAAAAGACAGAAAATCATTTTTGGATACTTGCATTTCCAGCATAAAGACTTTTCTAAAGCTTAGATTTACAAAGATTATTCCCATAAGTGATTCATCAAATAACTCACTTACTTGAATGGTGTTCATTCATCTTTTATTTCTAATGAGCAGGCCTCTGACACGATAACTGAAGTCATAACTATAGCCTTGGTTAGCTACTTTGTTGGGCAATAGTGTTGACTTACCAAACATCTCAGTCTAAGGAGATTCCTGAGAAATGAAACTTCTTGCTCCTTTCATCATATTCTTATCAGAAACAATCCCAAAAACCTGGCTGAATTCCATGTGAGAACATGTCTCTCCCTGGCAAAAAAAAAAAAAAAAAAAAAAAAAGGCGATAGGGAACACAGGATAAACCAGAGTCTCATAAAACTGGTTTTTATAGCATAGCAGCTTATGTGTGAAAAGCCATACTAGATTTGTACATTTTTGAAAAGTATTATTGATGCATTTCTCATTGTTAATTCAAATTATTCTGCCTTCTTTTGTCTTTTTCTTCTCATAATTAGAGTTACCTCTTCCCAAAACATGCTGAAGATTTTAAAACTATCATCTGTTATCTCATATTTCACCAGTCCTTCCTAGTAGTTCATTTTAAATTTCGACTCCAAAAGACCATACTGGCAGCTTACCTATCTGTCTGTGGCCTCCAAGAGGCTCCTAGCTACTTGTCTTCATTTCCTTGCTTATCCTCACATTTATCTTTCCATCTGGAAAAAAATTATGCTGCCGTAGAGAAGAAACCCTATTGATAACTGAAGTCATAATAAAACATTTCTGATAAATATTTTCTCATACCTTTTACTGCCAAAGGAGCTTTTTATTAAGCAGTAGTAATTCAAAACAGATAAGAGCACGGACATAGGAACCAGATAGTTTGATTCATCTGGTTCGACCAATTTCTACATTTGTGATCTTGGACAAATTGCTTAACTGCTCTGTCCTTCAGGTTTTTTCTTTTCTTTTTTTAAATGAACATGAGCATAGTGCTTAGCAAAGTAACTGTCTCACAGTAACTACTCTAAAAATGATAGTATTTTTATTTGCAGAGAAACAACATATCATCATCATTAAGGCATGGATCAGATATCTTCTCCACTGAGTTATTTCAGGTTCTCAGGGAAAATCTGGTTGATTAGGAAGATTACTAATAATGTATCTTTCAGAAAAACACAATTCAATTTGCATACATACCTTAATTTTGTGTAGTAAACAATTTTAAAATTTCCATGGATATATGTGCTTTGGAAATATATTATGGTAGTATTTCTAAGATGTTTAAGAGTTAATTAGCCAAGCATTGTGGTGCATGCCTGAAAGCACAGCTACTAAGGAGGCTGAGGTGGGAGGATCACCTGGTCTCCTTGGGAGGTCAAGGCTGCAGTGGGTTGTGATCTTGCCACTGCACTCCAGGCTAGGTGAGAGAAAAAGACCATGTCTCAAAAAAAAAAGAAAGAAAGAAGGAAAAGAAAAGAAAAGAATGCCCACCCTATGGTTTTAAATTTTCTTTTTCAGATTTTTGTTTGTTTGCTTTGTTTTGTTTATGCTTTTGATTTTAGGGGGCAGCAGCTTCCCTAAAATGCTAGAAGCCCACAGCAGATTCAGATCAACCAAATATAGTTTCGTTTTCTTCTACTGTTTTGCTTTGGAAAACCATTGAAAGATATTGAATACTTATATACTGTGCTGGTTTTTGTTTAGTTAATATTTCCTATCTCATATTTTAGATATAAATAAAAATTACAGTACTACTTGATATCTTTCTAATCCCAAGCATTCATTTTTACTTTCTATATTTTAAACATTACTGTTTCTTTAATTGCCATGCCATAAGTATTTACAGGCTTTGAATGATATGTACAGCACATTTCTAAATATTTTAGGCAATTGTCAAGACCACACTGATAGTCAAAGAAAGATTTGTGGAGACATGAAGTATGATGTAGACCCATCAGATAAGCAAAATTTGATTAGGTAGATAAGGAAAATAAATGATATTTAAAGCCTTGTTACATTATCAATTTTGTTACTGAACCTCCCCAAATATGTAGAACCTCAAATTGGACCCAAATATATAAATATATTTATATCTATATATGTAGATATTTGTGATACATTTTATCTGTGAATGTCTAGCAACTGACAAGAGCAAAAACAGGCCTACTTCTACTTGTTTATCTTCAGCCTTAGACATTTAAACTTCCAGCTGTAATCATTAATTACTTAGCGGTAAAAAATTGAAAATGTTCATAGAAGTTGCCATTCCCTTAGAAAAGAAAATTATGCAATTCATTACATTCAGTGCAAATAAAGCTGAGCTCTTACTGCTAAAGGTCATTTTTTTTTTAACTTTCCTATACAAATTTTCAAAAACCTAGATGAAAAGAAACATTAAGAGTATTTGTAAATATATAAAGAAATCTTCAAGTCTTTCTGTATCAATTGTTTTAGTTAATAAGTAATGGCATTACTGATTTCAATTATATATACAGATTATACTATTCCTATCAAATTGTAACTGCCTTTTTATTAAAATTATTTCATGTCCAACTTCATAAATCTTTGAAAAGCATTAATATATTTCCAATTCTGTTAATTTAAATTATTTTGCCTTCTTTCATCTTTTACATATTGGCTTTCTCCCCACATTACTTTTGACCAACTTGACTGATCTAAGACAAAAATTATAATAGCTGTATATTTTAACTTAGATTATCTATATTATATATAGATATAGCAATCAATAATTTTAACTCTTTATTCTTAAAATGATCCATATTATTTTCCCTTGCATCATATTTATTTCCTGAAAAGTAGAGAATACTAATAAAATAATTTCAGGGCTTCTCCTAGCAAATCCTACTTAATTGTGTCAGATTGACATCAGAGATAAAAGCAAGGCAAAACAAAATGTAAAGACTCAAGGTCGCTGAAGGAAAAGAAGAAAAGAGACTAATTTTAACACATATTTAGAAGTAAGAATGTAGATAAGGAAGTATTATACTAGTTGCTATTAGTACTCTGCTCATGTTCCCACTGATCCCCTTACCAAGTCATGAACACAGGCTCTGTTTGCTCTTTCATGCTCTGGAGCCAACAGCATCACTGTCAGAGAACTGTTTCCTAGATGCTATAACCTCTTCTATGTATCAGTATATGCCAAAGAGCAGCAGGTGGCCCTTTCACAATGACTGACAGATATGACGGTATGAATATACCAGCTTCCTATTCTCATAATTGGACCAACACTGGGTCTCCAGAACTTCCATGTAGATTTAACCTAAATAATTATCTGGGTATTTGGGTTGGCACAAGATCCTTGCTTCAACTCTTTCCCTTCCCATCCCACTGCCTCAACTGCCTATTGTTTTTCTCTGGGAATCCTTCCTAATAAACCACTTTCAAAGAAATCTTCATTTTAGAATCTGCTTTTGGGAAACCAACCCAAATATGAGTGACAACTGATTAAGTCCTGTTAATAAAGTCACCACCCAGGCTTGTGTAGAGTGACATATTAATGACAAGTGAAATAATCCATCGTACAGAACCCCAGAAAATCTCATCATTTGGAGACACTGAGAAACAAGGTAAATGCAGCGAGTTTGAAAGAAGGAGATTGGCTAAAAATCTGTTTTAAAAGCACTTGGAACTCTATGTCTCACATCCTCATATGCTTATGCCCTGTTGGAAAACAGCATGGACTTGGAGATACCAAATATTGTAGAAAATAGGAGAAGGAAGGATTAGAGGAAACACTGCATTATAAATATGCTAGACTCAGCTGTCTTTCCTTTCCTGGTTCCCAGAAAGTCAGGGACAAGTATACATAACCTACTCCAACTGTAAATGTGCACCTCCACCAAAGTTAAGCAAATTATCTTGTCACAATAAATAAGTCTAGGAAAAGGATTTTTTATATCATAGTTATAAGTATTCCACTGAAAATGCAAGATTGACATTAAATCACCACCAGGGGGCCAGTTCTGTCAATTAATCAACTCACTCTTAAATAAGAAAGGGCAGCTAGGGGTCCCCAGCAACCTAGGGAAAACTTCCACCAGTGAAAAAGGAGATAAATAAAAGAAAAGAATGCCTAGGAAACAAAGACTAAAGAAAACTAATTTATTTTCAGGATGAGAGCAATGCTGAATATAAGCATAAAACAAATATGCTATAAATTTTTTAAAATCAGAGGACAAAGAAGCTCTTGGAAATTACAAAGATAATTACTTATATACTATTTCTTCCCTCCCAGAATGGTGAGTAGAAACATTTAAGGACATCTCTTCAACAGTTTAAAAAAAGTCAAAATTAAGAATTGAAAACTACTGCTACAATTAGCAATTTGGAGTATAAATCAAAAATCTCCAACGTCTTTCTGACAGTATTTCCAAAAAGAAAGAGAGAAAGAGGGAAGAGAAAGTTAGCAAAAAAGTGGTAATAGAAAGTTCTCCAGACCCCAAGAATTTCAGTCTCTAGTATGAAAGAACCCATCAAATTTCTTGTATAATGAAAGGAAGAGTCCCACACTAAGGTACATTTCCCAGCAATTTCAGAAAAACAGGAACAAAGAATAGCTTAGTGTCCAGAAATGAAGAAGGAAAGAAGTCACAGTGACAAAAAAGAGGAAAAAAATGGCATCATTTCTTAGCAGCACACTGGATTTTATAAAACAGTACCTTCATTATTATGTATAGGTGGATGATAGATTGAAGACATTTTCATATATGCAAAGTTTCAAATAATTATCTCTTAAGATCCTCTTTTTAGAAATCTACTGGAAAATGGGCTTTAGTAAATAAAGCAGCTAAAAATGAGAAATATACAGAGTACAGTAAAGCAGTGAAGCCTTTGCCCTTATTAAGGATATATTCCATTAAAAGAGAGGCAATAAGTAAGTATATTAAAATTGTGATAAATGTTAAACAGAAAAAGAAAACAGGATAAAGAGACTAAGATATGTTGGTTGGGAGGTACTTCGGATGAGTTGCAAAAGACAGCTTTCTAGGACATGAATGAAATACAGGAGAGCCAAATGAATACCTGGGTGAAAAGTGTCCTAGGCAATGGGGGTAGCAAGTAATACATCCCTGAGAAAGAAGCATGTTTGGCTTCATGAACAGCAGGGTGATCAGTGGCTGAGGCAGAAAATAAGCTGCAGTCTCTCTGTGTGTATCTTTGTCTCTCTCTGTCTCTGTCTATCTCTCTCGCTCTCGCTATCTCCCGCTCTCTGTTTCTTTGCAAAATAAGCTCAAGTACAATAAGCAAAATAAGCTCAAGTATTTCTCCAAGGTCACCAGCTTGGAGAAATAGTGAGAGTCCATGTCATGTGGGGCTGTTTGGGTTTGAAAGATGCTTTAGATTGTATTCGAAGTGTGATTGTCCATGAGAATCTGCTG